>NC_056743.1:1714880184-1715254251 GCF_019279795.1 Protopterus annectens | reverse complement strand
ATGTGTTGGGTAATAAATCTATCCTCCAGTGTGTTCTGTTTATAGGCTGGAGTTAGGTGAGATCTGTTCGGTAATAAATCTATCCCTCCAGTGTGTTCTGTTTATAGGCTGGAGTTAGGGGTGATGTGTTGGGTAATAAATCTATCCCTCCAGTGTGTTCGGTTTAGATGCTGGAGTTAGGGTGATGTGTCGGGTAATAAATCTATTCCTCCAGTGTGTTCTGTTTATAGGCTGGAGTTAGGGTGATGTGATGGGTAATAAATCTATCCCTCCAGTGTGTTCTGTTTATAGGCTGGAGGTTGGAGTGATGTGCTGGGTAAAAAATCAATCACTCCAGTGTGTTCTGTTTATAGGCTGGAGTTAGGGGTGATGTGTTGGGTAATAAATATATCCCTCCTGTGTGTTCTGTTTATAGGCTGGAGTTAGTGAGATGTGTTGGGTAATAAATCTATCCCTCCAGTGTGTTCTGTTTATAGGCTGGAGTTAGGGGTGATGTGTTGGGTAATAAATCTATCCCTCCAGTGTGTTCTGTTTATAGGCTGGAGTTAGGGGTGATGTGTTGGGTAATAAATCTATCCCTCCAGTGTGTTCTGTTTATAGGCTGGAGTTAGGGGTGATGTGTTGGGTAATAAATCTATCCCTCCAGTGTGTTCTGTTTATAGGCTGGAGTTAGGGGTGATGTGTTGGGTAATAAATCTATCCCTCCAGTGTGTTATGTTTATAGGCTGGAGTCAAGGGTGATGTGCTGGGTAATAAATCTTTCCCTCCAGTGTGTTCTGGTTATAGGCTGGAGGTAGGAGTGATGTGCTGGGTAATATATCTATCTCCGCAGTGTGTTCTGTTTATAGGCTGGAGTTAGGGGTGATGTGTTGGGAAATAAATCTATCCCTCCAGTGTGTTCTGTTTATAGGCTGGAGTTAGGAGTGATGTGTTGGGTAATAAATCTATCCCTCCAGTGTGTTCTGTTTATAGGCTGGAGTTACGGGTGATGTGTTGGGTAATAAATGTATCCCTCCAGTGTGTTCTGTTTATAGGCTGGAGTTAGGGTGATGTGTTGGGTAATAAATCTATCCCTCCAGTGTGTTCTGTTTATAGGCTGGAGTTGGGGTGATGTGTTGGGTAATAAATCTATCCTCCAGTGTGTTCTGTTTATAGGCTGGAGTTAGGGGTGATGTGCTGGGTAATAAATCTATCCCTCCAGTGTGTTCTGTTTATAGGCTGGAGTTAGGGTGATGTGTTAGGTAATAAATATATCCCTCCTGTGTGTTCTGTTTAAAGGCTTGAGTTAGTGGAGATGTGTTGGGAAATAAATCTATCCCTCCAGTGTGTTCTGTTTATAGGCTGGAGTTAGGGGTGATGAGTTGGGTAATAAATATATCCCTCCAGTGTGTTTTGTTTATATGCTGGTGTTAGGGGTAATGTGTTGGGTAATAAATCTATCCCTCCAGTGTGTTCTGTTTATAGGCTGGAGTTAGGGGTGATGTGTTGGGTAATATATCTATCTCTGCAGTGTGTTCTGTTTATAGGCTAGACTTAGAGGTGATGTGTTGGGTAATAAATCTATCACTCCAGTGTGTTCTGTTTATAGGTTGGAGGTAGGGAGATGAGTTGGGTAATAAATATATCCGTCCAGTGTGTTCTGTTTAAAGGCTGGAGATAGGTGAATTGTGCTGGGTAATAAATGTATCCCTCCAGTGTGTTCTGTTTATAGGCTGGAGTTAGGGGATATGTGTTGGGTAATAAATCTATCCCTCCAGTGTGTTCTGTTTGTAGGCTGGAGTTAGGGGTGATGTGTTGGATAATAAATCTATCTCTCCAGTGTGTTCTGTTTATAAGCTGGGGTTAGGGGTGATGAGTTGGGTAATAAATATATCCCTCCAGTGTGTTCTGTTTATAGGCTGGTGTTAGGGTGATGTGGTGGATAATAAATCTATCCCTCCAGTGTGTTCTGTTTATAGGCTGGAGGTAGGGAGATGAGTTGGGTAATAAATATATCCCTCCAGTGAGTTCTGTTTACAGGCTGGAGTTAGGGGTGATGTGGTGGGTAATATATCTATCCCTCCAGTGTGTTCTGTTTATAGGCTGGAGTTAGGGTGATGTGTTGGGTAATATCTATCCCTCCCGTGTGTTCTGTTTATAGGCTGGAGTTAGGGTGGATGTGTTGGGTAATAAATCTATCCTCCAGTGTGTTCTGTTTATAGGCTGGAGTTAGGGTGGATGTGTTGGGTAATAAATCTATCCCTCCAGTGTGTTCTGTTTATAGGCTGGAACTAGGGGAGTTGTGTTGGGTAATAAATCGATCCCTCCAGTGTGTTCTGTTTATAGGCCTGAGTTAGGGGTGAAGTATTGGGTAATAAATCTATCCCTCCAGTGTTTCTGTTTATAGGCTGGAGTTAGGGGTGATGTGTTTGGTAATATATCTATCTCTGTAGTGTGTTCTGTTTATAGGCTGGAGTTAGGGGTGATGTGTTGGGTAATAAATCTCTCCCTCCAGTGTGTTCTGTTTATGGTCTGGAGTTAGGGGTGATGTGTTGGGTAAAAAATCTATCCCTCCAGTGTGTTCTGTTTATAGGCTGGAGTTAGGTGAGATGTGTTGGGTAATAAATCTATCCCTCCAGTGTGTTCTCTTTATAGGCTGGAGTTAGGGGTGATGTGTTGGGTAATAAATCTATCCCTCCAGTGTGTTCTGTTTATGGGCTGGAGTTAGGGGTGATGTGTTGGGTAATAAATCTATCCCTCCAGTGTGTTCTGTTTAAAGCCTGGAGTTAGGGGAGTTGAGTTGGGTAATATATGTATCCCTGCAGTGTGTTCTGTTTAAAGGCTGGAGTTAGGGGTGATGAGTTGGGTAATAAATATATCCCTCCAGTGTGTTCTGTTTATAGGCTGGAGTTAGGGGTGATGTGTTGGGTAATAAATCTATCCCTCCAGTGTGTTCTGTTTATAGGCTGGGGTTAGGGTTGATGTGTTGGGGAATAAATCTATCCCCCAGTGTGTTCTGTTTAAAGGCTGGAGATAGGTGAATTGTGTTGGGTAATATATGTATCCCTCCAGTGTGTTCTGTTTATAGGCTGGAGTTTGGGATGATGTGGTGGGTAATATATCTATCCCTCCCATGTGTTCTGTTTATAGGCTGGAGTTAGGGTGGATGTGTTGGGTAATAAATCTATCCCTCCAGTGTGTTCTGTTTATAGGTTGGAGTTGGGGTGATGTGTTGGGTAATAAATCTATCCCTCCAGTGTGTTCTGTTTATAGGCTGGAGTTAGGGTGGATGTGTTGGGTAACATATCTATCCCTCCAGTGTGTTCTGTTTATAGGCTGGAGTTAGGGGTGATGTGTTGGGTAATAAATCTATCCCTACAGTATGTACTGTTTATAGGCTGGAGTTAGGGGTGATGTGTTGGGTAATAAATCTATCCCTCCACTGTGTTCTGTTTAGAGGCTGGAGTTGGGGTGATGTGTTGGGTAATAAATCTTTCCCTCCAGTGTGTTCTGTTTATAGGCTGGAGTTAGGGGTGATGTGTTGAGTAATAAATCTATCCCTCCAGTGTGTTCTGTTTATAGGCTGGAGTTAGGCTTGATGAGTTGGGTAATAAATATATCCCTCCATTGTGTTCTGTTTATAGGCTGGAGTTAGGGGTGATGTGTTGGGTAATAAATCTATCCCTCCAGTGTGTTCTGTTTATAGGCTGGAGTTAGGGGTGATGTGTTGGGTAATAAATCTATCCCTCCAGTGTGTTCTGTTTATAGGCTGGAGTTAGGGGTGATGTGTTGGGTAATAAATCTATCCCTCCAGTGTGTTCTGTTTATAGGCTGGAGTTAGGGGTGATGTGTTGGGTAATAAATATATCCCTCCAGTGTGTTCTGTTTAAAGGCTTGAGTTAGTGGAGATGTGTTGGGAAATAAATCTATCCCTCCAGTGTGTTCTGTTTATAGGCTGGAGTTAGGGGTGATGTGGTGGGTAATATATATTTCTCTGCAGTGTGTTCTGTTTATAGGCCAGACTTAGAGGTGATGTGTTGGGTAATAAATCTGTCCCTCCAGTGTGTTCTGTTTATAGGTTGGAGGTAGGGAGATGAGTTGGGTAATAAATATATCCCTCCAGTTTGTTCTGTTTATAGCCTGGAGTTAGGGGAGATGTGGTGGGTAATATATCTTTCTCTGCAGTGTGTTCTGTTTATAAGCTGGAGTTAGGAGTGACGTGTTGGGTAATAAATCTATCCCTCCAGTGTGTTCTGTTTACACACTGGAGTTAGGGGTGATGTGTTATGTAATAAATCTATCCCTCCAGTGTGTTCTGTTTATAGGCTGGAGTTAGGGGTGATGAGTTGGGTAATAAATCTATCCCTCCAGTGTGTTCTGTTTATAGGCTGGAGTTAGGGGTGATGTGTTGGGTAATAAATCTATCCCTCCAGTGTGTTCTGTTTATAGGGTGGAGTTAGGGGTGATGTGTTGGGTAATAAATCTATCCCTCCAGTGTGTTCTGTTTATAGGCTGGAGTTAGGGGTGATGTGTTGGGTAATAAATCTATCCCTCCAGTGTGTTCTGTTTATAGGCTGGAGTTAGGGGTGATGTGTTGGGTAATAAATCTATCCCTCCAGTGTGTTCTGTTTATAGGCTAGAGTTAGTGGTGATGTGTTGGGTAATATATCTATCTCTGTAGTGTGTTCTGTTTATAGACTGCAGTTAGGGGTTATGTGCTGGGTAATAAATGTATCCCTCCAGTGTGTTCTGTTTATAGGCAGGTGTTAGGGGTGATGTGTTGGGTAATAAATCTATCCCTCCAGTGTGTTCTGTTTATAGGCTGGAGTTAGGGTTGATGTGTTGGGTAATAAATCTATCCCTCCAGTCTGTTCGGTTTAGATGCTGGAGTTAGGGGTGATGAGTTGGGTAATAAATATATCCCTCCAATGTGTTCTGTTTATAGGCTGGAGTTAGGGTGATGTGTTGTGTAATAAATCTATCCCTCCAGTGTGTTCTGTTTATAGGCTAGAGTTAGGGGTGATGTGTTGTGTAATAAATCTATCCCTCCAGTGTGTTCTGTTTATAGGCTGGAGTTAGGGGTGATGTGTTGGGTAATAAATCTATCCCTCCAGTGTGTTCTGTTTATAGGCTGGAGTTAGAGGAGATGTGTTGGGTAATAAATCTATCTCTGCAGTCTGTTCTGTTTAAAGGCTTGAGTTAGGGGTGATGTGTTGGGTAATAATTCTATCCCTCCAGTGTTTTCTGTTTATAGGCTGGAACTAGGGGAGTTGTGTTGGGTAATAAATCGATCCCTCCAGTGTGTTCTGTTTATAGGCCTGAGTTAGGGGTGAAGTATTGGGTAATAAATCTATCCCTCCAGTGTTTCTGTTTATAGGCTGGAGTTAGGGGTGATGTGTTGGGTAATAAATCTATCCCTCCAGTGTGTTCTGTTTATAGGGCTGAGTTAGGGGTGATGTGTTGGGTAATAAATCTATCCCTCCAGTGTGTTCTGTTTATAGGCTAGAGTTAGTGGTGATGTGTTGGGTAATATATCTATCTCTGTAGTGTGTTCTGTTTATAGACTGGAGTTAGGGGTTATGTGCTGGGTAATAAATGTATCCCTCCAGTGTGTTCTGTTTATAGGCAGGTGTTAGGGGTGATGTGTTGGGTAATAAATCTATCCCTCCAGTGTGTTCTGTTTATGGTCTGGAGTCAGGGATGATGTGTTGGGTAATAAATCTATCCCTCCCGTGTGTTCTGTTTATAGGCTGGAGTTAGGGTGGATGTGTTGGGTAATAAATCTATCCCTCCAGTGTGTTCTGTTTATAGGCTGGAGTTAGGGGTGATGTGTTGGGTAATAAATCTATCCCTCCAGTGTGTTCTGTTTATAGGCTGGAGTTGGGGTGAAGCATTGGGTAGAACATCTATCCCTCCAGTGTGTTCTGTTTATAGGCTGGAGTTAGGGGTGATGTGTTGGGTAATAAATCTATCCCTCCAGTGTGTTCTGTTTAAAGGCTGGAGTTAGGGGTGATGTGTTGGGTAATAAATCTATCCCTCCAGTGTGTTCTGTTTAAAGGCTGGAGTTAGGGGTGATGAGTTGGGTAATAAATATATCCCTCTAGTGTGTTCTGTTTATATGCTGGATTTAGGTGAATTGTGTTGGGTAATAAATCTATCCTGCAGTGTGTTCTGTTTATAGGCTGGAGTTAGGAGTGATGTGTTGGGTAATAAATCTATCCCTCCAGTGTGTTCTGTTTATAGGCTGGAGTTACAGGTGATGTGTTGGGTATCAAATCTATCCCTCCAGTGTGTTCTGTTTTTAGGCTGGAGTTAGGTGTGATGCGTTGGGTAATAAATCTATCCCTCCTGTGTGTTCTGTTTATAGGCTGGAGTTAGGGGTGATGTGTTGGGTAATAAATCTATCCCTCCAGTGTGTTCTGTTTATAGGCTGGAGTTAGGGGTGATGAGTTGGGCAATAAATGCATCCTTCCAATGTGTTCTGTTTATAGGCTGGAGTTAGGGTGGATGTGTTGGGTAATAAATCTATCCCTCCAGTGTGTTCTGTTTATAGGCTGGAGTTGGGGTGATGAGTTGGGTAACATATCTATCCCTCCATTGTGTTTTGTTTATAGGCTGGAGTTAGGGGAGATGTGTTGGGTAATAAATCTATCCATACTGTATGTTCTGTTTATAGGCTGGAGTTAGGGGTGATGTGTTGGGTAATAAATCTATCCCTACAGTATATACTGTTTATAGGCTGGAGTTAGGGGTGATGTGTTGGGTAATATATCTATCCCTCCAGTGTGTTCTGTTTAAAGGCTTGAGTTAGGGGAGATGTGTTGGGTAATCAATCTATCCCTCCAGTGTGTTTTGTTTATAGGCTGGAAATAGGGGTGATGTGTTGGGTAATAAATCTATCCCTCCAGTGTGTTCTGTTTATAGGCTGGAGTTAGGGGAGATGTGTTGGGTAATAAATATATCCCTCCAGTGTGTTCTGTTTATAGGCTGGAGTTAGGGCGGATGTGTTGGGTAATAAAACTATCCCTCCAGTGTATTCTGTTTATAGGCTGGAGTTAGGGGTGATGTGTTGGGTAATAAATCTATCCCTACAGTGTGTTCTGTTTATAGGCTGGAGTTAGGGGTGATGTGTTGGGTAATAAATCTATCCCTCCAGTGTGTTCTGTTTATAGGCTGGAGTTAGGGGTGATGTGTTGGGTAATAAATCTATCCCTACAGTGTGTTCTGTTTATAGGCTGGAGTTAGGGGTGATGTGTTGGGTAATAAATCTATCCCTCCAGTGTGTTCTGTTTATAGGCTGGAGTTAGGGGTGATGTGTTGGGTAATAAATCTATCCCTCCAGTGTGTTCTGTTTATAGGCTGGAGTTAGGGGTTATGTGTTGGGTAATAAATCTATCCCTCCAGTGCATTTATTTTATAGCCTGGAGTTAGGGGTGATGTGTTGGGTAATAAATCTACCCTCCAGTGTGTACTGTTTATAGGCTGGAGTTAGGGGTGATGTGTTGGGTAATATATCTATCCCTCCAGTGTGTTCTGTTAATAGGCTGGAGTTAGGGGTGATGTGTTGGGTAATAAATCTATCCCTCCAGTGTGTTCTGTTTATAGGCTGGAGTTAGGGGTGATGAGTTGGGTAGAACATCTATCCTTCCAGTGTGTTCTGTTTATAAGGTGAAGTTAGGGGAGATGTGTTGGGTAATATATCTATCCCTCCAGTGTGTTCTGTTTATAGGCTGGAGTTAGAGGTGATGTGTTGGGTAATAAATCTATCCCTCCAGTGTGTTCTGTTTATAGGCTGGAGTTAGGGGTGATGTGTTGGGTAATAAATCTATGCCTCCAGTGTGTTCTGTTTATAGGCTGGAGTTAGGAGTGATGTATTGGGTAATAAATGTATGCCTCCAGTGTGTTCTGTTTATAGGCTGGAGTTAGGAGTGATGTGTTGAGAAATAAATCTATCCCTCCAGTGTGTTATGTTTATAGGCTGGAGTCAAGGGTGATGTGCTGGGTAATAAATCTTTCCCTCCAGTGTGTTCTGTTTATAGGCTGGAGTTAGGGGTGATGTGTTGGGTAATAAATCTATCCCTCCAGTGTGTTCTGTTTATAGGCTGGAGTTAGGGTGATGTGTTGGGTAATAAAACTATCCCTCCAGTGTATTCTGTTTATAGGCTGGAGTTAGGGGTGATGTGTTGGGTAATAAATCTATCCCTACAGTGTGTTCTGTTTATAGGCTGGAGTTAGGGTGGATGTGTTGGGTAATAAATCTATCCCTCCAGTGTGCTCTGTTTATAGGTTGGAGTTGGGGTGATGTGTTGGGTAATAAATCTATCCCTCCAGTGTGTTCTGTTTATAGGCTGGAGTTAGGGAAGATGTGTTGGATAATATAGTTATCCCTCCAGTGGGTTCTGTTTATGGGCTAGAGTTTGGAGTGATGTGTTGAGTAATAAATCTATCCCTCCAGTGTGTTCTGTTTATAGGCTGGGGTTAGGGGTGATGTGTTGGGTAATAAATCTATCCCTCCAGTGTGTTCTGTTTATAGGCTGGGGTTAGGGGTGATGTGTTGGGTAATAAATCTATCCTTCCAGTGTGTTCTGTTTATAGGCTGGAATTAGGGGTGATGTGTTGGGTAATAAATCTATCCGTCCAGTGTGTTCTGTTTAAAGGCTGGAGATAGGTGAATTGTGTTGGGTAATATATGTATCCCTCCAGTGTGTTCTGTTTATAGGCTGGAGTTTGGGATGATGTGTTGGGTAATAAATCTATCCCTCCAGTGTGCTCTGTTTATAGGCTGGAGTTATGGGTGATATGTTGTGTAATAAATCTATCTCTGCAGTGTGTTCTGTTTATAGGCTGGAGTGAGGGGTGATGTGTTGGGTAATAAATCTATCCCTCCAGTGTGTTCTGTTTATAGGCTGGAGTTAGAGGTGATGTGTTGGGTAATAAATCTATCCCTCCAGTGTGTTCTGTTTATAGGCTGGAGTTAGGGGTGATGTATTGGGTAATAAATGTATTCCTCCAGTGTGTTCTGTTTATAGGCTGGAGTTAGGGGTGATGTGTTGAGAAATAAATCTATCCCTCCAGTGTGTTATGTTTATAGGCTGGAGTCAAGGGTGATGTGCTGGGTAATAAATCTTTCCCTCCAGTGTGTTCTGGTTATAGGCTGGAGGTAGGGTGATGTGCTGGGTAATAAATCTTTCCCTCCAGTGTGTTCTGTTTATAGGCTGGAGTTAGGGGTGATGTGTTGGGTAATAAATCTATCCCTCCAGTGTGTTCTGTTTATAGGCTGGAGTTAGGGTGATGTGTTGGGTAATAAATCTATCCCTCCAGTGTGTTCTGTTTATAGGCTGGAGTTAGGGGTGATGTGTTGGGTAATATATCTATCTCTGCAGTGTGTTCTGTTTATAGGCTGGAGTTAGGGGTGATGTGTTGGGTAATAAATCTATCCCTCCAGTGTGTTCTGTTTATAGGCTGGAGTTAGGGGTGATGTGTTGGGTAATAAATCTATCCCTCCAGTGTGTTCTGTTTATAGGCTGGAGTTAGGGGTGATGTGTTGGGTAATAAATCTATCCCTCCAGTGTGTTCTGTTTATAGGCTGGAGTTAGAGGTGATGTGTTGGGTAATAAATCTATCCCTCCAGTGTGTTCTGTTTATAGGCTGGAGGTAGGGAGATGAGTTGGGTAATAAATATATCCCTCCATTGTGTTCTGTTTATAGGCTGGAGTTAGGGGTGATGTGTTGGGTTATAAATCTATCCCTCCAGTGTGTTCTGTTTATAGGCTGGAGTTAGGGGTGATGTGTTGGGTAATAAATCTATCCCTCCAGTGTGTTCTGTTTGTAGGCTGGAGTTAGGGGTGATGTGTTGGGTAATAAATCTATCCCTCCAGTGTGTTCTGTTTATAGGCTGGAGTTAGGGGTGATGTGTTGGGTAATAAATCTATCCCTGCAGTGTGTTCTGTTTATAGGCTAGACTTAGAGGTGATGTGTTGGGTAATAAATCTATCACTCCAGTGTGTTCTGTTTATAGGTTGGAGGTAGGGAGATGAGTTGGGTAATAAATATATCCCTCCAGTGAGTTCTGTTTGCAGGCTGGAGTTAGGGGTGATGTGTTGGGTAATAAATCTATCCCTCCAGTATGTTCTGTTTATACGCTGGAGTTAGGGGTGATGTGTTATGTAATAAATATATCCCTCCAGTGTGTTCTGTTTATAGGCTGGAGTTAGGGGGGATGTGTTGTGTAATAAATCTATCCCTCCAGTGTGTTCTGTTTATAGGCTGGAGTTAGGGGTGATGTGTTGGGTAATAAATCTATCCCTCCAGTGTGTTCTGTTTATAGGCTGGAGTTAGGGGAGATGTGTTGGGTAATAAATCTATCCCTCCAGTGTGTTCTGTTTATAGGCTGGAGTTAGGGGTGATGTGTTGGGTAATAAATCTATCCCTCCAGTGTGTTCTGTTTATAGGCTGGAGTTAGGGGTGATGTGTTGGGTAATAAATCTATCCCTCCAGTGTGTTCTGTTTATAGGCTGGAGTTAGGGGTGATGTGTTGGGTAATAAATCTATCCCTCCAGTGTGTTCTGTTTATAGGCTGGAGTTAGGGGTGATGTGTTGGGTAATATATCTATCCCTCCAGTGTGTTCTGTTTATAGGCTGGAGTTAGGGGTGATGTGTTGGGTAATAAATCTATCCCTCCAGTGTGTTCTGTTTATAGGCTGGAGTTAGGGGTGATGTGTTGGGTAATAAATCTATCCCTCCAGTGTGTTCTGTTTATAGGCTGGATTTAGGGGAGATGTGTTGGGTAATAAATCTATCCCTCCAGTGTGAACTGTTTATAGGCTGGAGTTAAGGGTGGTGTGTTGGATAATAAATCTATCCCTCTAGTGTGTTATGTTTATAGGCTGGAGTTAGGGGTGATATGTTGTGTAATATATCTATCTCTGCAGTGTGTTCTGTTTAAAGGCTGGAGTTAGGGGTGATGTGTTGGGTAATAAATCTATCCCTCCAGTGTGTTCTGTTTATAGGCTGGAGTTAGGGGTGATGTGTTGGGTAATAAATCTATCCCTCCAGTGTGTTCTGTTTATAGGCTGGAGTTAGGGGTGATGTGTTGGGTAATATATCTATCCCTCCAGTGTGTTCTGTTTATAGGCTGGAGTTAGGGGTGATGTGTTGGGTAATAAATCTATCCCCCCAGTGTGTTCTGTTTATAGGCTGGAGTTAGGGGTGATGTGTTGGGTAATAAATCTATCCCTCCAGTGTGTTCTGTTTATAGGCTGGAGTTAGGGTTGATGTGTTGGGTAATAAAACTATCCTCCAGTGTGTTCTGTTTATAGGCTGGAGTTAGGGTGGATGTGTTGGGTAATAAATCTATCCCTCCAGTGTGTTCTGTTTATAGGCTGGAGTTAGGGTGGATGTGTTGGGTAATAAAACTATCCCTCCAGTGTATTCTGTTTATAGGCTGGAGTTAGGGGTGATGTGTTGGGTAATAAATCTATCCCTCCAGTGTGTTCTGTTTATAGGCTGGAGTTAGGGGTGATGTGTTGGGTAATAAATCTATCCCTCCAGTGTGTTCTGTTTATAGGCTGGAGTTAGGGGTGATGTGTTGGGTAATAAATCTATCCCTCCAGTGTGTTCTGTTTAAAGGCTGGAGTTAGGGGTGATGTGTTGGGTAATAAATCTATCCCTCCAGTGTGTTCTGTTTATAGGCTGGAGTTAGGGGTGATGTGTTGGGTAATAAATCTATCCCTCCAGTGTGTTCTGTTTAAAGGCTGGAGTTAGGGTGGATGTGTTGGGTAATAAATCTATCCCTCCAGTGTGTTCTGTTTATAGGCTGGAGTTAGGGGTGATGTTTTGGGTAATAAATCTATCCCTCCAGTGTGTTCTGTTTATAAGCTGGAGTTAGGGTGATGTGTTGGGTAATAAATCTATCCTCCATTGTGTTCTGTTTATAGGCTGGAGTTAGGGGTGATGTGTTGGGTAATAAATCTATCCCTCCAGTGTGTTCTGTTTATAGGCTGGAGTTAGGGGTGATGTGTTGGGTAATAAATCTATCCCTCCAGTGCGTTCTGTTTATAGGCTGGAGTTAGGAGTGATGTGTTGGGTAATAAATCTATCACTCCAGTATGTTCTCTTTATAGGCTGGAGTTAGGGGTGATGTTTTGGGTAATAAATCTATCCCTCCAGTGTGTTCTGTTTGTAGGCTGGAGTTAGGGGTGATGTGTTGGGAAATAAATCTATCCCTCCAGTGTGTTCTGTTTATAGGCTGGAGTTAGGGGTGATGTGTTGGGTAATAAATCTATCCCTCCAGTGTGTTCTGTTTATAGGCTGGAGTTAGGGGTGATGTGTTGGGTAATAAATCTATCCCTCCAGTGTGTTCTGTTTATAGGCTGGAGTTAGGGGTGATGTTTTGGGTAATAAATCTATCCCTCCAGTGTGTTCTGTTTGTAGGCTGGAGTTAGGGGTGATGTGTTGGGTAATAAATCTATCCCTCCAGTGTGTTCTGTTTATAGGCTGGAGTTAGGGGTGATGTGTTGGGTAATAAATCTATCCCTCCAGTGTGTTCTGTTTATAGGCTGGAGTTAGGGGTGATGTGTTGGGTAATAAATATATCCCTCCAGTGTGTTCTGTTTAAAGGCTTGAGTTAGTGGAGATGTGTTGGGAAATAAATCTATCCCTCCAGTGTGTTCTGTTTATAGGCTGGAGTTAGGGTGGATGTGTTGGGTAATAAATCTATCCCTCCAGTGTGTTCTGTTTATAGGCTGGAGTTGGGGTGATACGTTGGGTAGAACATCTATCCTTCCAGTGTGTTCTGTTTATAGGCTGGAGTTAGGGGTGATGTGTTGGGTAATAAATCTATCCCTCCAGTGTGTTCTGTTTATAGGCTGGAGTTAGGGGTGATGTGTTGGGTAATAAATCTATCCCTCCAGTGTGTTCTGTTTATACACTGGAGTTAGGGGGGGTGTGTTGTGTAATAAATCTATCCCTCCAGTGTGTTCTGTTTATAGGCTGGAGTTAGGGTTGATGTTTTGGGTAATAAATCTATCCCTCCAGTGTGTTCTGTTTAAAGGCTTGAGTTAGGGGAGATGTGTTGGGTAATAAAACTATCCCTCCAGTGTGTTCTGTTTATAGGCTGGAGTTAGGGTGATGTGTTTGGTAATAAAATCTATCCCTCCAGTGTGTTCTGTTTATAGGCTGGCATTAAGGGTGATGTGTTGGGTAATAAATCTATCCCTCTAGTGTGTTCTGTTTATAGGTTGGAGTTAGGGGAGATCTGTTGGGTACTAAATCTATCCCTCCAGTGTGTTCTGTTTATAGGCTGGAGTTAGGGGTGATGTGTTGGGTAATAAATCTATCCCTCCATTGTGTTCTGTTTATAAGCTGGAGTTAGGGGTGATGTGTTGGGTAATATATCTAACCCTCAAGTGTGTTCTGTTTATAGGCTGGAGTTAGGGTGATGTGTTGGGTAATAAATCTATCCCTCGCGTGTGTTCTGTTTATAGGCTGGAGTTAGGGTGGATGTGTTGGGTAATAAATCTACCCCTCCAGTGTGTTCTGTTTATAGGCTGGAGTTAGGGTGGATGTGTTGGGTAATAAAACTATCCCTCCAGTGTGTTCTGTTTATAGGCAGGAGTTATGGGTGATGTGTTGGGTAATATATATATCCCTCCAGTCTGTTCTGTTTATAGACTGGAGTTAGGGGTGATGCGCTGGGTAATAAATCTATCCCTCCAGTGTGTTCTGTTTATAGGCTGGAGTTAAGGGAGATGTGTTGGGTAATAAATCTATTCCTCCAGTGTGTTCTGTTTATAGGCTGGAGTTATCGGAAATGTGTTGGGTAATAAATCTATCCCTGCAGTGCGCGCTGTTTATAGGCTGGAGTTAGGGGTGATGTGTTGGGTAATAAATCTATCCCTCCAGTGTGTTCTGTTTATAGGCTGGAGTTAGGGTGGATGTGTTGGGTAATAAATCTATCCCTCCTGTGTGTTCTGTTTATAGGCTGGAGTTAGGGGTGATGTGTCGGGTAATAAATCTATTCCTCCAGTGTGTTCTGTTTATAGGCTGGAGTTAGGAGTGGATGTGTTGGGTAATAAATCTATCCCTCCAGTGTGTTCTGTTTATAGGCTGGAGTTAGGGGTGATGTGTTGGGTAATAAATCTATCCCTCCAGTGTGTTCTGTTTATAGGCTGGAGTTAGGGGTGATGTGTTGGGTAATAAATCTATCCCTCCAGTGTGTTCTGTTTATAGGCTGGAGTTAGGGGTGATGTGTTGGGTAATAAATCTATCCCTCCAGTGTGTTCTGTTTATAGGCTGGAGTTAGGGGTGATGTGTTGGGTAATAAATCTATCCCTCCAGTGTGTTCTGTTTATAGGCTGGAGTTAGGGGTGATGTGTTGGGTAATAAATCTATCCCTCCAGTGTGTTCTGTTTATAGGCTGGAGTTAGGGTGATGTGTTGGGTAATAAATCTATCCCTCCAGTGTGTCCTGCTTATAAGCTGGAGTTAGGGGAGATGTGTTGGGTAATAAATCTATCCCTCCAGTGTGTTCTGTTTATAGGCTGGAGTTAGGGTGATGTGTTGGGTAATAAATCTATTCCTCCAGTGTGTTGTGTTTATACGCTGGAGTTAGGGGTGATCTGTTGGGTACTAAATCTATCCCTCCAGTGTGTTCTGTTTATAGGCTGGAGTTAGGGGTGATGTGTTGGGTAATAAATCTATCCCTCCAGTGTGTTCTGTTTATAGGCTGGAGTTAGGGGTGATGTGTTGGGTAATAAATCTATCCCTCCATTGTGTTCTGTTTAGGCTGGAGTTAGGTGTGATATGTTGGGTAACAAATCTATCCCTCCAGTGTGTTCTGTTTATAGGCTGGAGTTAGGGGTGATGTGTTGGGCAATAAATCTATCCCTCCAGTGGGTTTTGTTTATAGGCTGGAGTAAGGGGAGCATGTGTTGGGTAATAAATCTATCCCTCCATTGTGTTCTGTTTATAGGCTGCAGTTAGGGGTGATGTGTTGGGTAATAAATCTATCCCTGCAGTGTGTTCTATTTATAGGCTGGAGTTAGGAGTGATGTGTTGCGTAATAAATCTATCCACCAGTGTGTTCTGTTTATAGGCTGGAGTTAGGGGGGGATGTGTTGGGTAATAAATCTATCCCTCCAGTGTGTTCTGTTTATAGGCTGGAGTTAGGGGAGATGTGTTGAGTAATAAATCTATCCCTCCAGTGTGTTCTGTTTATAGGCTGGAGTTAGGTGAGATGTGTTGGGTAATAAATCTTTCCCTCCAGTGTGTTCTGCTTATAGGCTGGAGTTAGGGGTGATGTTTTGGGTAATATATCTATCCCTCCAGTGTGTTCTGTTTATAGGCTGGAGTTAGGGTGGATGTGTTGGGTAATAAATCTATCCCTCCAGTGTGTTCCGTTAATAGGCTGGAGTTAGGGGTGATGTGTTGGGTAATAAATCTATCCCTCCAGTGTGTTGTTTATAGGCTGGAGTTAGGGGTGATGAGTTGGGTAATAAATCTATCCCTCCCGTGTGTTCTGTTTATAGGCTGGAGTTAGGGTGGATGTGTTGGGTAATAAATCTATCCCTCCAGTGTGCTCTGTTTATAGGTTGGAGTTGGGGTGATGCATTGGGTAGAACATCTATCCTTCCAGTGTGTTCTGTTTATAAGGTGAAGTTAGGGGAGATTTGTTGGGTAACATATCTATCCCTCCAGTGTGTTCTGTTTATAGGCTGGAGTTAGGGGTGATGTGTTGGGTAATAAATCTATCCCTCTAGTGTGTTCTGTTTATAGGCTGGAGTTAGGGGTGATGTGTTGGGTAATAAATCTATCCCTCCAGTGTGTTCTGTTTATAGGCTGGAGTTAGGGGTGATGTGTTATGTAATAAATCTATCCCTCCAGTGTATTCTGTTTATAGGCTGGAGTTAGGGGTGATGTGTTGGGTAATAAATCTATCCCTCCAGTGTGTTCTGTTTATAGGCTGGAGTTAGGGTGATACGTTGGGTAATAAATCTATCCCTCCCATGTGTTCTGTTTATAGGCTGGAGTTAGGGTGGATGTGTTGGGTAATAAATCTATCCCTCCAGTGTGTTCTGTTTATAGGCTGGAGTTAGGGTGGATGTGTTGGGTAATAAAACTATCCCTCCAGTGTATTCTGTTTATAGGCTGGAGTTAGGGGTGATGTGTTGGGTAATAAATCTATCCCTCCAGTGTGTTCTGTTTATAGGCTGGAGTTAGGAGTGATGTGTTGGGTAATAAATCTATCCCTCCAGTGTGTTCTGTTTATAGGCTGGAGTTACAGGTGATGTGTTGGGTATCAAATCTATCCCTCCAGTGTGTTCTGTTTTTAGGCTGGAGTTAGGGGTGATGTGTTGGGTAATAAATATATCCCTCCAATCTGTTCTGTTTATAGGCTGGAGTTACGGGTGATGTAATGTGTAATATATCTATCTCTGCAGTGTGTTCTGTTTATAGGCTGGAGTAAGGGTGATATGTTGGGTAATATATCTATCTCTGCAGTGTGTTCTGTTTATAGGCTGGAGTTAGGGGTTATGTGTTGGGTAATAAATCTATCCCTCCAGTGCGTTTATTTTATAGGCTGGAGTTAGGGGTGATGTGTTGGGTAATAAATCTACCCTCCAGTGTGTACTGTTTATAGGCTGGAGTTAGGGGTGATGTGCTGGGTAATAAATCTATCCCTCCAGTGTGTTCTGTTTAAAGGCTTGAGTTAGGGGAGATGTGTTGGGTAATAAATCTATCCCTCCAGTGTGTCCTGTTTATAGGCTGGAGTTAGGGGTGATGTGTCGGGTAATAAATCTATTCCTCCAGTGTGTTCTGTTTATAGGCTGGGGTTAGGAGTGATGTATTGGGTAATAAATCTATGCCTCCAGTGTGTTGTTTTTATAGGCTGGAGTTAGGAGTGATATATTGGGTAATAAATCTATGCCTCCAGTGTGTTCTGTTTATAGGCTGGAGTTAGGGGTGATGTGTTGGGTAATAAATCTATCCCTGCAGTGTGTTCTGTTTATAGGCTGGAGTTAGGGGTGATGTGTTGGGTAATAAATCTACCCTCCAGTGTGTACTGTTTATAGGCTGGAGTTAGGGGTGATGTGTTGGGTAATAAATCTATCCCTCCAGTGTGTTCTGTTTATAGGCTGGAGTTAGGGGTGATGTGTTGGGTAATAAATCTATCCCTCCAGTGTGTTCTGTTTATAGGCTGGAGTTAGGGGTGATGTGTTGGGTAATAAATCTATCCCTCCAGTGTGTTCTGTTTATAGGCTGGACTTAGGGTGATGTGTTGGGTAATAAATCTATCCCTCCAGTGTGTCCTGTTTATAAGCTGGAGTTAGGGGAGATGTGTTGGGTAATAAATCTATCCCTCCAGTGTGTTTTGTTTATACTCTGGAGTTAGGGGTGATGTGTTGGGTAATAAATCTATCCCTCCAGTGTGTTCTGTTTATAGGCTGGAGTTAGGGGTGATGTGTTGGGTAATAAATCTATCCCTCCAGTGTGTTCTGTTTATAGGCTGGAGTTAGGGGTGATGTGTTGGCTAATAAATCTATCCCTCCAGTGTATTCTGTTTATAGGCTGGAGTTAGGGGTGATGAGTTGGGTAATAAATGTATCCCTCCAGTGTGTACTGTTTATACGCTGGAGTTAGCGATGATGTGCTGGGTAATAAATCTATCCCTCCAGTGTGTTCTGTTTATAGGCTGGAGTTAGGGGAGATGTGTTGGGTAATAAATCTATCCCTCCAGTGTGTTCTGTTTATAGGCTGGAGTTAGGGTGGATGTGTTGGGTAATAAATCTATCCCTCCAGTATGTTCTGTTTAAAGGCTGGAGTTAGGGGTGGATGTGTTGGGTAATAAATCTATCCCTCCATTGTGTTCTGTTTATAGGCTGGAGTTAGGGTGATGTGTTGGGTAATAAATCTATCCCTCCAGTGTGTTCTGTTTATAGGCTGGAGTTAGGGGTGATGTGTTGGGTAATAAATCTATCCCTCCAGTGTGTTCTGTTTATAGGCTGGAGTTAGGGGTGATGTGTTGGGTAATAAATCAATCCCTCCAGTGTGTTCTGTTTATAGGCTGGAGTTAGGGGTGATGTGTTGGGTAATAAATCTATCCCTCCAGTGTGTTCTGTTTATAGGCTGGAGTTAGGGGTGATGTGTTGGGTAATAAATCTATCACTACAGTGTGTTCTGTTTATAGGCTGGAGTTAGGGGTGATGTCTTGGGTAATAAATCTACCCCTCCAGTATGTTCTGTTTATAGGCTGGAGTTAGGGGTGATGAGTTGGGTAATAAATCTATCCCTCCAGTGTGTTCTATTTATAGGCTGGAGTTAGGGGTGATGTGTTGGGTAATAAATGTATCCCTCCAGTGTGTTCTGTTTATAGGCTGGAGTTAGGGGTGATGTTTTGGGTACTAAATATATCCCTCCAGTGTGTTCTGTTTGTAGGCTGGAGTTAGGGGAGATGTGTTGGGTACTATATCTATCTCTGCAGTCTGTTCTGTTTATAGGCTGGAGTTAGAGGAGTTGTGTTGGGTAATAAATCTATCCCTCCTGTGTGTTCTGTTTATAGGCTGGAATTAGGAGTGATGTGTTGGGTAATAAATCTATCCCTCCAGTGTGTTCTGTTTATAGGCTGGAGTTAGGGGTGATGTGTTGGGTAATAAATCTATCCCTCCAGTGTGTTCTGTTTATAGGCTGGAGTTAGGAGTAATGTGTTGGATAATAAATCTATCCCTCCTGTATGTTCTGTTTATAGGCTGGAGTTAGGGTTGATGTGTTGGGTAATTTATCTATCCCACCAGTGAGTTCTGTTTATAGGCTGGAGTTAGGGTTGATGTGTTGGGTAATAAATCTATCCCTCCAGTGTATTCTGTTTAAAGGCTTGAGTTAGGGGAGATGTGTTGGGTAATCAATCTATCCCTCCAGTGTGTTTTGTTTATAGGCTGGAAATAGGGGTGATGTGTTGGGTAATAAATCTATCCCTCCAGTGTGTTCTGTTTATAGGCTGGAGTTAGGGTGGATGTGTTGGGTAATAAAACTATCCCTCCAGTGTGTTCTGTTTATAGGCTGGAGTTGGGGTGATGCATTGGGTAATAAATCTATCCCTCCAGTGTATTCTGTTTATAGGCTGGAGTTAGGGGTGATGTGTTGGGTAATAAATCTATCCCTACAGTGTGTTCTGTTTATAGGCTGGAGTTAGGGGTGATGTGTTGGGTAATATATCTATCCCTCCAGTGTGTTCTGTTTATAGGCTGGAGTTAGGGGTGATGTGTTGGGTAATAAATCTATCCCTCCAGTGTGTTCTGTTTATAGGCTGGAGTTAGGGGTGATGTGTTGGGTAATAAATCTATCCTTCCAGTGTGTTCTGTTTATAGGCTGGAGTTAGGAGTGATGTGTTGGGTAATAAATCTATCCCTCCAGTGTGTTCTGTTTATAGGCTGGAGTTAGGGGTGATGTGTTGGGTAATAAATCTATCCCTCCCGTGTGTTCTGTTTATAGGCTGGAGTTAGGAGTGATGTGTTGGGTAATAAATCTATCCCTCCAGTGTGTTCTGTTTATAGGCTGGAGTTAGGGGTGATGTGTTGGGTAATAAATCTATCCCTCCAGTGTGTTCTGTTTATGGGCTGGAGTTAGGGGTGATGTGTTGGGTAATAAATCTATCCCTGCAGTGTGTTCTATTTATAGGCTGGAGTTAGGGGTGATGTGTTGGGTAATAAATCTACCCTCCAGTGTGTACTGTTTATAGGCTGGAGTTAGGGGTGATGTGCTGGGTAATATATCTATCCCTCCAGTGTGTTCTGTTTAAAGGCTTGAGTTAGGGGAGATGTGTTGGGTAATAAATCTATCCCTCCAGTGTGTCCTGTTTATAGGCTGGAGTTAGGGGTGATGTGTTGAGTAATAAATCTATCCCTCCAGTGTGTTCTGTTTATAGGCTGGAGTTAGGGTGGATGTGTTGGGTAATAAAACTATCCCTCCAGTGTGTTCTGTTTATAGGCTGGAGTTAGGGCTGATGTATTGGGTAATAAATCTATGCCTCCAGTGTGTTGTTTTTATAGGCTGGAGTTAGGAGTGATGTATTGGGTAATAAATCTATGCCTCCAGTGTGTTCTGTTTATAGGCTGGAGTTAGGGGTGATGTGTTGGGTAATAAATCTATCCCTCCAGTGTGTTCTGTTTATAGGCTAGAGTTAGTGGTGATGTGTTGGGTAATATATCTATCTCTGCAGTGTGTTCTGTTTATAGGCTGGAGTTAGGGGTGATGTGTTGGGTAATAAATCTATCCCTCCAGTGTGTTCTGTTTATAGGCTGGAGTTAGGGGTGATGAGTTGGGTAATAAATATATCCCTCCAGTGTGTTCTGTTTATAGGCTGGAGTTAGGGGTGATGTGTTGGGTAATAAATCTATCCTCCAGTGTGTTCTGTTTATAGGCTGGAGTTAGGAGTGATGTGTTGGGTAATAAATCTATCCCTCCAGTGTGTTCTGTTTATAGGCTGGAGTTAGGGGTGATGTGTTGGGTAATAAATCTATCCCTCCAGTGTGTTCTGTTTATAGGCTGGAGTTAGGGGTGATGTGCTGGGTAATAAATCAATCCCTCCAGTGTGTTCTGTTTATAGGCTGGAGTTAGGGGTGATGTGTTGGGTAATAAATATATCCCTCCAGTGTGTTCTGTTTAAAGGCTTGAGTTAGTGGAGATGTGTTGGGAAATAAATCTATCCCTCCAGTGTGTTCTGTTTATAGGCTGGAGTTAGGGGTGATGAGTTGGGTAATAAATATATCCCTCCAGTGTGTTCTGTTTATAGGCTGGAGTTAGGGGTGATGTGTTGGGTAATAAATCTATCCCTCCAGTGTGTTCTGTTTATAGGCTGGAGTTAGGGGTGATGTGTTGGGTAATAAATCTATCCCTCCAGTGTGTTCTGTTTATAGGCTGGAGTTAGGGTGGATGTGTTGGGCAATATATCTATCCCTCCAGTGTATTCTGTTTATAGGCTGGAGTTAGGGGTGATGTGTTGGGTAATAAATCTATCCCTCCAGTGTGTTCTGTTTATAGGCTGGAGTTAGGGGTGATGTGTTGGGTAATAAATCTATCCCTCCAGTGTGTTCTGTTTATAGGCTGGAGTTAGGATTGATGTGTTGGGTAATAAATCTATCCCTCCAGTGTGTTCTGTTTATAGGCTGGAGTTAGGGTTGATGTGTTGGGTAATATATCTATCCCTCCAGTGTGTTCTGTTTATAGGTTGGAGTTAGGGGTGATGTGTTGGGTAATAAATCTATCCCTCCAGTGTGTTCTGTTTATAGGCTGGAGTTAGGAGTGATGTGTTGGGTAATAAATCTATCCCTCCTGTGTGTTCTGTTTATAGGCTGGAGTTAGGGTTGATGTGTTGGGTAATAAATCTATCCCTCCAGTGTGTTCTGTTTATAGGCTGGAGTTAGGGGTGATGTGTTGGGTAATAAATCTATCCCTCCAGTGTGTTCTGTTTATAGGCTGGAGTTAGGGGTGATGTGTTGGGTAATAAATCTATCCCTCCAGTGTGTTCTGTTTATAGGCTGGAGTTAGGAGTGATGTGTTGGGTAATAAATCTATCCCTCCAGTGTGTTCTGTTTATAGGCTGGAGTTAGGGTGGATGTGTTGGGTAATAAAACTATCCCTCCAGTGTGCTCTGTTTATAGGCTCGAGTTAGGGTGATGTGTTGGGTAATATATCTATCCCTCCAGTGTGTTCTGTTTATAGGCTGGAGTTAGGGCTGATGTGTTGGGTAATAAGTCTATCCCTCCAGTGTGTTCTGTTTATAGGCTGGAGTTAGGGTGGATGTGTTGGGTAATAAATCTATCCCTCCAGTGTGTTCTGTTTATAGGCTGGAGTTAGGGGTGATGTGTTGGGTAATAAATCTATCCCTCCAGTGTGTTCTGTTTATAGGCTGCAGTTAGGGGTGATGTGTTGGGTAATAAATCTATCCCTCCAGTGTGTTCTGTTTATAGGCTGGAGTTAGGTGTGATGTTTTGGGAAATAAATCTATCCCTCCAGTGTGTTCTGTTTATAGGCTGGAGTTAGGGGTGATGTGTTGGGTAATAAATCTATCCCTCCAGTGTGTTCTGTTTATAGGCTGGGGTTAGGGGTGATGTGTTGGGTAATAAATCTATCCCTCCAGTGTGTTCTGTTTATAGGCTGGAGTTAGGGGTGATGTGTTGGGTAATAAATCTATCCCTCCAGTGTGTTCTGTTTATAGGCTGGAGTTAGGAGTGATGTGTTGGGTAATAAATCTATCCCTCCAGTGTGTTCTGTTTATAGGCTGGAGTTAGGGGTGATGTGTTGGGTAATAAATCTATCCCTCCAGTGTGTTCTGTTTATAGGCTGGAGTTAGGGGTGATGTGTTGGGTAATAAATCTATCCCTCCAGTGTGTTCTGTTTATAGGCTGGAGTTAGGGGTGATGTGTTGGGTAATAAATCTATCCCTCCAGTGTGTTCTGTTTATAGGCCGGAGTTAGGGGAATGTGTTGGGTAATATATCTATCTCTGCAGTGTGTTCTGTTTATAGGCTGGAGTTAGGGGTGATGTGTTGGGTAATAAATCTATCCCTCCAGTGTGTTCTGTTTATAGGCTGGAGTTAGGGGTGATGTGTTGGGTAATAAATCTATCCCTCCAGTGTGTTCTGTTTATAGGCTGGAGTTAGGGGTGATGTGTTGGGTAATAAATCTATCCCTCCAGTGTGTTCTGTTTATAGGCTGGAGTTAGGGGTGATGTGTTGGGTAATAAATCTATCCCTCCAGTGTGTTCTGTTTATAGGCTGGAGTTAGGGGTGATGTGTTGGGTAATATATCTATCTCTGCAGTGTGTTCTGTTTATAGGCTGGAGTTAGGGGTGATGTGTTGGGTAATAAATCTATCCCTCCAGTGTGTTCTGTTTATAGGCTGGAGTTAGGGGTGATGTGTTGGGTAATAAATCTATCCCTCCAGTGTGTTCTGTTTATAGGCTGGAGTTAGGGGTGATGTGTTGGGTAATATATCTATCCCTCCAGTGTGTTCTGTTTATAGGCTGGAGTTAGGGGTGATGTGTTGGGTAATAAATCTATCCCTCCAGTGTGTTCTGTTTATAGGCTGGAGTTAGGGGTGATGTGTTGGGTAATATATCTATCTCTGCAGTGTGTTCTGTTTATAGGCTGGAGTTAGGGGTGATGTGTTGGGTAATAAATCTATCCCTCCAGTGTGTTCTGTTTATAGGCTGGAGTTAGGGGTGATGTGTTGGGTAATAAATCTATCCCTCCAGTGTGTTCTGTTTATAGGCTGGAGTTAAGGGTGATGTGTCATGTAATAAATCTATCCCGTCAGGGTGTTCTGTTTATAGGCTGGAGTTAGGGGTGATGTGCTGGGTAATAAATCAATCCCTCCAGTGTGTTCTGTTTATAGGCTGGAGTTAGGGGTGATGTGTTGGGTAATAAATATATCCCTCCAGTGTGTTCTGTTTATAGGCTGGAGTTAAGGGTGATGTGTTGGGTAATAAATCTATCACTACAGTGTGTTCTGTTTATAGACTGGAGTTAGGGGTGATGTGTTGGGTAATATATCTATCCTCCAGTGTGTACTGTTTATAGGCTGGAGTTACCGGTGATGTGCTGGGTAATAAATCTATCCTCCAGTCTGTTCTGTTTATAGGCTGGAGTTAGGGGAGATGTGTTGGGTAATAAATCTATCCCTCCAGTGTGTTCTGTTTGTAGGCTGGAGTTAGGGGTGATGTGTTGGGTAATAAATCTATCCCTCCAGTGTGTTCTGTTTATAGGCTGGGGTTAGGGGTGATGTGTTGGGTAATATATCTATCCCTCCAGTGTGTTCTGTTTATAGGCTGGAGTTAGGGGTGATGTGTTGGGTAATAAATCTATCCCTCCAGTGTGTTCTGTTTATAGGCTGGAGTTAGGGGTGATGTGTTGGGTAATAAATCTATCCCTCCAGTGTGTTCTGTTTATAGGCTGGAGTTAGGGGTGATGTGTTGGGTAATAAATCTATCCCTCCAGTGTGTTCTGTTTATAGGCTGGAGTTAGGGGTGATGTGTTGGGTAATAAATCTATCCCTCCAGTGTGTTCTGTTTATAGGCTGGAGTTAGGGGTGATGTGTTGGGTAATAAATCTATCCCTCCAGTGTGTTCTGTTTATAGGCTGGAGTTAGGGGTGATGTGTTGGGTAATATATCTATCTCTGCAGTGTGTTCTGTTTATAGGCTGGAGTTAGGGGTGATGTGTTGGGTAATAAATCTATCCCTCCAGTGTGTTCAGTTTATAGGCTGGAGTTACGGGTGATAAGTTGGGTAATAAATATATCTCTCCAGTGTGTTCTGTTTATAGGCTGGAGTTAGGGGTGATGTGTTGGGTAATAAATCTATCCCTCCAGTGTGTTCTGTTTATAGGCTGGAGTTAGGGGTGATGTGTTGGGTAATAAATCTATCCCTCCAGTGTGTTCTGTTTATAGGCTGGAGTTAGGGTGGATGTGTTGGGTAATAAATCTATCCCTCCAGTGTGTTCTGTTTATAGGCTGGAGTTGGGGTGATACGTTGGGTAATAAATCTATCCCTACAGTGTGTTCTCTTTATAGGCTGGAGTTGGGTGATGTGTTGGGTAATATATCTATCCCTCTAGTGTGTTCTGTTTATAAGCTGGAGTTAGGGGTGATGTGTTGGGTAATAAATCTATCCCTCCAGTGTGTTCTGTTTATAGGCAGGAGTTAGGGGTGATGTGTTGGGAAATAAATCTATCCCTCCAGTGTGTTCTGTTTATAGGCTGGAGTTAAGGATGATGTGCTGGGTAATAAATCTTTCCCTCCAGTGTGTTCTGTTTATAGGCTGGAGTTAGGAGTAATGTGTTGGGTAATAAATCTATCCCTCCTGTATGTTCTGTTTATAGGCTGGAGTTAGGGTTGATGTGTTGGGTAATATATCTATCCCTCCAGTGTATTCTGTTTAAAGGCTTGAGTTAGGGGAGATGTGTTGGGTAATAAATCTATCCCTCCAGTGTGTTCTGTTTATAGGCTGGAGTTAGGGGTGATGTGTTGGGTAATAAATCTATCCCTCCAGTGTGTTCTGTTTATAGGCTGGAGTTAGGGTGGATGTGTTGGGTAATAAAACTATCCCTCCAGTGTATTCTGTTTATAGGCTGGAGTTAGGGGTGATGTGTTGGGTAATAAATCTATCCCTCCAGTGTGTTCTGTTTATAGGCTGGAGTTAGGGGTGATGTGTTGGGTAATAAATCTATCCCTACAGTGTGTTCTGTTTATAGGCTGGAGTTAGGGGTGATGTGCTGGGTAATATATCTTGATCTGCAGTGTGTTCTATTTATAGGCTGGAGTTAGGAGTGATGTGTTGGGTAATAAATCTATCCCTCCAGTGTGTTCTGTTTATAGGCTGGAGTTAGGGTGATGTGTTGGGTAATATATCTATCCCTCCAGTGTGTTCTGTTTATAGGCTGGAGTTAGGGGTGATGTGTTGGGTAATAAATCTATCCCTCCAGTGTGTTCTGTTTATAGGCTGGAGTTAGGGGTGATGTGTTGGGTAATAAATCTATCCCTCCAGTGTGTTCTGTTTATAGGCTGGAGTTAGGGGTGATGTGTTGTGTAATATATATACCTCTGCAGTGTGTTCTGTTTATAGGCTGGAGTTAGGGTGATGTGTTAGGTAATAAATATATCCCTCCATTGTGCTCTGTTTAAAGGCTTGAGTTAGTAGAGATGTGTTGGGTAATAAATCTATCCCTCCAGTGTGTTCTGTTTATAGGCTGGAGTTAGGGGTGATGTGTTGGGTAATATATCTATCTCTGCAGTGTGTTCTGTTTATAGGCTGGAGTTAGGGGTGATGTGTTGGGTAATAAATCTATCCCTCCAGTGTGTTCTGTTTATAGGCTGGAGTTAGGGGTGATGTGTTGGGTAATATATCTATCTCTGCAGTGTGTTCTGTTTATAGGCTGGAGTTAGGGGTGATGTGGGTAATAAATCTATCCCTCCAGTGTGTTCTGTTTATAGGCTGGAGTTAGGGGTGATGTGTTGGGTAATAAATCTATCCCTCCAGTGTGTTCTGTTTATAGGCTGGAGTTAGGAGTGATGTGTTGGGTAATAAATCTATCCCTCCTGTGTGTTCTGTTTATAGGCTGGAGTTAGGGGTGATGTGTTGGGTAATAAATCTATCCCTCCAGTGTGTTCTGTTTATAGGCTGGAGTTAAGGGTGATGTGTTGGGTAATAAATCTATCCCTCCAGTGTGTTCTGTTTATAGGCTGGAGTTAGGGGTGATGTGTTGGGTAATAAATCTATCCCTACAGTGTGTTCTGTTTATAGGCTGGAGTTAGGGGTGATGTGTTGGGTAATATATCTATCCCTCTAGTGTGTTCTGTTTATAGGCTGGAGTTAGGTGAGATGTGTTGGGTATCAAATCTATCCCTCCAGTGTGTTCTGTTTTTAGGCTGGAGTTAGGGGTGATGTGTTGGGTAATAAATCTATCCCTCCAGTGTGTTCTGTTTATAGGCTGGAGTTAGGGGTGATGTGTTGGGTAATAAATCTATCCCTCCAGTGTGTTCTGTTTATAGGCTGGAGTTAGGGGTGATGTGGTGGGTAATATATCTTTCTCTGCAGTGTGTTCTGTTTATAGGCTGGAGTTAGGAGTGATGTGTTGGGTAATAAATCTATCCCTCCAGTGTGTTCTGTTTATAGGCTGGAGTTACGGGTGATGTGTTGTGTAATATATCTATCTCTGCAGTGTGTTCTGTTTATAGGCTGGAGTTAGGGGTGATGTGTTGGGTAATAAATCTATCCCTCCAGTGTGTTCTGTTTATAGGCTGGAGTTAGGGGTGATGTGTTGGGTAATAAATCTATCCCTCCAGTGTGTTCTGTTTATAGGCTGGAGTTAGGGGTGATGTGTTGGGTAATATATCTATCTCTGCAGTGTGTTCTGTTTATAGGCTGGAGTTAGGAGTGATGTGTTGGGTAATAAATCTATCCCTCCAGTGTGTTCTGTTTATAGGCAGGAGTTATGGGTGATGTGTTGTGTAATATTTCTATCTCTGCAGTGTGTTCTGTTTATATGCTGGAGTTAGGGGTGATGTGTTGGGTAATAAATCTATCCCTCCAGTGTGTTCTGTTTATAGGCTGGAGTTAGGGGTGATGTGTTGGGTAATAAATCTATCCCTCCAGTGTGTTCTGTTTTTAGGCTTGAGTTAGGAGTGATGTGGGGGGTAATATATCTATCTCTGCAGTGTGTTCTGTTTATAGGCAGGAGTTAAGGGAGATGTGTCGGGTAATAAATCTATTCCTCCAGTGTGTTCTGTTTATAGGCTGGAGTTAGGAGTGATGTATTGGGTAATAAATCTATGCCTCCAGTGTGTTCTGTTTATAGGCTGGAGTTAGGGGTGTTGTGCTGGGTAATATATCTATCTCTGCAGTGTGTTCTGTTTATAGGCTGCAGTTAGGGGTGATTGTTGGGTAATAAATCTATCCCTCCAGTGTGTTCTGTTTATAGGCTGGAGTTACGGGTGATGTGTGGGTAATATACCAATCTCTGCTGTGTGTTCTGTTTATAGGCTGGAGTTAGGGGTGATGTGTTGGGAAATAAATCTATCCCTCCAGTGTGTTCTGTTTATAGGCTGGAGTTAAGGGTGATGTGCTGGGTAATAAACCTTTCCCTCCAGTGTGTTCTGTTTATAGGCTGGAGTTAGGAGTGATGTGTTGGGTAATAAACTTATCCCTCCTGTTTATAGGCTGGAGTTAGGGGTGATGTGTTGGGTAATAAATCTATCCCTCCAGTGTGTTTTGTTTATAGGCTGGAAATAAGGGTGATGTGTTGGGTAATAAATCTATCCCTCCGGTGTGTTCTGTTTATAGGCTGGAGTTATTGGTGATGTGTTGGGTAATAAATCTATCCCTACAGTGTGTTCTGTTTATAGGCTGGAGTTAGGGGTGATGTGTTGGGTAATATATCTATCCCTCTATTAAATTCTGTTTATAGGCTGGAGTTAGGTGAGATGTGTTGGGTATCAAATCTATCCCTCCAGTGTGTTCTGTTTTTAGGCTGGAGTCAGGGGTGATGTGTTGGGTAATAAATCTATCCTTCCAGTGTGTTCTGTTTATAGGCTGGAGTTAGGAGTGATGAGTTGGGTAATAAATATATCCCTCCAATGTGTTCTGTTTATAGGCTGGAGATAGGGGTGATGTGGTGGGTAATATATCTTTCTCTGCAGTGTGTTCTGTTTATAGGATGGAGTTTGGAGTGATCTGGTGTGTAATAAATCTATCCATCCAGTGTGTTCTGTTTATAGGCTGGAGTTACGGGTGATGTAATGTGTAATATATCTATCTCTGCAGTGTGTTCTGGTTATAGGCTGGAGTTAGGGGTGATGTGTTGGCTAATAAATCTATCCCTCCAGTGTGTTCTGTTTATAGGCTGGAGTTAGGGGTGATGTGTTATGTAATAAATCTATCCCTCCAGTGTGTTCCGTTTATAGGCTGGAGTTAGGGGTGATGAGTTGGGTAATAAATATATCCCTCCAGTGTGTTCTGTTTATAGGCTGGAGTTAGGGGTGATGTGGTGGGTAATATATCTTTCTTTGCAGTGTGTTCTGTTCATAGGCTGGAGTTTGAAGTGATGTGTTAGGTAATAAATCTATCCCTCCAGTGTGTTCTGTTTATAGGCAGGAGTTACGGGTGATGTGTTGTGTAATATATCTATCTCTGCAGTGTGTTCTGTTTATAGGCTGGAGTGAGGGGTGATGTGTTGGGTAATATATCTATCCCTCCAGTGTGTTCTGTTTATAGGCTGGAGTTAGGGGTGATGTGTTGGGTAATAAATCTATCCCTCCAGTGTGTTCTTTTTAAAGGCTTGAGTTAGAGGAAATGTGTTGCGTAATAAATCTATCCCTCAAGTGTGTTCTGTTTTTTGGCTGGAGTTAGGGGTGATGTGTTGGGTAATAAATCGATCCCTCCAGTGTGTTCTGTTTATAGGCTGGAGTTAGGAGTTATGTGGTGGGTAATATATCTTTCTCTGCAGTGTGTTCTGTTTATAGGCTGGAGTTAGGAGTGATGTGTTGGGTAATAAATCTATCCCTCCAGTGTGTTCTGTTTATAGGCTGGAGTTACAGGTGATGTGTTGTGTAATATATCTATCGCTGCAGTGCGTTATGATTATAGGCTGGAGTTAGAGGTGATGTGTTGGGTAATAAATCTATCCCTCCAGTGTGTTCTGTTTATAGGCTGGAGTTAGGGGTGATGTGTTGGGTAATAAATAGATCCCTCCAGAGTGTACTGTTTATAGGCTGGAATTAGGGGTGATGTGTTGGGTAATATATCAATCCATCCAGTGTGTTCTGCTTATAGGCAGGAGTTAGAGGAGATGTGTTGGGTAATAAATCTATCCCTCCAGTGTGACCTGTTTAAAGGCTTGAGTTAGGCGAGATGTGTTGGGTAATAAATCTATCCCTCCAGTGTGTTCTGTTTATAGGCTGGAGTTCAGAGAGATGTGTTAGGTAATAAATCTATCCCTCCAGTGTGTTCTATTTATAGGTTGGAGTTAGGCGTGATGTGTTGGGTAATAAATCTATCCCTCCAGTGTGTTCTGTTTATAGGCTGGAGTTAGGGGTGATGTGTTGGGTAATAAATCTATCCCTCCAGTGTCTTCTGTTTATAGGCTGGAGTCAGGGATGATTTGTTGGGTAATATACCAATCTCTGCAATGTGTTCTGTTTATAGGCTGGATCTGGGGGTGATGTGTTGGGTAGTATATCTATCTCTGCAGTGTGTTCTGTTTATAGGCTGGAGTTAGGGGTGATGTGCTGGGTAATAAATCTGTCCCTCCAGTGTGTTCTGTTTATAGGCTGCAGTTAGGGGTGATGTGTTTGGTAATATATCTATCTCTGCAGTGTGTTCTGTTGATCGGCTGGAGTTAGGGGTGGTGTGTTGGGTATTAAATCTATCCTTCCAGTGTGTTGTTTATAGGCTGGAGTCAGGGATGATGTGTTGGGTAATAAATCTATCCCTCCAGTGTGTTCTGTTTAAAGGCTTGAGTTAGACGAAATGTGTTGGGTAATAAATCTATCCCTCCAGTGTGTTGTGTTTATACGCTGGAGTTAGGGGTGATCTGTTGGGTACTAAATCTATCCCTCCAGTAGGTTCTGTTTATAGGATGGAGTTAGGGATGGATGTGTTGGGTAATAAATCTATCCCTCCATTGTGTTCTGTTTATAGGCTGGAGTTAGGGGTGATATGTTGGGTAATAAATCTATCCCTACAGTGTGTTCTATTTATAGGCTGGAGTTAGGGGTGATGTGTTGGGTAATATATCTATCCCTCTAGTGTGTTATGTTTATAGGCTGGAGTTAGGGGAGATGTGTTGGGTAATAAATCTATCCCTCCAGTGTGTTCTGTTTATAGGCTGAAGTTAGGGGTGATGTGTTGGGTAAAATATCTATCTCTGCAGTGTGTTCTGTTTATAGCCTGGAGTTAGGGGTGTTGTGTTGGGTAATAAATCTATCCCTCCAGTGTGTTCTGTTTATAGGCTGGAGTTAGGAGTGATGTGGTGGGTAATATATCTTCCTCTGCAGTGTGTTCTGTTTATAGGCTGGAGTTAGGAGTCATGTGTTGGGTAATACATCTATCCCTCCAGTGTGTTCTGTTTATAGGCTGGAGTTACAGGTGATGTGTTGTGTAATATATCTATCGCTGCAGTGCGTTTTGATTATATGCTGGAGTTAGGGGTGATGTGTTGGGTAATAAATCTATCCCTCCAGTGTGTTCTTTTTATAGGCTGAAGTTAGGGGTGATGTGTTGGGTAATAAATATATCCCTCCAGTGTGTACTGTTTATAGGCTGAAATTAGGGGTGATGTGTTGGGTAATATATCAATCCATCCAGTGTGTTCTGCTTATAGGCAGGAGTTAAAGGAGATGTGTTGGGTAATAAATCTATCCCTCCAGTGTGTTCTGTTTATAGGCTGGAGTTCGGAGAGATGTGTTAGGTAATAAATCTATCCCTCCAGTGTGTTCTGTTTATAGGTTAGAGTTAGGCGTGATGTGTTGGGTAATAAATCTATCCCTCCAGTGTGTTCTGTTTATAGGCTGGAGTTAGGGGTGATGTGTTGGGTAATAAATCTATCCCTCCAGTTTCTTCTGTTTATAGGCTGGAGTCAGGGATGATTTGTTGGGTAATATACCAATCTCTGCAATGTGTTCTGTTTATAGGCTGGATCTGGGGGTGATGTGTTGGGCAGTATATCTATCTCTGCAGTGTGTTCTGTTTATAGGCTGGAGTTAGGGGTGATGTGATGGGTAATAAATCTGTCCCTCCACTGTGTTCTGTTTATAGGCTGGAGTTAGGGGTGATGTGTTTGGTAATATATCTATCTCTGCAGTGTGTTCTGTTTATAGGCTGGAGTTATGGGTGGTGTGTTGGGTATTAAATCTATCCTTCCAGTGTGTTGTTTATAGGCTGGAGTCAGGGATGATGTGTTGGGTAATATACCAATCTCTGCAATGTGTTCTGTTTATAGGCTGCATCTGGGGGTGATGTGTTGGGCAGTATATCTATCTCTGCAGTGTGTTCTGTTTATAGGTTAGAGTTAGGCGTGATGTGTTGGGTAATAAATCTATCCCTCCAGTGTGTTCTGTTTATAGGTTGGAGTTAGGGGAGATGTGTTGGGTAATAAATCTATCCCTCCAGTGTGTTCTGTTTATAGGCTGGAGTTATGGGTAATGTGTTGGGTAATAAATCTATCCCTCCAGTGTGCTCTGTTTATAAGCTGGAGTTATGGTTGATGTGTTGGGTAATATATCTATCCCTCTAGTGTGTTCTATTTATAGGCTGGAGTTAGGGGAGATGTGTTGTGTAATAAATCTATCCCTCCAGTGTATTCTGTTTAACGGCTTGAGTTAGGGGTAATATGTTGAGTAATAAATCTATCCCTCCAGTGTGTTCTGTTTATAGGCTGGATTTAGGGGAGATGTGTTGGGTAATAAATGTATCCCTCCAGTGTGTTCTCTTTATAGGCTGGAGTTAGGGGTGATGTGTTGGGTAGTAAATCTATCCCTCCAGTGTGTTCTGTTTAAAGGCTGGAGTTAGGGGAGTTGCTTTGGGTAATATATGTATCCCTCCAGTGTGTTCTGTATATACGCAGGAGTTAGGGGTAATGTGTTATGCAATAAATCTATCCCTCCAGTGTGTTCTGTTTATAGGCTGGAATTAGGGGTGATGAGTTGGGTAATAAATATATCCCTCCAGTGTGTTCTGCTTATACGCTGGAGTTAGGGGTGATGTGGTGGTTAATATATCTTTCTCTGCAGTGTGTTCTGTTTAAAGGCTTTAGTTAAGGAAGATGTGTTGGGTAATATATCTATCCCTCCAGTGTGTTCTGTTTATTGGCTGGAGTTAGGGGTGATGTGTTGGGTAATATATCTATCCCTTCAGTGTGCTCTGTTTATAGGCTGGAGTTAGGGGTGATGTGTTGGATAATAAATCTATCACTCCAGTGTGTTCTGTTGAAGGCTGAAGTTATGGGTGATGTGTTGGCTAATAAATCTATCCCTCCAGTGTGTTCTGTTTAAAGACTTGAGTTAGGGAAGACGCGTTGGGTAATAAAGCTATCCCTCCAGTGTGTTCTGTTTAAAGGCATGAGTTATGGAAGATGTGTTCGGTCATAAATCTATCCCTCCAGTGTGTTCTGTTTATAGGCTGGAGTTAGGGAAGATGTGTTGTGTAATATATCTATCCCGCTAGTGTGTTCTGTTTATAGGCTGGAGTTAGCTTTGATGTATTGGGTAATAAATCTATCTCTCCAGTGTGATCTGTTTATAGCCTGGAGTTAGGGGTGATGTGTTGGGTAATAAATCTATCTCTCCAGTGTGTTCTGTTTAAAGGCTGGAGTTAGGGGTGATGTATTGGGTAATAAATCTATCCCTCCAGTGTGTTCTGTTTATAGGCTGGAGTTAGGGGTGATGTGTTGGGTAATAAATCTGTCCCTCTAGTGTGTTCTTTTTATAGGCTTGAGTTAGGGAAGATGTGTTGGGTAATAAATCTATCTCTCCAGTGTGTTCTGTTTAAAGGCTTGAGTTAGGGAAGATGTGTTGGGTAATAAATCTATCCCTCCGGTGTGTTCTGTTTATAGGCAGGAGATGGGGTGATGTGTTGGGTAATAAATCTATCCCTCCAGTGTGTTCTGTTTATAGGGTGGAGTAAGGGGTAATTTGTTGGGTAATAAATCTATCCCTCCAGTGTGTTCTGTTTATAGGCTGGAGTTAGGGGTGATGTGTTGGGTAATATATATCTGTCCCTCCAGTGTGTTCTGTTTATAGGCAGGAGTTAGAGGAGATGTGTTGGGTAATAAATCTATCCCTCCAGTGTGCTGTGTTTATAGGCTGGAGTTAGGGGTGATGTGTTGAGTTATAAATCTATCCCTCCAGTGTTTTCTGTTTATAGGCTGGCGTTAGGGGTGATGTGTTGGGTAATATATCTATCCCTTTATTGTGTTCTGTTTATAGGCTGGAGTTAGGGGAGATGTGTAGGGTAATAAATCTATCCCTCCAGTGTGTTCTGTTTATAGGCTGGAGTCACGGGTGATGTGTTGGGTAATAAATCTATCCCTCCAGTGTGTTCTGTTTATAGGCTGGATTTAGGGGTGATGTGTTGTGTAATATATCTATCTCTGCAGTGTGTTCTGCTTATAGGCTGGAGTTAGGCGTAATGTGTTGGGTTATAAATCTATCCCTCCAGTGTTTTCTGTATATATAGGCTGGCGTTAGGGGTGATGTGTTGGGTAATATATCTATACCTCTAGTGTGTTCTGTTTATAGGCTGGAGTTAGGGGAGATGTGTAGGGTAATTAATCTATCCCTCCAGTGTGTTCTGTTTATAGGCTGGATTTACGGCTGATGTGTTGGGTAATAAATCTATCCCTCCAGTGTGTTCTGTTTATAGGTTGGAGTTAAGGGGTGATGTGTTGGGTAATATATCTATCTCTGCAGTGTGTTCTGTTTATAGGCTGGAGTTAGGGGTGATGTGTTGGGCAATAAATCTATCCCTCCAGTGTGTTCTGTTTATAGGCTGGAGTTAGGGGTGATGTGTTGGGTAATAAATCTATCCCTCCAGTGTGTTCTGTTTATAGGCTGGAGTTAGAGGTGATGTGGAGGGTAATAAATCTATCCCTCCAGTGTGTCCTGTTTACTGTCTGGAGTTAGGGGTGATGTGTTGGGTAATAAATCTATCCCTCCAGTGTGTTCTGTTTATAGGCTGGAGTTAGGGTTGATGTGTTTGGTAATATACCTAACTCTGCAGTGTGTTCTGTTTATAGCCTGGAGTTAAAGGTGATGTGTTGGGTAATAAATATATCCCTCCAGTGTGTTCTGTTTTTAGGCTGGAATTAGGGGTGATGTGTTGGGTAATAAATCTATCTCTCCAGTGTGGTCTGTTTATAGGCTGGAGTTAGGGGTGATGTGTTGGGTAATATATCTATCCCTCCAGTGTGTTCTCTTTATAGGCTGGAGTTAGGGATGATGTGTTGGGTAATATATCTGTCTCTCCAGTTTGTTTTGTTTATAGGCTTGAGTTAGTGTAGATGTCTTGGGTAATATATCTATCCCTACAGTATGTTCTGTTTATAGGCTGGAGTTAGGGGTGATGTGTTGAGTAATATATCTATCTCTCCACTTTGTTCTGTTTATAGTCAGGAGTTTGATGTGATGTCTAGGTTAATATATCTGTCCCTCAAGTGTGTTCTGTTTATAGGCTGGAGTTACGGGTGATGTGTTGGGTAATAAATCTATCCCTCCATTGTGTTCTGTTTATAGGCTGGAGTTAGGGGTGATGTGTTGGGTAATATATCTATCTCTGCAGTGTGTTCTGCTTATAGGCTGGAGTTAGGGGTAATGTGTTGGGTAATAAGTCTATCCCTCCAGTGTGTTCTGCTTATAGGCTGTAGTTAGGGGTGATGTGTTGGGTAATATATCTATCCCTCCAGTGTGTTATGTTTATAGGCTGGAGTTAGGGGTGATGTGTTGGGTTATAAATCTATCCCTCCAGAGTTTTCTGTATATAGGCTGGCATTAGGGGTGATGTGTTGGGTAATATACCTATCTCTGCAGTGTGTTCTATTTATAGCCTTGAGTTAAGGGTGATGTGTTGGGTATTAAATATATCCCTCCAGTTTGTTTTGTTTATAGGCTTGAGTTAGGGTAGATATCTTGGGTAATATATCTATCCCTGCAGTATGTTCTGTTTATAGGCTGGAATTAGGGGTGATGTGTTGAGTAATATATCTATCTCTCCACTTTGTTCTGTTTATAGTCAGGAGTTTGATGAGATGTCTAGGTTAATATATCTGTCCCTCAAGTGTGTTCTGTTTATAGGCTGGAGTTAGGGGTGATGTGTTGGGTAATAAATCTATCCCTCCATTCTGTTCTGTTTATATGCTGGAGTTAGGGGTAATGTGTTGGGTAATAAGTCTATCCCTCCAGTGTGTTCTGCTTATAGGCTGGAGTTAGGGGTGATGTGTTGGGTAATATATGTATCCCTCCAGTGTGTTCTGTTTATAGGCTGGAGTTAGGGGTGATGTGTTGGGTTATAAATCTATCCCTCCAGTGTTTTCAGTATATAGGCTGGCATTAGGGGTGATGTGTTGGGTAATATATCTAGCCCTCTAGTGTGTTCTGTTTATAGGCAGGAGTTAGGGGAGATGTGTAGGGTAATAAATCTATCCCTCCAGTGTGTTCTGTTTATAGCCTGGAGTTATGGGTGATGTGTTGGGTAATATACCTATCTCTGCAGTGTGTTCTATTTATAGCCTTGAGTTAAGGGTGATGTGTTGGGTAATAAATATATCCCTCCAGTGTGTTCTGTTTTTAGGCTGGAATTAGGGGTGATGTGTTGGGTAATATATATATCCCTCTAGTGTGTTCTGTTTATAGGCAGGAGTTAGGGGAGATGTGTAGGGTAATAAATCTATCCCTCCAGTGTGTTCTGTTTATAGGCTGGAGTTATGGGTGATGTGTTGGGTACTAAATGTATCCCTCCAGTGTGTTCTGTTTTTAGGCTGGAATTAGGGGTGATTTGTTGGGTAATAAATCTATCTCTCCAGTGTGGTCTGTTTATAGGCTGGAGTTAGGGGTGATGTGTTGGGTAATAAATCTATCCCTCCAGTGTGTTCTGTTTATAGGCTGGAGTTAGGGAGATGTTTGTCTTTTAGAGATGCAAGAGTTTAAGGAGAGTTGACTCTTCATGGTTCCAAAAGCAACACAGAGATCTATAAAACAGCAAGAAAACAGGGCTTCAAGCCTGTCTTGATAGCTAAGGGTTTTTGGGTTTTTCAAGCAGTGCAATGTGTCCAGAGAAGTTCTTTCAAAACGAGCATTGTATTCTATAGTTGGCCAAATTTGAGCAGAATACAATGAACTGATAACTTCTTTCAATTTGGATGAGATACCTTTAGATATCAGGTGTAGTAAATAGAAGGATTTCCTGACCGCTAAGGCTATATTATATAATAGCAACATTTTGGAGAGGGCTTTTAGCTATGTTGTAGTTGAAGGCATGAATATTTTGCCACACTGAACAATATTATACTTTCCTGCATTTAACTTTACTGTGTTTTAAGTAAATTATTGATTACTGGAGTTTAGCTCTTGTATCAGTGCCAGTGTATCAAGGGTGTATAGAACAACAACAGTAACTTACAGTCATCAGCAAGCTTTGTTAGCCACAGTCCGGAGTTGTGGTTTGGAGGTCAGAGATATATATCTTCATTAACGTTATAAATCTAAACCGAAACAGTAATAAACTTTCCGCAGCCATCTTCTTAGATCTTTCCAAGGCCTTCGACATGGTAAACCACCAAATACTTATACAAACACAGGAACCCATTTCCCTAGGCACCCAGGCTATTCAATGGTTCCAATCTTACCTGAGTGGTAGACAACAGGCAGTCCTATGGAAGGACAACCTATCCACCCTGCTAACCATCACCCTAGGAGTTCCCCAGGGCTCCATCTTAGGACCCTTCCTATTTTCTGTATTTAAAAATGACCTGCACAAAGTCATCCCAGAGGCTACCTGCATTCAATATGCAGGCGACTCAACTCTAATATGCTTGGCCACTTCCCTAACAGAACTGCAGTCTTTATCCCAAAACACATTTAACACAGTTGAAAATTGGCTTCTTAATCACTGTCTCATATTAAATCCCAACAAAACTAAGCTGCTGCTTTTCTCTCCATGTCAAAGGTCCACCATACCAACCTTCACCATAAAATCTAACAACAGCACCATTATTTCCCAAGATTCCCATGACCAAGCTCCTAGGTGTAATTGTTGACAATAACTGTAATTTGACTTGCACATTAACCATACCATTAAAACAGTTAATAAAAAGCTTGGCTCTCTATACAAGATTAAACACTTACTAACTCCCCTAACTAGGACTGTTATTGTCCACACAGACCTACTCTCTACCCTCCTCTATGCCTCCCCCTTACTCACAAACTTGAGTAAAACTGACTTGAACAAATTCACTAGCTGCTATAATCACATTGCTAGATTTGCCATTGGTACAGCCTATAGAACCCATCACTGTATCAACCTTAATATTCTAGCGTGGCTTGTACTACCTAATCTACTAAAGGTCAACCAACTAGTAATTGTCCATAAAACTCTCTACCAGCCAGAATACATGCCTGGTTTTAAAAGCCTTATCACCCCCTACCAGAACCTCAAGATGCTCCGATCCTCTAACAAAATGTTAGTTTACACACTCAAAACTAACAATGCAGCTGGGGATGCTCTGTTTCCCAATTCTTTAGGCAAAACGTGGAACTCACTTCCTGCTGATCTAACATCAGAACCCTCTTTGTCCTAATTCAAGAAAAATCTTATGATTTACTTTAAAACACAGTGGGTATGTCTTTGCTTTACTCCGAATTAATTTTAGTCCCTCAACTCTGTGCCTAATGAGGACTTCCTGCCTCTAAGTGACTATATCCTAGTTATTTGGTTAATAACCTAATTACCTTGTATTAACTTGCGTTACCGAGTTATGTTTTGATCCTTTTAATGAATGTAATTCTGTTTGGAAATTATAAAACCTGATTTATATATATATATATATATATATATATATATATATATATATATATATATATATACAAAATAGTATTTTGTAGTATGTATGTAGTATGAACTTTGGAGCTTTTCTCCCTGGGCCTCTGCTGAAAATGGACATGCATCCAGTTGGACTATCCCGGTCAACAAATGCAAAATAAATAAATAAAATAAATAAATAAATATGCCAAATCCAAGGCATCTCAGCACCAGTCCCTGAGGTACCCTGCTAAGTTACATTCATATTTTCTGAGGGGGCACCTGCTACTTTGGGACTGCTATCAAGTTGCCATCTCTTTTGCTCAATTCTGTAGAAAAAAACTGGGAATTGTGGGAACAATATATGAAGAGAAGGAACAAGGTTTAAGAGGCAGGATTTGAATGAGCCATATAATGCTTAATTGATAATGACTGGATGGATTATAAGTGATATATAATGTTTGCAAATATAGTTGTTTCAATGGTGTCTGTGGTATATAATGTTTGCAACTAAAGAGGTATCAATGTTGTTTGTTTTTCATTTATATAAATGTAAGATTGCCTGTGCCATACATGATCATTTAATAAAGATGTTCATTGAAAAAAAAAATAATGCATCCTTTTCTTTTGTCTACATTTATTATACTGTACCCACCTGGGCTGTGATGAAATTGGTCCATAGTAATCAATGCACTAACAAACTTCAGGAAATAGATAAATAAATAAAACAGTCTTGAACTTTGCAAATCCTGCTTTTTTTTGTTCTCTTTATTCTACAATGCCAGATCTGTACCTTATTCAGAAATTGTATATCTTGTCAAAGCCTCCTCATGCAGTCTGGCCATGTGTACTAAACAACTCCCCATACTTAGCCTTTTTGCTGCTGAAGTGCTGAATATTGTAAAGGAGTTAAACGAACTGGAGGTGGAATCTTTATTAAAGGAAAGGAGCAACTTACATAGAAACAAATGGAATTTGTGAGAACAGTAGGTGCAGAATGATGTTCAGGAGGAGGAGTGAGCAGGAATTGAGCAGCTTATGTAATGTTAGAGGAAATCATAATCTCTAAAAGGTAAGTTTACTATAAAAGAGCAGATGGATTTTTATCTACTAAAAGGACTTAAAAGCATATATTTGTGTAGAGACATAATACATTGACATACGATATATATATATATATATATATATATATATATATTCACTTACAAAGATTTTTAAACAGCAAAGCTTTAGAACCATACCACATATATTTATATATCACCTTTCTTAACTGATTACCACAAATACAGATGAGGAATTATTATTATGAATTCTTAATTAACCTTATTCAGGCAAACCAATGTGAATCTACTCAGAAACAAAATGGACCCTTCACTTCCAGCATTCTTCCTCTTGATAAGGCCTTCTTTCGTATTCTTTTTCCTGAATATGATACAAACCCTGCCCTCCTCATCCCACATACTTTCTGCACTGTGCCACACCTGTAAAGCCATGTAACATGTTTATAGACCATTAAAACAAAGCAATCCTTACTGTTTCCCAGAAGTGTGTCTTTTACTATGTGAAACTTAATCTGCTCTAAATTATATAACTCACTATTCTGACCAGCTTTCTCTTCATTGTTCTTTATTCTACCGAAATGAAGACTAATTCTAATGATTCATTCTCCAAGGGCACACAGCCCTGATACACTTCCAGTGTTGTAAATGCATGCATTTCTTCACTCCATTAAGCCTTCAGACTTCATTATGCTGTTATCAAATTTAGCTAACTGATTTATAGACCTTTTATGGTTCATTTTCCTGATTCAGAGAATCTCATGCAATGTTCACATACTTTTCTCAATGATTTCTCATATACTACCCATCATTTGTCATTGCATTTTAAACTTTATGTTTTGTTCTACCCATAATCATTGCACTTTAAATGTCTTTTTTGCTATAACCATAATCTTTGCATTTTAAAACATATTTTGGCAATAGATTTTTTGCTGCAAATGAAAGACGTATGGAACAACTTTATTTACCTCCATTGAAATATGATAGCACTGGGCTGTTTATTAAAATAGCACTTTATTGTATCATGGAAAAGGGAAACAGCAAGTGAATGGAAAAAGTACCTTGTAAGCACACGTAATGTCACAGTTCAAAGATCTAATGAATTGAGGTGCTTTTCAGAGTCACCTTGAACTCAGACCTACCTTTAGTTTGGTAACAGAGCTTGGACATTGTTATCATCATCATCATCATCATCAATACCTTTTTTCACATTTTCTACATTGGGTTGGGATGTCAGATTAACTGTCTCCATCGCTCTCTCTCTCTCTCTCTCTCTCAATTCATTGCATTTATCCTACCTTTATGATGGTCCCATCTGCCTGTCAAAGATATTCTCTCTCGGACTCCATACATCTCTTTGCTGGATGCCCTTGTTTCCTCTTCGCCTGTTCCCCTCTTTTCCAAATCTTCTTCACCAGATTATCTTCTCCTTTCCTGCACATGTGCCCGAACCACCATAATCTGTTTTGGTTGATTATGTCTCTATTTTTGTGACTTATCAGTGGAGTATAATAAGTCTCCATGGAGATTTGCACATTTCCATGCAACAGGAGGAAATATAGAAGGTGATACTGGAGTATTTTCAGGCACAGATGAACATCCTCATGATGCAGAGAGATAAAGCCTTTACTGCTCCCTAGAAGGCTCATTTTTGATTAGCACCATGGGAAATGGAGGGACTACAAGGGGTGGAAGGGAGTAGTGCCTGATGTCAGCTTAGCTAGATTGGGGGAGGGAGGCATCATAGGCTTCCTGCAATATTCAGAGTATGAACCTGGCCAGCTCCATGCTGTATCATCAGTGAGACTCCTAGCCCGCAATCACGAAGCTGCTAAGAGTGCTATGAGTGGAGCAGGAGTTAGGGCATCCTATCCTGAAGTAGTATGACACTGCACTAGATCCTTGGTCTTCTCACCAGCAGTGGACAGGGGTTGGGTTGATTTTGTGAGATGCTAAGGTGACTCTAGTAGACTGGGTAAATGAAAAGAGGTGGTGACAGCTGAGAAACAGTTGTGCAGAAGAGAATAAAAGATAATTGCAAGTACAGATTGTGTCAGTGGCTCAACAAGTAGCACACTTACCTTTGATGCTAGAAGATCAGAAGGCCTTGGGTTCTAATCCTAACTGCACTGTCACTTTATTGTAGCATAAGGAATGAGACACCCTGCTGAGATGTTGTGCTTTCAATGAGATGTTAAACCATGATTTTATCTGGCTGAGATGTTTGTAACTGAGGTGGATGTAAAAGATATGACTGCAAGTACAAAAAGAAGGTAGGGTAGGTTCAGCTTCAGTGTATCACATATCACATCATTCTTTACATCTTACTTAATTTAAACCAAATTTAATTTCAACATTGTTCAAGCAAACAGTTTTAAGTAAAATAATAATAACAGCAAGATAATAATAGTTATAAAAACTTTTTTCAAACAAAACTTTCTACTACTCCTTTAACATTGTTCAGATTTTTTCAAATGCAGTTGTCTTTACACAAAATTATTCATATTTTTATTAACACATTTATATCCCATTTTCTGCTGTATAAAACTTTTCATTTACCTGTACGTAATCTCCAAGTAGTAATCATATTGAAGTCTATTTTTCCCTCATCTCCTTTAAGCTTCTCTCATAAAATAAAAAAATAAATAATTTCTACATTCAAATAATTTGACATTTTTGTATTAAACATTCTATCCATGATATCCTGAAACACATAATCCTTTTAAAAATCAACAAACTAGGCATTAAAGTTATTATCAGTGCACTGATCTGGGAAGATGAGAAGTCCGTGAGTTCTTTTCCCGCACCAGGTACTTAGATTCATCTTCTGATACTGCAATGCAACAGATGGGGTGCACTGAAATCCTGAGTGTGTTGTCTTTTAGATTAGAAATTAAACAGAGGCCCTGTATGACTGGTGTTATTCCTTGAAGGCTGTTTTCTTGAGCCGAGGTGCTAGAGTTATTAAAGTTTTCTCTTTTGTGGTCCTTGCCTGTGGTTTTTTGGTATCTTGCTTTGTTTCTTTTTTTTGTTTGTTTGTTTTGGTGTTTTATTATACTGCCCTGTATGACGGAGTAGGCAGTAGCTCAGGTGGATGCAAAATATCCAATGGCATTTATCAAAAACAGCAGTCAGCCTTTATTAGCAATATATATTTTTGCACAATCACACTTAACACCACTGCCCTCCATTCTGATTTTTTATTATCCCATTCGTAACTTATTTAAAAAAATAACAATTAGATGTAATAATAAAAGAATAATATAGTAAAATAGCAGCAACTAATAAATCAGCATAAAAAGAATACAGACAAACCAAGTTTGTTACATCTGGTATTTCAACCCCCAACCCCTTCTGCCATAACCAAAGCTTTATATTTTCATAATATCTGCATTTACTCAATTTGTATGAAATAAAACCTATTTTTTCTTTCTTCCCAAGTGCTATACATCATTATCATACACATGTTATCTGCTTTTTCTGACATCTCTGATCAAATTTCTAATTATAACCATACATAATCTTGCCAATATTCATATCCACCATATATTTAAAGTTCTTATTTTATTTAATGATTCAAATAACTTCATACCTCTAGGACACTATAAAGTATATTCCACTGCCCCTTGACATCAGCATCTTATACACATTCTTTCATTCTTTGCTTTACATGCCATTTATCTTTTCACTGGTATTTTAATTCAGTCTACCAATAAAATCATGTACTTCTTGCCACCTCCTAAATTTTGTCTTTCTTTTCATAGTAGCTGTTTTGATCTCATCACGTGACCATTAATCCATATAAAATATGTTTATTATTTATTAATATCACATCCTTCTTCTCCTGCTATCCTCAATACTTATTTCATATTCAAGTAAGTTTTCATATATTCTGTCATTTCACCTTCCTTCTGCTCCTTCATCCTTTTAAAATGTTATATAATCTTCAAAATTCCTTTTGTTTAATACTCAATAATTGTATTACTGCCTTTCTCTTATATTTCATTCCTCTCAAGATCTAAAATAAATGTAATGATTCAAAGATCCACTCCTGGTCTAATTATATTCAGTCCACTCTTTCTGTTTTGTTGTAAAGTATTCCTATTTTAAATGGATTTAAATTAGATCTCCAAATTATCAAAATACTCCTTCCTCTTTTCTTCTTGTGTTTTTTTTTTTTTTTTTTTTTTTTTTTTTGCTTATTCATTCATTCGTTCAGTCATTTACTGACATCTAATTATTTGAAACGTTTGACTGGGTAGGTATCTATTTTAAGTGGAGGCCTGGGTAGAAAAGCTTCAAATTATTGCAAAAGTATTTTATAAACAATAATTTTATAATATTCAAAAATAAGACAAAAACATAATGTTTAAGGATAGATACAACTTGTATGACAATGGTTGAATATTTAGAGAATGTTAAGCCAATTTATAGAGAAATTAAAGGTAAATTAGTACAATACAAGCAGGAATTCCAATATGAAGTAAGGAAAAATCAGGCTTATGGCATATTTAAAAAGAGAGTCGGGGAGAGAAATTGTTTGAACTAAGGATGTGAGTGCAGAAAACAGAATAAGGAGGTGTAAGGTATGAAAAGGTACTTGTTCATATTTAGGGATACAGTTTATTCTGGGCTTGAACAAAAACAGAGCCAGATTTTGGCTAGGAAGTCTTTCAGAATGGTTTTAAAGGACTAAAGGAAGGGTTTCAGGCCTTAGCAACATGGTAAGAGTACAGACCATTGCCAAAAGATTTGATGTGTTTGTGGACAGAAAAGAGCTTTTGGTCATTGGGTTATAACGAGTGATTGGAAACATAGTTGTGTATAATGGCATTTAGTGCTGGACAAACAGATGAATGCAAGATAATTTTATAAGTTGCAACAAGCTGTGAATAAGTTAGCTAATGCAGTATTTGTAACCAGTTTTGTTTTTTTACTGCTATACACTGTTAGGTTCTGAAAGGGGTATTTACTACAAATGTAGCCGCTTTATTATAGCATTGTTCAAGTTTTGATTTTATGATGCCTGAAGGTTAGTAAGGATGGGAGCATGATAAAGTAGTGAGGGAAGGAGGTAAGTAGTGGCAAGTGTTTACACTTCACTTCCTTTTTAACATGGTTTTTCAAGACAGTATCAGAAAGAAATCTACTAATTGCACTAATACATTTACTCTTTCTGTTCTTTCTATGTGGCTTTACTTTTATTGTCTTCTAACTTACTCCAGTTATGAATCCCACAGTATTCATTCATCCGTATACCAACATTTTCTCTTATTTTTCTAATAATTTCCTATTTTCCATACCCTTAGTCAAGAAAATGATTATTTTAACATTACATTTCTCAGCATTTTCTGTTTTTTTTAATTCTAGCCACTCTAATGCCTTTCCATGCTGATATGTAAGCACTTGTGAAACAACTCCCTTTGTGTTTTGTGTTATTAATTTTATTACCTTATGTGTGTATACTCAGCTGCATACAACAGGACCCTTCCCATTCCTCCTTTATATATATATATATATATATATATATATATATATATATCGTTTTAATGGGATTTAGTTTACTTCCTTTAATCTTTAATTTTCATATTTGACATACATTAAATACCTAACTTCTACTACCAAACAAGACCATTCATTAGATGCAAGTTTTTAAATGCATTTTACAACACTTCCTTAACAAGAGGCACCACTTCATTTTTTATTTCACTTTTCCAATAAATTTCCTGCTGTCATTTTCTAGGTTGATGTTCAGTTAACATAAAAAAAAAAAAAAAAAAACCCTAACTGCAAAGTACTGAATGTTAGACAACAAAACTGACAATTACCAGATGACACCATCAACAATAAATTCATTGAATGGCCATAGTTGGCCAACAATCAGTAAGTAAAGCAAAGCTTAAGGTAAGTAAAGGGAAGCCTTTTAAATTTGCCCTATTCCCCACTGTAGTGCATTTTTGGAGTTGGTATTTATAGTTGGGGGTGAGGGGTGGCACAGCCCCCCACCTTAGTTGGTTGTGTTTGCGATGTTGGCTGACTCTGGCCATTTCATGACTTTTTTTGATGATATCGTTCTTCACCTAGTTGTCAGTTTCGCTGTCTTCTGTTTGATATTTCGCCAATGAGTTTTCCATTTTTTGGTAGCCGAACATAAACCCCATATTTCCAATTTTTATATTTTCAAACAGTTTTGTTCTTCAAAAATAGTAATTTCCTAGCCCATAGTTATTTCTCATCCCCTTAACTTTTCTCCACCAAAAGTGAGAAATCTACTAAATGTTCCTTAACTATCTATAATGTATTAACAACATATATATATATATATATATATATATATATATGTTATTTCTCAACCCCTTTACTTTTCTCCATCAGAAGTGAGCAAGCTACATTACCTAAACGCTCCTTAACTATACATAATGTATCAACATTATATATATATATATATATATATATATATATATATATATATATATATATATATATATGTGTGTGTGTGTGTGTGTATGGGAATGCTAAATTTTGTCAACATCTGTTTCAATAACATAAATAACATCATTTGGTTGACAAATAAGAATATTAGAATGTCAACACGTGCACTAAACTGCAAAATTATAGGGCTGGGGAATATGCCCTTTCTCCAGCATCATGCTATCTTTGAGTTATTACATGCAGTTAGCAAGCATTTTGCATGTGTTGAGGCTGTTGTTTGGTGCATTCATAGTAGTATTTCGACCTTTGCAAAGTTGATGTTTTCTGGTCGACATTGTGAACATCAACATCAAATAAATATATATATATATATATATATATATATATATATATATATATATATATATATATAGGTTCATAGGTTCATAGGTTCATACTAGGCTATCTGCCCAAGGGCATTTATAAGCCTAGCCCATAGTTATGTGGCTTTCGCCACCCCTTTAGTTTGAATAAAAACTATGCCTATCATTTTGCTGTGCCTCTGTCAAGCAGTGACACTGAAGTAATCCCTGGGGTATATCTGCAATCTCCCATCTATTGGTCAAGATTCCTCTTGAACAAGGCCAGAGAGGTGCTCTGCCTCACATGTACCGGGATTTTGTTCCACAGCATAGTGAGTCTCTGGGTGATGAATCTGTCCCTCCAGCACGTTCTATTTATAACCGTGTCAAGGTTTAAGTCTCCCGCCCTTGTGGTTCTGAGGGATCTAGATTTTTTGAGGTGAAGCATATTCATCAAATCTGGGTTTGACATGGCCTTATATGTCAGGCACAGGTCACCGCTGAGCAAGCGGTATGAGACTGAATAGAGCTGGAGTTCTTTCAGTCGGGCAGCATAAGACATATTTTTGAGACCCTTTATCCTTTTGGTGAGGAACTTTTGGGGCCTTTCAAGCTGCAGCAGGTGTCTGGTCAGATACATTCGAACGGGCATTGTACTCAATCATAGGTCTAATGAGTGATGAGTACAGGGGACGATGACCTCCCTTGATCTAGATGTGAATCCCTTCATGATCAGGTGGGCGATATAGAAGGTTTTCCTAACTACTTTAGCAACATGAGTGTCAAACGAAGGCTACTGTCAACCTGGGTCCCCAGATCCCTGATGACTTTTCTGTGCTCAGTGGATTGCCACCTATATGGTAGCTAGGGGAAACCTTGTTTTTCCCGAAGGGTATTACTATGCATTTTTGGCGTTTAACTTCAGGCCATGGCTCTGGCACCAGTTATCCGTTTCTGTGAGGCCCTTCTGGAGGATATCTGTGTCAGATGTGTTTTCGACTATGGCGCCCAGTTTGCAGTCATCTGCAAACTTTGTCAGCCATAACCCTCCTGTGTTTGCTTGTACTTCAGAAAAGTAGATGCCGAACAAGAGTGGACCCAGGACTGAGCCCTGTGGGACACCACTTGTGACAGGCTTTGAGTCTGACATGTCTCCAGCAACTCTGACCCTGTGGGTTCTGTCACTTAGCCAGTTTGCAACCCATCTTGTGATGTATGGGTTTACATTCAAGCTGATGAGTTTTTCGATGATACCTGAGTGGGGTATTGTGTCGAACGCCTTTGCCAGGTCGAGGTAGGCTGTATGGACTGCCTTTCCCTCATCAATGGCCTTGGTGACTGTCTCGAAAAAGTCAACCAAGTTTAAGAGGCAGGATCTGCCTTTGACAAAGCCAAACTGGGTTGGATCCAAAGTCTGCAAGTTCCCTATGTCTTTATTTATGAGTTCCATTATGATCCTCTCCATGGCTTTGCAGATAAGGCTTGTCAAGCTAATGGGGCGGTAATTTCCAGGGTCTGTGGAGGCACCGCCCTTATGAAGTGGGACCACAGTCACCGTGCGCCACTCCTTGGGTGCGTATCCTGAGGTGAGGCTAAGATTAAACAGCTGTCCTAACTGTGGGTTTAATTCCTCGTTGAGTTCGTGAAGCACACAGCCGGGGACACCATCCGGTCCCATGGATGCTGTGTTTTGCCTTAGTGAGGGCAGTTCTCACCTGGGCGTTGGAGATGTTTGGGGGCTACAATCCTCTGGAATAGATATCTCTCCTTTGGGGGAAGGAGAAGTTTGCACTGAACCTGTCAGCCAGTATGTTGGCAATGTGTGTAGGTTCAGTAATTTTCACATCATTTTGAACTAATTCTGAGCATATCTGGGAGTTTCCTCCTAGGTTTCTAACATAGCTAAAGAAGGCCTTATGATTCTCTTTAGAGTCCTTGGTGATTTTTCTCTCAAAATTTGCCTTGGATGATTTTATGAGAGCTCTTAGTTTTTACTTATAATGATCAAAGGTGTCTTACCTTTCAAGGATTTTGCTCTATCTTGTAGTAGCTTCCTCCTTTTGTTGTAGAGCTTGTTTATGGCTGGGGTCCACCAGACTGGACGCTTGCCTTTGGTACAGAGAGTCTTAGTTTTGTTTGGGATTGCCTGATCCATGCAGTCCTGTAGGTGCTGGTAGAAGGCATTTGTAAGTGATTCAGCGGTTTGAGTAATGTTTACCACTGGCTCAGGGGCCTTAAAGGAGACCACACTAGTTTTTAGAAGTGTGAAATTGGCTTTTGAGAAGATTTTCACTGTGGTCTTTTTTGTTTCAGGTGGGGGGATGAGGACCTCCAGCGAGATTAGTTTATGATCTGATCTCACCAGTGAGGGGTATACTTCCGGTGTTGAACATTTTGATCCCATGTTCGTGATGATGAGATCAAGTATGTTTTCTCCTCTTGTGGGGATGGTGACTAGTTGTTCCATGACATTTGAGTTTATGAACTCCAGGAATCTTTGGGTTAGAGTGTTCGGGCTTGAGTAGTGTTCCCAGTCTATATTAGGGTAGTTGAAGTCACCTAGTATGATGGTGTTTGGAGATACATTTATCCCCTCCAATGTTTTCAGGAAGGCCATGTGAGGTTCCTGAGTTTGAGAGGGTGACCTGTAACATGCTACAAATTGCAGAGCAGTCTTGCCTATGGTTAATTGCACCTGGATGGTCTCCGATGCATCGTGCGTTGCCACCAACCTTGAGGTGTGGGTGTCCTTTATGAATATGGACACCCCCCCCCCTCCTTTCTTGGTGTTGTCCGGATTTTGGGGCCGGAAAGCATGATATGAGGTGAAACCTGTTAGTGCTGGGGTGCTCTCAGGAGCCTTGAACCAGGTTTCTGTCACAGCACAGACATCGATGTTCTCCATATTGAGAAGGTCCTCGAGTGCGTGCATCTTGAGATTGAGACTTCTGGCATTGAGCAGCATTACCCTTAGTTTTTTTCCTTTTTGGTGTTCTAGGGTGGTAGGTTTAGAATTTGAGCCTTGCCTAAAAAAGGCACTATGGGGGTGGCAAGAGTCTTTGCCAATATCCGGAAGCCCAGGGGTGACAGGTGCAAGCCGTCCCTTGCGAAGCAGCGTGGCTTGTCCAGCATGTCTTCCCAGGCAGACAGACATTGGATCCCCTTTGAATGACACCAGAATTTAAGCCAATTATTAAAGCTGATCATCTTATCACTGTATTGTGGCATCATTCTAGGTGAAGGTAGGATACTGCTCAAGGTCAGGGTCATACCTGCCTGGGCTACATAATCAGAGAGCTCCTCGATGTCCCTTTTCATGTAGTCCAAGGAGGTACGTCTCAGGTCGTTGACACCAGCGTGGACAATGGCTGAGTCGTACTTGTACCTGCTGTTGAAAGACCTGAGTGCTTGCGTTATGTGGCGGATTCTAGCGCCCGACAGGCAGCTTACTGTGACCTTCTCTTTACTCAGTCTGGTGAGCGGGACGTCAGTGTGTCTGACTATGGAATCACCAATGACAAGTGTGTCTGGCATTTTGTTTGGCCTTAAGGGCTGTGACTGTTTGACACTCTGACTGTGTGGTCTATGTGTTGCATGTGTTGGGTCGTGAGGTGGTAGTTGTTTGGGTGTCTGCTTTGGTGGCCTCTGCTGTTTTGGTAAATTTTTGATCAGAGCCTCCGAGTATGTCTTTGTGTGAGTATGTGTATGATTTGAAGTTGTGATGGTACCATGTGTGACTGGGTATGTATTGTGTGTGGTTACCTTCTCCTCCTGTCTGGTCTTGCCAGTCCTATGTTGAGAGAGCTCAGCCTCCAGTTTGGCCGTATAGTTGCATCTCTCACATGTATTTGTGTTTTGTGGGAGAAGGAGAGGATTGTTCAGTGTACATGAGGCAATTGTAACATTGCCTCAATATTCCCAGGTTCACCAGTTGAGCTGGAGAGGACACTAGCAACTGATCCCTCGACATACTAGAAGTAGTAGATAAAGAGACTTTCAAAGGACTCCGGGGGAAGTGGGTTTTAGGCTGGTGGGGTACTATCTATAATAAGAGTGCTTTATCAAGGTGCAAGTACTGTAGGAGTAAGTGCTAGGCTTTACAGATAGAGAATAGTCTACTTGGGAATTAAGTAGAGATGAACTTTTCAGTTATAGGATATGCTGGTTAGATCAGCAGTACAGCTCGAGGAAGGTAGTTCTAAGGGAAAATTGGAAGAGTGGAATTTAGATGGCCCAAATAGTTTAACCTTGTTTAACTGCCGCTGCTCTTGTGTGCAACAGTGGTAACTCCGCGCTAAATCGCGCTTACGCGCGTTCAGCGTGTTTTATAGCAGGGGGCTGAAGGGAGATAGGAAATGGCCAAAACGACCAATGGACTACTAGTTTCTGGCTGAAACTTCACCAAATCGGACAAAAAGGCCGCTCAGTGCTTCCCACTCCCACTGGTAAGCAAAGAAACTTCCCTCCTTCCTAATAAGGCAATGGATCAGTAACAGGAACTAAAAACAAAGCCCAGGGATCAGCAACTCTGAAACTGGACTACTCTAGTTCAGTAAGGCGGGAAAACAAGAGATTTTTTTGTTTTATTACAGAGACAAGGAAAAAACAGACAGTAAATGCTATAAATGCTGTAAATCGGCTAGCGACTTTAGTGTGTAGCCTACAGAAACAATTTGCAACAATTAGTAACTTAAAGTGCAATAAACAGTGTAAAATGCAGAAATCACTTAAAGTAGCAGTAAAACAGGCTAAATGCAGTCGCTAGCTTAATAACAGTGGGAAAGCCACAAAAATACTTATATCTGGTAGAAAGTCACTCTTTTAGCTCTCTGCTGCTTGGATCACTCTGCAGGCCACCACGAGGATCTGTGCTGAGTTGGTACAAGCTGGAAAACGCGTTTAGCGTGTTTTATAGCAGGGGGCTGAAAGGAGCTAGGAATTGGCCCAAAACGACCAATGGACTACTAGTTTCTGGCTGAAACTTCACCAAATCGGACAAAAAGGCCTCTCAGTGCTTCCCACTCCCACTGGTAAGCAAAGAAACTTCCCTCCTTCCTAATAAGGCAATGGATCAGTAACAGGAACTAAAAACAAAGCCCAGGGATCAGCAACTCTGAAACTGGACTACTCTAGTTCAGTAAGGCGGGAAAACAAGAGATTTTTTTTTTTTTTTTTTTTTTGTTTTTTTACAGAGACAAGGAAAAAAACAGACAGTAAATGCTATAAATGCTGTAAATCGGCTAGCGCACTTTAGTGTGTAGCCTACAGAAACAATTTGCAACAATTAGTAACTTAAAGTGCAATAAACAGTGTAAAATGCAGAATATATATATATATATATATATATATATATATATATATATATATATATAAAATACTATATATATATATATATATATATATATATATATATATCTATATACATATCTATATACATATATATATATATACATATATATATACATATATATATATCTATATATATATATATATATATGGATCTACCTCAGAAAATCGACAGACCGACCATTTGATCGAAATTCATTTGGTCAAAAACGAGTATTCAAGGCACATAACAGGGATGTGCTCCCCTCCCCAATGTTGTGCGACCCTGGAGTTGGTATATATAGTTAGGGCGGGTGATGGGGACGAAGCCCCCCCCACCTATTTTCATTTAAAATGTGAAGTTTTTGTTGTATTTTCATGTTTTTAAACAGTAATAGGTGGAAGACTTCACCCCCACACCCCCCAATGTGGGGGGCTGTGCCCCCCACACACCCCTAACTATATATACCAACTCCAGGGTCACACACCATTGGGGAGGGGGGCAAATCCCTGTTATGTGCCTTGAATACTGGTTTTCGACCAAATGAGCTGTCGACCAAATGAATGTCGATCAAATGGTCTGTTGATCTTCTGTGGAAGACCCATATTATATATATATATATATATATATATATATATATATATATATATATATATATATAAACTTTATTTACATTTGGAACTGACAAATGTGACATATAAAGCAAACAACTGACAACAACACTTTTGGACCAAGTGAACCTAAGAAAAAAAACCTACAGAGTATGGAATAAGAACGAGAACTAATGACTTAGTACAATATGTAACTGAAAAAAAACACTCTAGAGTAGAAACTGGGAGGTAAAAAAAGCAAATGACAATTCAGTCACACTCCCCATATAAAGTTAATTGGTTACTTATATATTATCGCAACCACATTTCAGTACTCAATCGCTAGGTTTGTGTGAAATGAGGTCTGCTAAGCTAAGAAGGGGTGTATAAAGTGATAGCGATTTCTATCGAGTACTGAAACTATTGTTTGTGATTGTTTGTTTACATTGGAAGAGGAATAAGGTAAGAATCTGTCTTGCCTGGTAGCCTTTTCAGCCTTACAAAAAAGAGTGATGCTTCTCACTCCTCATCAAGCTAATGCAACTCAGCACCTTCACCAAAAGGCAACCCGTTCCATTTCAATTATGTTTAGGTTTACACACTGCAAGGGGGGATTACTAAGTTTGGGACATGTGTGTGAATCATTCAGCATGTGGGGCACCTGTTGGTAGTACTGTAAGTGGATGCTGCAGAAGTATTTGTCTGAGGTGGGATAACCACTTAACACCCCCCACCGAGGAGTCCTGCTGGGGAAAATGACATCAGTCCCTGAGGAGTCAGTGCCCCCTTAGTCAGTATTTCTTGCAGGCACCTTTGTTTTGGATGGGTACCGACCCTGAGCAGTCAGACAAAATATTCCTGAACAACCACCCTTTGCTGATGCTGTAATCAGCAAAGCAGGATTTGCGATACAGTGTGGCACTGTGGAGTTCACCGAAATAAAGCCACACGCTGCCCACGAGTACAAAATTTGAAGATTTTTTCCTCTCCCTGCCTCAAACTGTTGAGGACACATAACTACTTATTTGCATACACACCCCTTTAAAGGTTAACAAGCCTGTTTTCAGAGAACCAGAATGAAGTATGCCAGTTCTGAAATGTGCTTGTGATAATATGTAAGTACCGTTAATTGCTCTAAACAGAACTGAAGCACATTGCAGTGACAGATTTGAAATGGAGCAGAACAGAATGATGGACCCCACAAACACAGATAAATTATTGTAATTGATTATGAAGTTCAAGACTGGATGCACAGTGTAAAGCTGCTTCAAATTCAGTGCCTGTCTTGTGCCCAGTCTTCCAGTCGGCATGGTAATAGGAGTCCGCAGTACTCCAACAGTGAAATGTGTGGGGTAAAGCAACGCATTTACAAACAACAGCTGCTGACCTTTTTTGGCTGACAAATTGCATATCTTTAACAATGAAAACCAGGGCTTCCAGAAAGCTAAAAATCAAAGGAAGCAACCTATTGAACTTCCTCCCTTCTCCAGTTTTCAGTTAACACATTCATTTTTTTATAACTGTATTTATAATTAGCCCAAACTATTGACGGCTCATGGTGCAACTTTATTTATCACAGTTTTCTATAAAGATTTTATTAATGCCTTCATTCTTTTTCCCAAGCTATATCTTCTGAAAATCTCAAATAATTTTTCATGAGATACATTTTGAAATGCATTTTTTATATCTGAAACAATAATTTTAGTGTCTTAAGAAACAATAAATAGTAGCTGTGCACACTTCCCAAACTCAACAATCAAAAACAAGTGTGCTGGAACGACCAAAGATGAGAAATACAGAATATAAATAAAAAGTTTTAATAACAAAAATAATAACAAAGTTAAAATGTAAACATTTAATGCTAAAATTAACAATACAGTCTTTTCATCTAAACCACAAGACTTCATCACACCATAATGATTCAGTGTCACTACTTAACTTTTATAGTTCCTTTATCACTTAACCAATAAAATAATTAAGGAATAAATTAGGCCAAATAAATTGAATTAAAACTATTAAGACAACACCAACCATAAAAACAAGTTAGGTAGTGGCACTGAATCATTATGCTCTGATGAGGTCTGGTGGCTTAGACAACAACGCTGTCTTGTTAATTTTGGAATTAAACATTTACATTTTAATTTTGGTATTATTTTTATTAAAAGTTTCACATTTATATTGTGTATTCTGGCTCCTTTTTGATTGTTCCAGACTTGTTTTTCTTAATTAATTTTCCTGTCTTGCTAATTATGATAGGTAGGATTGATGAACACTCTCCCTCACGGAGAACTGGTACACAACAGAACTGCATAGCAAAGCACTAAAGGATTCATAAGTTGCATGCAGTCTTACACCACTGCATAGCCCCGGTACTTCATGCATGGAGAATACATGCAAATGTTCTCCCAGGATCAGACATCATTCACAAGTACATCAGCTGCATATGGAATAAAGACTAGAACCATGCACCTACAGATAATATGCGTGACCACACATCCATGCTGATGTGTTGCACAGCTAACACAGCCGAGCAGCCACATCAGCAGAAAAAACAGGCTAAAGTCAGATCAAGGGGATCTCTGTAGTGCAGGCAAACTTGTTACCAGAGCCTCAACCTTGCCCATTCTCACATAGTGACCATCTCAAGCATCAGATCCCCTCATCACAATGATGTGGTAGTGACCTTAGTTGCACTGTCATACCAAATGAAGGAAAGATTTTTATGTATTTCTGTATGGAATCACAGCAGACCACAGTGGAGCAGTGAGCAGTTACTGAGTAATGTGAAACTAACTTAGCTATATATTAATACAAAGATGCACCCTGCTCTGCTGTGTACTACTTCCATGTCACACAATTAGCTCCCCCAACATAGGCACCTAGGAGGACTTTTCTGAAGACCCTTGTGTAGCAGCTATAGCAGTACCTGAACAGGCCATGCCCACCTAAAGATCAGAACAAGGTGGAAAATACTACCCCAAGACCCAAGATTCATAGCTGCATGGTAGGACCCTGTATGATATGCAGTATCAGGTAGCAAAGATGCATAATGCAAATAATCATTAGTGTGGACATGTGGTACTGCAAGCTACATAGTGTCCAGGTAGCAGTCTACTGCACACATGGCCTCCTAACCCAGGAATGGACCTAGATGAGTATGATGGCATTTATTGTCCATCTGTTATTTCTATTTTCAATCCACTGTTGTGTTGCATCAGATCTCTGCAGTGCACATATGCACACTGATTGGTTGCCACATGTACTTGTAAGTTGCATAATTTTCCCCATTCCTGTCCCCATCCCCAGCTACCTAAATATATTGCACATTTATAGGCTATTAGTTCTACCTCCTCCTTCATTTAATGATTAAAAAAAACTCTGAAAATCATTCACATACTATTTTACTCACAATGCTACTACACAATATGCTAGCAATAACTTTATTAACTGTCCCAGCAATAACTATGTGTTTTATATTGTATTTTACCAAGAACTTCAAAACAATACATTTTAAACAATAGGTAGGCATAGTTGCAACAACAGTGACTAACTCTCTCCAGAAGACAATATGTACTCAAACTAAGTGGAGGGCTACGACCCACACACCTCCCAACATGGGGGTCTGTGCCCCCCACACACCCTTAACTATATATACTAACTTCAGGATCACACTGCAGTGGGGAAAAGGGCATATACCTTTTACTTGCCTTACAGTACTCTACACAGTGCCATATATGCTAACTCAGTTCAGTAAAATGAGATTCAGTGAAATTAGTTTTCAGTAATTTGAGTTTTCAGCGAAGTGGTCAGGGTGAAATGAAATTCAGTGAAATGAGATTCAACAAAATAATGTAGACCCATATATATATATATATATATATATATATATATACAGGGGTCTTCTTCGGTAGACCAAATTTACCCTTACCCGAATTTCAGATTCCGGAAATGACAACACAGAAATTTCAATAAACCGAACCTGAACATTACTGACTTTTTTCCAGGGAATATAAACACTTGGCCAACATGAGGAAATTTGCCCTTTTCCCCACTGTAGTGCAATCTCGGAGTTGGTATATTTAGTTAGGGGCTTGACATACTTCAGTATGTTATTTTGTTAAATGTTGGCCAAGTGTCTTCTTTCCCTGTAAAAAAACTTCGGTAATGTGAAGGTTAGGTTTATTGCAATTTCACTGATGTCGTCTCGTAAATATGCAGTTTGGGTAAGTGTAAATTCGGTCTACCAAAGTAGACCCATATATATATATATATATATATATATATATATATATATATATATATATATATATATATATATATGTACACACACACACACACACACACACACACACACACACATCTCTCTCTCTCTCTCTCTCTCTCTATATATATATATATATATATATATATATACAGACAGAGAGAGATAAAGGTTTTATTAAAGCTGACACAATTTCTTCTGTAAAAACATTCTTTTGCATTTATCCTGATTTTACTTTGTGGGGGCATGCAACTTTACCCAGCTCCCATGTGTTATAACTCAGACATCTTAAATAAGCTCCCCTTGAAAGAAATAGAAATGAGCCACATTAATGCCAGGAGTCTTTACAACAAAATATGTGAACTACGCATCTGGGCAGAGTTCTACAAACCACACATACTCATTTTAACAGAAACCTGGCCTAAACTTACAAAACAAACTAAACACATCCTACCCTGCACATCAATATAATCAAAGTTGATAGACTGTCCTAACAAGTAGGAGAAATAAGATTTCTTTTCTCCAGTAATTTACAAGTGACCATATGTAATAAACCAATTTCAAAGTTCCGTGAATAATCTATACTAAGTACTATACCTAGCTACCATCCACAACTCTCCAAGTCAAACAATGAAAAATATGGTCACCATAGAAAATATACTATCCTGGATAACTACAAACATTAGGTGACATAGCTTAATACTGGGAAATGTTAACCTAGACTTGCCCAAACTATCTTCACAACAGATTCCAAACAAAGAACTTCCTCCAGTATATTTATTAAGGCTGATGCAATCAAACTCAGACCACCCTCATCCATGGCCCTGGTGACTTTCTTGAAGAAGTCTACCAGATTGAACAGGTAAGACCACCCTCTGACAAAGCCAGATTGGGTTTGGTCCAGTTTTTAGAGAGTTCCTATGTTGTAATTGATCATGTCCATGTTCATTCTCTCCATGGCCTTGCAAATAAGATTGGTCAAGCTTACAGGTCTGTAGTTCCCCTGGTCAGTTGATGCCCCCCCCCCCTTATGCAGAGGGATGACTGTTGCAGTCCTCCATTCTTCTGGATTAAAGCCAATCCATAAGCTGTGGTCAAAGATGGATTCTAATGGCTCTGCTAGATTTTATTTTAAGCTATTTAAGAAGCATCCTGGAATGTTGTTGGGATCGATGGCGGATGTGTTTTTGACTTTTGTGAGTGTAGTAAGGAGCTGTTCCCTCTCAATGACCTGTAGGGGAATGGTTGTAGGTATTTCTTTGGATGTGATAGCAGGTGATAGGGGGGAGAAGTTTGAATTGAACTTGTCAGAGAACAGGTTTGCTATAGTTTCAGGCTGGGTGTAAGTGCTGCCATTCTTCATTAACTTGGCACATTGCTGAACTTTTCCCCGTAGGTTACAAACATTATTAAAAAAGGTTATCTTTCACCTGGGAGGCTATCTTTGCCTCATAGTTTGCTTTGGCAGATTTGACTAGATGTCTGATTTGTTTGTTTAGACAGGCAAGTGTCTTTTTGTACTGTTTTGGCTATTTCTTCTTGGCTTTGGAGAGGATTTTTTTTCCTTTTGTTGAATAGCCTACTTATGTTAAGGGTCCATCAGGGTGACTTATTTTTGCTAGTAATCATAGGTTTGCCTCAGATAGATACTGCCTCCTCTATACAGCTATGAATGTAGTTGTACAGTGCTTTTGCGTACAGCTCAGATTAGGCCTCAATGTCATCCAGGTTTGGAGGGGCTTGGAAGTTTAATAAGCTGTTACTTAGTTTTAGGTAACTGGGCTTAGCAAAGTTCTTAACAGGTCTGGAGGTTGTTGTTTTTCTAATAAATAGTTGGAACACACTCCTGACTTGGACGCATGTGGTTCTTCATGGTTCCAGGTTAATACTAAAGGAGATCATTCTCTGGTCAGATCTTACAAGGGAGGAGTTAATGCATGGGAGGGAGCATCACCCCCCTGTGTTCATGAGTACTAGGTCTAGGATATTTGTACCTCTAGTTGGGGAGCTATCTAGTTGCTCCAGGGTGTTTGCATTGACAAAGTCCAAAAACCTCTGAGCAAGTGAATTATGGGTCATATAAGTCTGCCAGTTTATGGAAAGGTAATTGCAGTCATGCATAAGTATGGTGTTAGGTTGAATGTTAGCAGATTCCAGTAGGTTTAGGTAGGAGGTGTGGTTTTCCAGACTCATGCTAGGGGATCTGTATCTAGCAAAGATATTATGGGGGGGGGGGGTCACATCTATGGTTAGTTGGGCATGAAGCAGCTCAAGCAAGTCATTTTATTGGACCAGTCTAGCAGTGCACTTGTCCCTCATGAACACTGAGACACCTCATCCTCCTCCCTTTGTTTTATCCTGAGCTGAGGGGGATCAGAATGTATGGAAGGCATTGCAGCCTTTAATAGCTGGAGTGCCTTCCATGGCCCTGAACCATGTTTCTGTGACTGCACATATGTCTTGATTCTCCAGGGTGAGAAGGGTCTCCAAGGAGTGCAGTTTTTTTTATTTAAACTCCTAGCATTGAGCAGCAGTACCTTTAGGTAGTCATGAGTGATTTTTGTTATGCTGAAGGGTTTAACAACTTGGCAAGGCCTTAAAAAAGCACTGTGTAGATCAATAAAGTTTTTTCCAGTATCCAGAAGCCAAGTAGTCACAAATGCAAACCATTTCTGATAAAATAGCATGGTTTGACACTCACAACTCCCCAGGCTGACAGATATTGGATCCCTTTGCTATGACACCAGAAACTAATCCAATTGTTGAAGTCAATCATTTTTTGCTGATACTGTGGCATCGTCATTGGTGAAGAGAGGATGCTACTCAAGGTTAGATTCATACCCGCCTGGGACACATATTGAGAGAGCTCCATCATGTATCTCTTCATGTAGTCCAGTGAGTTATGTATTAGATCATTTGCACCCATGTTAAATGAAAAACACTGTAATAAAAAGATCAATACACAGGAGGTTCAGGTTCTTTACTAGTGTACACCAGGAGGCAAAAAACGTACAAGTACAGAATTTTGTCTGAATGAAACAGGAAGAACACAACTTTTATAGTATTTCTTACCAGTATTAACCCACCAGGCTGACGTAGTCAGTCACAAGGGGTTTTACATCACTTTAGCTTACAATATTCTATTCATCTAAAATGCTGATACTACATTTTGCTTAAAAAGTTTTTCTGGTAAACAACGTGGCCTTGCTAGCCACCTGGTTAGTTATAATACCCTTTTACAAAAGTTGCCACTCAAGGTTCTGAGCTAATTTGAACATAACAGCAGATACAGTTCTCAATACATTTCTTTTTTACATGTATCACTCCTTCCTTGCAGCTGGTGCATTATCTAGCAACATATACAAGGTTGATTGCTCAAGCAGGAAAGAGCAGAAGATTCTCATTATTTCACACATTTAATTTCCTGACCCAGCAGATAATCACTTGTGAGAAGCATAAACATCAATTCTTGCTGAGCTAGCAGCTGCTGGGGTCAGAGGCCAACTTGCAAAAAAGGCACACTGCAGTTTCCAAAAGCTTCTTGCAGTTTCATATGAATTCATTTTTCTTGCCATAACATTAATAGAATAAAATGCATTATATCTTTCTTATTTCTTAATAAGCACTAAACATATACATTAATACATATTTTTTTAACATTTTCCCCCTGTTAATACTTTTTATTCTATTCTCAGAAGTGAAAACAGTCTTATTTCTTCTCCTAACCTCTTCCACTTAGGTTTTGCAGTTAAGAGAGTCATTCAGTTTAGACTTCAAGGAGAATTTCATTTGGAACCAATTCCTCAAGTTCAATGTCTTGATACAAGGTTTCAGAGAGAGACATATCTATAAAATCTTTAATTAATCTTTTCATGCAGGGGATTCCACAACAAACACATGCTTCTAATAGGAGTAAACCCACACAAATGGCAATCAGAATATTCGTTAGGATGGAACCCCACCCCCCAAACACATTCTGGAAAAAATCCATCAGAGGGTTTGGGCCTGGTTTGGTCATGGCCGACACCTGCTGAATCACCTCCAGATGGTTATTAATTTCGTGCTTATTATCTGGAATATATGCACAGCATTCTTCTTTGATAAGCACGCATGTACCACCTCTCGCCGCTAGGGTGAAGTCAAGAGCCATCCGATTTTGCAACACAACAGTTCTCATGGCATTCAGTTCATCAGTCACTAATTCAAGAGCAGAAAAAGTTGCATTATTCATTATTTCGAGAAGTTTCGACAGTTTTCTCAGCTCCCAAATCGATTTGACTGCACCATATGATGGGAGTATACCTGCCCAAGATATAACACTGTCACTCAAGTCCATATGAGTCAATTTGTCTTTGTCCTTCACGGAATTATGGTCTTTCCAACCTGCTCCAACTCGCCCTACTGGATTCACAGGTTTCTCGATTGGATCTTTGGTTTTCTTGGAAACATCTCTCATGTTCCGTATTTTACCCAGAGGTAATTCCGCAGTGTGTCATATGGCTGGAACCAGGTAGCCCAAAAAACAACTGTCGGACCAATTCTCAGGTAGCCATTTGTATGCCTTTTTCCCCCACACAAAATAACCGTTTTCAACTTTAGTGCTAATACGCACTAGCCCTGCATGAAACATTTTCTTATCTATGATTGACAATTGTTTAATCAAAACATGATTTCTTTGTACTTCATTCAATGTCGTTTTCATTGAGTTCAAATATGAATCATAGTTAGTATTGCAAACGGTACCCCCAGTTTTAGTCTTAATATAACATTTATAAGATATTGTTATGTTACAGTTACTCCAACCGACCTGGAGAGTATCATTTTTGAAAAAACACACAATCCCCTTTTGTGTAACAGGTAAATACAATGCTATTTTATCCTGTGATCTCACAGTTCCTGTGTCAAAAAGTAAATTTTCCCAAGTCTCATTGATCCCTAAAGGAACAGCGGACATTAGTAGTCCTCCATATGCTGTCGGTATAGCTGTACAAACCCAGCAGTTTGAAATGTTCATAGTCTCAGCATATACACGTTTAATTGCTAGGTATGTGTTAACGTTTGGATGCCAGTCTATGGATGTTTCATCACATTTATCCAATTTTACTTGTGTGGTTGAGAAATGAAAAAACCACAACAAAAAGAAAATTGTCAAAAGTACAGTCAACAAGTGTATGCTCAATAATATGATTATGCAACATTTTTGAGGTTGGTCTGAATTTCTATCTTTGGCCATTTTATTCTTGTTGTGTAACAGTTACAATGTTTTTATCAAGTTGAAAGTTCTTTACCGGTTTACAATGCGTTAAATGAATCCAAGAAGTCCTCTCAGCTATTCTGACCACAGTAGGCATGGCCAACAGCACCTGGTATGGTCCTTCCCACTTTGGGCTTGCCCAATTCTTCCTCTTTGTGACCTTCACCCAGATCCAGGACCCCAGGGCTAGAATCGCTTCCAGTGGTCTGGTCTGTTCTTTATCTGAAAAAGAGTTAAACTGCAAAAGAGATTTATTTGTTAACAGTTTCCTCATATAACTAGCTAGCGAACTATCAGCCTCCTGGTCTGCAGGCATGAGAGCTTTCCACTGAGGTACATAATATGCCCTCCCAAACACCATTTCAAAAGGAGTCAAACCCTTTGCATTTGGAACCGTTCGCATACTCAGCAGCGCCAGAGGCAGACAGTGCACCCAGTTCTTTTGAGTTTCATTAACTAACTTCCTAAGTTTGTTCTTGAGGACTCCATTGTGCCTCTCCACCAGTCCTGCAGACTGAGGGTGATAAGCACAATGGTTCTTAAGGGAAATCCCAAAGAAGCGTCCCAATTGCTGTATGGTCTGATTCACAAAATGTGTACCATTGTCACTATAGATCCTTTCCGGTATACCAAATCTAGGGATAATCTCCTTTATGAGAGCTTTTGCCACTGTTGTTGCATCCAGGTTTTTAGTCGGAAAGGCTTCCACCCATTTGGAAAACATATCTACAATGACAAGGCGGTGCTTTTTGTTATCACATTTGTTTAATTCTATAAAATCCATACAATTGGTATGAAATGGATATGGCGGTGTAGGAAAACTTCCTTGTTTAGGTTTTAATGCCCCTTGTGCATGATGTTTGTTACAAATATGACATGCCGCACAAAATTTTTTTGTGTAATTTGTGAATCCATATGTTTGGAATATTCGGTTTACTAACTGTACCATCCCCCCTGTTGAGTCATGGCACTGCCCATGGCTCAACAAAGCTGCATATCTAAACAAATTAGACGGCAAAATTGTTTTTTTCTCTTTGGAGATGTACAGCCCATTTTCAAGGATTGCTCCTCGTCTTTCCCATTTTTGTTTTTCTGCTTTTGTGGTAAGCGTCTGCATCGTTTTTAACATTTCTAAATCTAAAATTTCAGAGGGTTGTAATTCCTCGTCTAAAAGTAAAGTTTCTGAGTCTGAAGCTGCTTGTTTTGCAGCTGCATCAGCTCTTGCATTTCCTTTTGAAATTCTGTCCTGCTGTTTCGTATGAGCTACGCATTTGCAAATAGCTACTTTAGTAGGTAATTGAATAGATTCTAGCAATTCTAAAATAAAGTGCACATGATTAATTGGTTTACCACTAGATGTTATCATCCCTCTATTTTTCCACTGCTGTGCAAAAACATGTACAGTAGAAAAAGCATACTGACTGTCAGTGTATATGTTTACACATTTGTCTTTTGCTAAAGTACAGGCTCGTGTTAAGGCAATCAATTCTGCTGCTTGTGCAGACAAGTTATGTGGTAAGGATTGGGCTTCTAAGGTTTCAGTGTCTGTGACTATTGCATACCACACTAGATTTTTCCCTGTAGGGCCCCTTCTGCATGAGCCGTCCACATAATATGTCACCTCGGCCTTATCCAAGGGAATATCCGTGAGATCTTGTCTGGGTAATGTTTTCTGTACAATTTCCTGCAGGCAACTATGTGGTGTGCCATCCGCAGGAGTTGGGAGCAAAGTTGATGGATTTAATGTCGTGCATCATTCAATTGTCATATGAGGTTGGCTCAACAGTATAGTCATACAGGAAAGGTGTCTAGCAGGAGAAAGATATGCTACCTTTTCTTGCAGTAAAATTATCGCAACTGCATGAGGCACTCTCAATGTGAGAGGGTGGAATAACACCACTGAGGCCGAAGCCTGTACTGCCATTGCAGCTGTGACTACTGCTTGTACACAGTGGGGCAAGGATCGCGCCACTGGGTCTAACTGTGATGAATAGTAAGCTATGGGGCGTTGCTTATCCCCATGTTGTTGTGTCAATACTGATGTCATATATCCCTGCTTACAGTCTACAGTTTGAAAGAAACGTTTATGATAGTTTGGTAGTCCTAGGACTAATGAAGAAGCTATTAATTGCTTCAACCTGCAGAAAGCCATTTCTGCTTCAGGTGTCCATTGTAATAAATATTGTGCTGCCATCGTTTTTTTGTATATTAGGTCAGTCAGTGGAGCAGATTCCAAAGCATAGTTTGGTATCCAACTCCGGCAGAAGTTAGTTGTTCCCAGGAAGGACATCATTTCCTTCTTGGTCGCTGGTTTGGGTGCTTGTAAAATTGCTGTCTTTCTTTCCTCATCTAATATTCTACCTTCTTTGGATATTACATATCCTAGGTATCTAACCTGTTTTCTCCAAAGCTGTAGTTTGCTTTTGTTTACTTTGTATCCCTGTGTTGCTAAGAATTGTAACAGTGCTACGGTATCCTCCCTGCATTGCTGCTGGGTGGGGGCTGCTAGCAAGATGTCGTCTACATAAAGTAGAATTTGACTACCCCCCGGTGGGGTGAATCCCGCCAAATTACTAGCCATTTCTTGTGCGAATATTGTTGGACTCTCGCAATATCCCTGTGATAGTCGAGTATAGGTATACCTTTTTCCCTGAAATGTAAATGCAAACCAATATTGGCTATCAGGATGTATAGGTATTGAAAAAAAAGCATTGCTGATATCTACCACAGAGAAATATTTTTGGTGAGGTTTCAAATCATTTAACAAAGTGTGTGGATCTGGCACCGTAGGTGCTCTAGGTATTACTGCATTATTTACAGCTTGTAAGTCCTGAACCATACGCCATTCCCCATTTGCCTTTTTAACAGGAAACAGGGGTGTATTACATGGTGAATCAGGAGATTCTACCAGTACTCCTTCCTTAAGTAATGCTGCTATTATAGGTTTGATTCCTATTTCTGCATCCTTTCTTAAAGGATATTGTCCTTTTTGTGGTCTGAATGCTGACTTTGGCGTAATAATAACTGGTCCTGCTGTTCCAATAAGTCCTACATCTGACTTGCCTGTTGTCCAAAGAATGTCTGGTATGTCACATAAGGCTTTTTCTTCTTCTTCTAATAAAAATGCCAATCAGCTGTCCTCGCTAGACTGCAAGTGTACAGCTGGATGTGCCTGTGTTAACCAATTCAGTCTCTGTTTCTGTATTCCCTGTTCTGATAATTCTAATTCAGTTTGCTTTTCCCATCTTGTTACCTTTTCTCCTAGGTCTGCCCATTTTGCATTTTTGTTCTTAGTTAAACTAAACATGTGGTAATCGATTAGATTTGTATAGTGCAAGGAATTCTTGAGGTAATGAACAGCTAACAACACTGTTTCCCTCAGTATCCCAGTACAGATTATGTAACACTAATCTGTTTGCACGATTTCTGAGCAATTCTTGCTCATATTCCTTATCAGGTCCTGGTGTGCTACAGTAATACAGAGTACAATGTAACAAATGCTGCCTGTCAGTGTCAAGGGAGGGGGATTTACTGATGGCTACGTTCTTCAGTTCCTCGGTCACTGCCCCTGGACCAGTCGTAACTAAGTCCTGGCTGTACCAGTAAAAAGTTTCACCCTCCGGTCGCACCAAAAAAGTATCCATTTGTCGCTGTGTCTCCATACCCTGCATAGTCGGAACTACTGCTATGCCAAATATCTGCATAAGGTCCCTACCTAATAGGTTCACTGGGCATTTTGCAGAAACAACAATTTTACTCCTTTGAGTCATCCCTGAAACAGGGTCAGTTATTGCTATATCATGGGAAAGTGGTTCCCGGTATAGCTGTCCATTTGCAGCTTTCACTAATATATAATCAGGTGATTCTGAATGTTCCGGTAACTTGGAGGGGTGTATCAGAGTCCGTGACGCTCCTGAATCACACAGGAATTTAACTTCCTTCCCCTCCAGCAGAAGTGTAACTTCCGGTTTTGTGTCTGCTAGGTAGAGCTCTAGGCTCAATAATGCTAAATCTAAAATCTAATTTTCTTCATCTTCCATGTCTACTTGCACTTCCTCTACTCCTTCTATCACATTTACATTTGTCCTCTCTTTATTGTCTTTTCCCGATGATTTCTGACTCTCATATGGTGTATCTTCACCATCATATAGTCAGTCCTCATCTCCCTTATCCTCTGTGGTTACCTTCTTATTTTGTTTGCAATCCCTAGCTAGATGTCCTTTCTTCCCGCACTTAAAGCATTCACCTCTCTTTTTCCTTTCTTCAAAGTCCTCTGACCATTTGTCAGACTGTTTATTTCCCTGTGCATTTTTCTTACCCTTTTTACCAGACTGTAATACATAAACTTCAGCTCTGTCTTCAGCAGTGAAGACTTGCGCTTTCTTTTTCTTTTTGCTATTAAAATGTCTTTCAGCACGTCTAGCATATTCAAGTAAGGCTTGTAACCTAATTGTTCGATGATCTATCATATGCTTCATAATGAAGCTACTAATAGGTGCAATGCAACCTTTTAAAAATGCATTTTTCAATTGTTGTTCATACGGGGAATCATTTGTTTGATTTTTGGGAACTGCCATGCCACTATGATTGTTAAAGCACTCTAATAATCTGGCATAGTACCCATCTACTGTTTCATTTTCTTGCTGTATGCATTGATTAATGCAAGTCCAGTCTTCTCTAGGTTTCCATTTCTCAGAGATTCGGTCTGTAAGGCCTTTTACTCTATTGTCAAGTTCTGCGTCACTATGTGGGAGTGGCTTAAATTCTGCATTACGAGGATTCCAGGTGCCACTAATCATGTGCCAATCTGGACCTACAATTTGCCTAACTACTTTTTCTACTTCTTCCCCATTTAAGTGGTAACTTAACCTCATGCCTTGTAAATCTTCTAGGAATTTTGTAAAATTAACTTTTGGATGGGGAATTCCCTCAGTAGCCTTCCGGATATCCTCCGGTGTCCACGGCCTATATACCAAGAGGGTTGGGTCCTTTCCAACCTGTCTTGCCTGAGGATTTGGTACCTCTATAAGTGGACATATTTCTTCCTCACTCTCAGCTTGTAAATTTCTCTCCATTTGATATGATTCTATGTCCCCCTGTGTTTTACGTGTTCGGGACCTAGTTTCAATGGGATCTCTAACAAACGATTTCAGTTTCACTGAGACATCAGGATACCGCGGAGGTGGACCAGCTTGTCCACCCTCTTCATATCCTGAAAAAGGGAGTGGTGGGGGCGGAGGAGCTGTTGCTACTACTATATTATTATCTTCTTTGTCTAAAAACAATGCCTGTGAATTATTACTCTTTTGTTCCCTACGGTTTGCTTCCTCAATCCACCTGTGTGCCTGAGGAATGCCTAATTGCCGTTGCTTTTTTGCCTGACCTTTCATATCACTTTTAAGCTGTTTAAGAAGTTTAACAAGTGAAGATTTGTCTAATTTTCCATCAAATTCATATTAGTTTACCCATTTCGCATAATATCTAACATTATCTGCACGTTGTAGTTGCATATATTTTGCGTCTTCGGTTAGGGGCGGATCTCGCGATGTTTTAGTGCACTGATTTCCCATGTTAATAAATGTTACGTAACCCTTTTACCACGTGGTACCACAACTTCAGTTCCTTTCACAGTTTATCTAGAATAACTGCCTACCTTATTCTGTTACCCTGATCTATGACCAAATAAACAGTAATTTTTCTTGTCCCTGATCTGTATGACAAATCTGACAAAAAACAATATTTACTGTAACCTAGTCCCTGATCTAAAACAGAAAAAAGGCAAAAGTCTCCCTACCTGAGCCTCTGTTATTGACCAGTCACGGTTTGAAGTGGAAATCCGCTCTTCAGCCACAGATCAGAAAGTGGCCAGCCTCTTTAAACGACAATTCAGTCGGAGGTCTTTTCACTCAAGAAGAACCATTTCGGTATCTTCTCCTGCATGCAGTCTTCGACCACCGCTACGCTCTGATCCGCAGCGTCTGAGGGATTCCGGTACACAAGGACCAATCTGTTAAATGAAAAACACTGTAATAAAAAGATCAATACACAGGAGGTTCAGGTTCAGGTTCTTTACTAGTGTACACCAGGAGGCAAAAAACGTACAAGTACAGAATTTTGTCTGAATGAAACAGGAAGAACACAACTTTTATAGTATTTCTTACTAGTATTAACCCACCAGGCTGACGTAGTCAGTCACAAGGGGTTTTACATCACTTTAGCTTACAGTATTCTATTCATCTAAAATGCTGATACTACATTTTGCTTAAAAAGTTTTTCTGGTAAACAACATGGCCTTGCTAGCCACCTGGTTATTTATAATACCCTTTTACAAAAGTTGCCACTCAAGGTTCTGAGCTAATTCAAACATAACAGCAGATACAGTTCTCAATACATTTCTTTTGTTACATGTATCACTCCTTCCTTGCAGCTGGTGCATTATCTAGCAACATATACAAGGTCGATTGCTCAAGCAGGAAAGAGCAGAAGATTCTCATTATTTCACACATTTAATTTCCTGACCCAGCAGATAATCACTTGTGAGAAGCATAAACATCAATTCTTGCTAAGCTAGCAGCTGCTGGGGTCAGAGGCCAACTTGCAAAAAAGTCACACTGCAGTTTCCAAAAGCTTCTTGCAGTTTCATATGAATTAATTTTTCTTGTCATAACATTAATAGAATAAAATGCATTATATCTTTCTTATTTCTTAATAAGCACTAAACATATACATTAATACATATTTTTCTAACAACCCACATGGATTATGACTGTCATACTGGTACTTGTAGTTTAAAGACCTAAGTGCATGTGTGATCTAGCAGATCCTGGCTCCAAACAGCTCACTGTGATCTTTTCCTTGTTTTGCCTGGTAAGGGGGACACCAGTATGCCTTACAATGGAATCCCCAATAACTAGAATGCTTGGCTGTGTGATGTGTTGCCTTATAGGCTTGGAAGTGGGGCTACTATGATTTTCAGAGTTATGTATTGTGTGAGGTACTGTCTTTTTTTAGTCTGGATGGGGCCACTGAGAAATGCTTTTAGGAGATCTTGGAGGTTTGTGTAGATTACAGGTGAGTACCTCCACTTATGTGGATCTGTGTGTTTGTTCCTTAGTATTGGTAATGAATGGTTTGGGTGTAACACTGACAATCTGGTTTGCATTTTTCATATGTGTATGTCAGAGCTTTGGCTCCGATGACATTGTGCATCTACATCTCTCACACACTGTGTTTGCCTGTTCAAAAATTAAAATGGTTGTCAGTGAACATGAGGCAGTTATAAACTGCCTCAGGATGCTCATATCCACCAGACCAGAAATGGAGATGACAGAGAAGGTCCTATCCATTATACCAGATCCTTAGTAGACAAGAAGGAGTAGGGAAGAGTTACTTAAAGGAGTACCGCACCCACAGACTCAAAAAACATGTTTAAAACATCATATGATGATGTTTCCTGCACTTCAACAGCACTCTGGGATTATTTACAGGATTTTAAATATTTTTATATGTAATTCCAGACTCTGACCACCTGGAGGCTGGCATATTGACGTGGTTTGGATAAATCAGGTTGCCATCCAGTATCCCAGAAATCATTGTTTGGCTCAAAAATGTTACATCATGCAGGCCTCCGTTTGCCTAAAGTTCCTGTCATTTCATAGATGTTGCATGCGTACAAAGTACTGAGTAAAATAGAACAGTGTAAGTAACATTCCCTGCTGCTGGATGACTACTTAAAACAGAAACAGTGCAAATGCCACAGAACACACTCAAAGTGCTGTTTACTGTTGCCTTTTTTTCTAATTTAGTTTAAATGGCACTAATTTGTGAGACAATGAATTCCAGTCCATTTACTTCTCCCCTCCCCCATAACACTTAGCTTCCCTAGCTGTCAAAGTTCTGAGGGTAATTTGACCAGGTAATTCCATTGATTGGCGGATCTCAGCAGGGTGCTTGACTCATGTAATTTAATCTTTGCTCTAGCACTTCCTTTGTTAGAGAGGACATTTTTTTGCTGCACTATAGCCATGGCCTTACTTGACTGCAATCACATCCAGTAAGGTCTTGCACCAAGGAGCTAAAGAATAAAACATTTATACTATTAACCAGTTTAGATCTTTATTAATTTAAGTGTTAAGGTATCACTTCATGCTTCCACCTTGTTAAAAATTGAGATTTACATGTGCAGTGTGTTGGTATGCAGTGTTTGCCTTCATATGTTTTTACTCCACTGGTTGGTTTGCAAAAAAAAACTTTTGCAGTGTCCCAGGATTTGTCTTTGTACATACAAACCACATTGCTATATTGCCCCTTCCTTTTTCTTGTGTCCAGAAGTCACTTATAAAAAGTAAATTTTTTATTGATTTTTTTTTTTAAATAAAGGACATCAAGGTTAACTTACCTTTAATAAGATAATGGATGCCACTGCAAAGAATCACTGTTGAAATATTTGTGCATGGACAAAATCCTTTACTAAATCTATTTGCCAGCCTCCAGTTCCATTGGTGCTATGGCTTTAATATACTAGTGTGTTTGCTCATGCCTTCCAAATATCTCCACCATTACATACCACTTTTGCAGTGTAGTAACTACCCGACATGCCCATACACCTTTAGCCATCAATATGTAGCTACTCCTGTTCATGTGAGTATGTGAATTCATTTTCAGACTTAAGGTGTGGAAGCTGCACTGAATAATTTTAGGTGCTTGTTCAGGTTTCACATGGTGCTTGCTTAGAGCTACTCTCATGTTGAGCCACTATGAATATGTTGCACTGCCACCACTGATACCAGGGTAATGTTTTAATCTTTCTATTCCCGCACTGCACACTAGCAGTATCTGGTGAAAATACAACAGAGAAGTATGCAAGCGATACACCACCTAAGCATCATTTGCCGTGCAGAATGTACAAGTATGCATACCAAATTTCTCTGTTTCCAAACATTGGTGTTACTACACTACTACTGAATAAAATGAACAGCACTCAGGCTGGGGGAAGGACAAGGGAGCCATGACATCACAGAATGGGTGGGTCTTATTATTTTAGTTAGAATCAGATGTCGGCTGTGGTGATGTCACTTTGGGGGAGGGAACTGATTTAAAAAAAAAAAAAAGTACCTGCACTGCCTGGCCTCCATGATGTCAGTAATTGGGCGACTTCAGCAAGCTTTATTCAAACGTGAGAGAATCATTTTGTAAGTGAAACCATCACAGTATGAGAAGGTAGGCTTCTGTTACAGAAGTAAGGGGAATTATAAAACTTGTAAATGCTTTATTGTTGTTGCTTTACAGAGGACAATATAAATAGGGAGGAAAAGGGCCGTGAAGTTGAGGAATACATTAGAGAAACCTGTTGTACTCCTTTAAGGTCTGAGAGAGAGAGAGAGTATTTAGTGGTACACTATTAAAAGGCCTGCAGTGGTGCTGCCCTTTGTGCAAAGTGGCAGCTCATCAAGCAACTATGAACAGTAGGAGACTATGGAGAGCATTTCCTATAGAGGATTTTAAACTGGAGAGATTTGCTTAATATACAAGGCACAGGTAACTGAGTTTTTATATAGCAGCAGGATGGAAGACTTTTACACAGATAAGCCCTCAGACCAATTAGATAAACACACAATAAGCCCTCCACCTGCAATTTCCAACTCAGATGGGTTGAATCAACTCTCTGCTCCCACCAGAGTGCAAAAAAAAACTCTTAATGTAAAACAGACTGGTTTTGAACACAAGTGCCTTAACAAATGCTTTACAAAAGGGCAGAATTCCTGCAATATCAGGAATCAGATCTTATTTAATACTACAAGCACAGCTGCACTCAGCAGTCATTCTTACTCTCAGCATTTTCACATGCCAACACAATCTTCACTAGCAATCTTAAAAAACATAATTTAACAAGCCAGAAAGATGATATAATAAAATTGTCAAATTTGCTACCAACCTCTGTAACAAAACTCACTAAACCAGAATTGAAAAAATAAGCTAATTTATAACCAAACTCTCATTAAATACATTTCTCTCATGAAAATCAATGAATCATTATCTGCTCGCACATCATATCCACCTATCCATTTCACTCACTACCTTTCTATCTTCTTCAGCCTTTCTATCCTCTTGCTCTACCTCATGGTTGATCCTCCCACACTAGTTTTAGTGCAATTCTCTCTGTTCTTCACCTGTACCCTTATACAAGAAATTCAAGATAGTGCAATATCTATATGTTGTTCTATTTCTATTTATATGTTATGTTTTTGTGATGTCAAATTATTTTTTTGCTAAAATATTTTCTGTATGCATGTCCTTGCACTGGGAATGAAGCAACACAATTTTGTTCAGCTACACTGTGGTGTACATTTGAATGACAATAAAGTTTACATTGACTTTGACTTTGACATTACTTATCCTAAGATCTTACTTTCTTCTTCTCTTACTTTCTGTCTCTACCAAATTCTATCTCATTTTATACTCATAAAACTCATAACTAAATTCACTCATTCCAAAGACATATGTCTAGAGCTTTTCTCCCTGGGCCTCCACTGAAAATGGGGTATGTCTCACTCAGACTTTCTGAGTAAACAAATGTTAAATAAAATACATAAAATTAAATTAAAATAAATAACTGTGGAATCTTCTCCATTTAAAGATAATTAATTTGAAACATACAAACATGCGTATTACTGATAGTATGACAGCTGTTCTGCACAAGCTATCTTCTTTTGAAATATTAAAATATATTGAATATGTAGATCTCTTACCACACATTCTGAACTGATAATGTTTTCCTCTTTTTTCATGAATTGTTAAAATATCTTCCATATGTAGACATTTTACTTAAGATATTTAAACTGCTAGTGATTTTTTTTTTATATGTAGAGCTTTTTTCCTGGAACTCTGCTAAAAAGGGGGGTGTTAGCTCAGTCAGACTATCGCATTCAATAAATGGAAATAAATAAACAAGTGAAATGAATATTATCTACATACCAAGCCTGCTTCTCAGCATAAGCCTGCTATCCAGATTAAGTACATACGAGCCTCTTCTTACTTTTGGTTCACTACTACCCCACTATTCTACCCAAGCCATATAGAAATTCTGGGCATTCTACCAGTGCTGAAGTCACAAGCACTCAAAGACTAGTGTGTTGAAGCCAGAGACTCAAGTACCTTATAGCTCATGTAGGCTGCTACTTGTCCTCCAACTTAAATATGAGTTTAGGCAAGCAACTGCCCCTCTTACCCAAATGCATTATTCGAGTAATAACAATGTAAGTGTATCACCCATAGTGAGTGAGAGGGAGGGGGTGCAACTGTAGATTAGGGCATTTGTTAATAAGGGACATTTAGGTTTAGGGAGCAGGAGGAGGGATTTTGAACTTAGGGAGCTGAAAGGAAGTTTTGGGGTTAGGGAATGAAAATGAGTTGTTAGGGTTAGGGATTAGGAAGGATATTTTAGGTTTAGGAAGCAGGAAGTGAATCTTAATGTTAAGAAGTGTGAAGGAGTCTTAAGGTTAGGAAGTAAGGAGGGAGTTTTAAGGTTATGGAATGGGATTTTAGGTTTAGAGAGTCAAGGGATGTTTAGAGATAGGCAGTAGTGTAGCAAGGATGGGGAGAGAAAGACAATCACTCCAGGCACTGGCATGTGTTAGGACACAATACATGGAATTAAAAAAAATATTTTTTTAACTTCCTTTTAAAGGAAAGAAAATAAACAGTTACATCCTACACAGAGATCTGAGACACTCCAGCATGCCTCCCATCCCCTTTTACATCACCATGTCTGGCCGCCACCCCAAAGACCTGTGACTGCTTGTGCAGGTGGTGGGGTGGTGCTAAGAAGGCAATCAGAGGACTTTATCTTTGGAGCAATGCCCACAACAAAACAAGCTGTTTGTTTTCCTTTTGATTTTGTTGACATAAATCACTGGAGGTGAGCTGCTTGTTAATACCTAAAAGAAAAAAAAATAATAAAAGGCTTGTTAACTGCTCACGGCTGCTAGTTCTAGTGTCAGACACCACCTGAGGTTACCTGCCCAAGCCTTTCTGTTTTCTGTGACTCGAGAAAGTGAGCGCACCTCATTAAAAGTTTATGTTATTTGAATTTGTTAGGGACACACTGGGACTGGCATAGGACAGATAATGTATTTGCTATGCTTTTATAAGCCTAGCTTCGTTTGGATATTTATGTTGAATAAGAAAACAGGAAAGCACAAAAATGATACAATGCTGCTGCAGGTCTCTTTAACTTAAAAATACAATATGCAATATCTGCTGGCCTACTGCTAGCTATCCTTGTAATAGATTTCTTTTTACATAAGAGCATTTGTTTTACAGACATTACCTAGTTACAGCAGTGCATTAAGTATATACTGATGAATACAATAATGCTAAGGTTTAATTAAAAACAAACAAAAAACACCCAGCAGCAATTCAATGAGATATTTGTTCTCAGAAAAACTAAAAAAAACAAGACAATAATAATTTTATCACATTTTCATTTAGGTTGACTGCCAAGAAAGCTGAGTTTTTGAATTAAGAGGGTTCTGAAGAAGTCTATATTTAATAGATGAAAGCGCTTAACCTTTTATTTGTGGAATAAAGAGACATTTTTTATCTGATTTCGTGCCGGTGTATTATATATGCTTTACATGGAACGGACTTAGTTTGTTGTTATTTGGTTGGCTGTTCTGGTGCCTACTTGTTTTTTCTGACTGCCAAGATGTTTTAGGGAAAGCATTTACTTGTTTTTTACATATATAATCTTAGGTACAGTTATAATTTTCATTAGTAAAAGATGAAAAGAAAGTACATTTTAATGACAAAGTCGATGTAATGGTTTGGCAGCTATTTGACAGTGTTCTTTCTGTGAGTCTTAAAAGAATTTGTGTGTGTGTGTGTGTGTGTGTGTGTGTGTGTGTGTGTGTGTGTGTGTGTGTGCGTGTGTGCGTGTGTGTGTGTGTGTGTGTATATGTGTGTGTGCGCGCGAGTGTGCGTGTGGGTGCATGTGTGTGTGTCAGGGTGTTGCACATGTTTGTGTCTGTACATAACTCTAAACAAATAAGGGACAGATTTCAACAGAATAAGGGAGAAATCCAGAAATAATTTGGGACAGCCAGGGACCCTTTAATAATATTAGTAAAATTAACTTGATACATAGACAGAGTAAGAGAAAGTGAATTAATATACATTTGTATGAAAACTGCAAATATCAGCACAGTCTGTACAATGGCTTTATACATCTTTATACTTATGATGAAAAATCTAGACGGTATTCTAAGAATAACATAGTCAAGGTAGGTAATGGTGATTTACTGTGCCAGATGTTTAATGGAAAATTGTGGTTGGTGGTATGTCATCATTATTTAGTGATTGTCTCCACGATAATGGTGGTGGAACAAAGGTCAAAAAATAAGGTCAGATTTTAAGTATTGCTCTTATAGAATTAGAAATCTGCAGCCTGCTAGAATGGACAGGTTTTGAGTTAGCATGCTTTTTCTGAAGCCAAAGATAAGATGTGTCTGTCTATCATCACTATTTACTGACTTCTGTCACCAGTGCTTTGGCAGATAACCACAAATGTTATGAGAAATAGGCAAAAATCCAGGAATTCTGCAGAAATCTGGACAGTTGAGAGGTAGTGTGGGCTGACTGTACTGCTGGAGGTGTCAAGTTAAAATGTATTGCAAATCAATGTAGAAGTTTGGCTTACTGGTTTAATGGCTTTTTGACATAATTACCTTTTTGGAAAAACAGGTGGAGAAGAATTGCACTTAATATATAATGACATCAATTAGAAAGAAATTAAGAGTTATAATACAGAGTTTTTCTTTTCTTCAGAAAATTGTATCTTAATTCACATTATCTTATTCTGTCAATGACTCAGGTTAATAAGGTGATAATATTTTAAGTGTCACTGAATGGGCCTGTGGCTTCCTGTCCTCCTATGTGTGCAAGAGGGAGACTGGTATAATGTTAAGCTATATCCTTACAGACACAAGGTGCAGGGTTAGATACCTGGGTTAATTGGCTAGGTTTAAAATGAACCACAAGTGCAGTTAGCCTAGTACTAACCTATGAACTTAATAATACAATAATTATAATAGACTTCTTTACTTAAAAAAATGTATATCAATTCATATTGTCTTATTCGGTTTAGCAAACAGCAATGAAATTGTCTCTCTTATTATTTCTTTCCAATCCTGTATGGGATGAAGGCAAAATTTTGTAGGGTATTCTCCTGCTATTACTATCAGTACTGGTTATTGTGTATTTGTTGTTGTTATTTAGGGCAGATTGGGATTTTTCTGGGGGGGGGGGTTGTTTTATAAGGTGGAGAGATGTAAGTTCTTAATTATTGAATCAAGGCTGCTTTTATATATTATTACTTCATTATTTCTACTGATTGGGCTTTTGATACATGCTAGGCTGTTTTGGTGGGGGTGGTTAGAAGAAGAAGGAGATATGGCTTATTTGTACATCAAGGCTGTTTTTATCTATTAGTCGATTATTATTTTAACTCAATGGACTTGGACCTTCAAAGTATAGCAACTATTAAATGGTACACAACACTCTGGAGCTAATGTTTGTGTCCACTAGTGTTTTAAAACTTCATGTAACAAAATAACGTCATGCTTTATTTTTAATATGTTAAAAGAAAACTAACTGGTTTCTTTAACTTGCTAAAGTAATGTGCTGTTTGTTTATGCATCACATGAGAATAACATTCAAATTAACTCTGAAATTGTGTTAAACTTTCAATAAAACTTCCTGTTTGGACTTTCATTTGAGCATCTTGGTCTTTTATGTTTTTATCAAAAATCGTTATCAAGGCTTCTTCCCCACCCCTGTTCAAAATAAAAATAATTTTTAATCTGAATGTTCAAGGCAGGGCACTTAATGAGGATCTCATCCTTGGATCCAAATGGCCAAGTTAATCCTCTAGTGATAGGGAGCAAGAAGGATATTTTAGGTTTAGAGTTAGTTTTCTATTAGGGCTATACAGTTTTGTAGGATATTGTTGGAAAGTCTGAGTAGTTATGGGAGATCGAGTTAGAGTGTGCGCCTTTTTGAGAAAGTGGCAGTGAACAAGGGTGTCTCAAGCAAACAGTATGCAAGCACATGTAGTAGGTTAGTGTATCTCATTCCCATATGGTCATACCAGAGTTGAAGAAAATAACCTACATCTCTTCATCCAATAATATAACAAAATTCACTTTAAATATATCCTTCCCTCTTTTTCTGTATCTCTCCAGCTGTAGTAACAATCAAGGCCTACTAGTCAGAGACCCCCCCCCCCATCTCCAACACAACTAACTATTTTTAATCCAGACGACTGATCCCTATAATCCATTTCTGTGGCTAAGTTAGTCCTGTGATACGTTTTTCTCGATCTCTGATAACATATCTCTACAGACCATTAATTCTAAAAAGAAAACTTAATTCTCAGCTTTTTTATTCACAAACTACAGTTAAAATCATCAACACATGAATAATTACTATTCTTAACAGAACCTCCTAGTATTTCAGACATTTTATATCTCTAACCAGCATCAGCTGGATCATACAAATTAATTATTTTCCCTCTCTGACCCCTAACGTTTCAGCCAGTATTCATTAATTTTCCATTTAACCCTGCCCCCATGTCACTACTTGTGTCATGCATATTCATTCTCCAGCTAATATCCATGATTGTTCATCTATTCCCAAACAAAAATACCAGTTTCCTTCTACAGTCTTTAATCTCTTTCAATTTCAGAAAAATAATCTTCAAAACAAAATAAAAATATTGCAGTATAGGCCCTTAGCACAGTTAGCAATAGCCAGTAGCCTGTGTTTTACCTTAATACTAATTATTGTAAATAAATGAAGCCTTATTTTTTATACTTTCTGAACATACAACCACCCCAGCTATTTTTCTTATCCAACATCTCATCCATGTGTCAAACTATTTGTTTACATTATTTTTCTCTTTTTCATTTTTAGCTTCTCACACCATACATAATATGGCCTAAGTTTTTCCTTAAACACTTTTCTTCAGTCATTCCAAATTAAATAAAATATTTTCACTCCTATATACTTATGCAATTTCCACAACTAATTAATAGCTCCACACATTATAACAAGACATCAACTTATTTATTAGACTGGATCCTAGTATCAGACCCTAGTAAATTCATCACAAGAGGTACAATGTCAGACTCTGTCAGTGACCATTCCCCAGTCTATACAACCAGACATCTCACATATCTTCTTAAACAGCATATTTATAAAACACCACACAATCTGTCCAAGTTTAACCCAATAAATATTCATTACAACCCTCTCATTTATTAAGTGGTATATCCTAGACATCCTCCCATTACATGATGCTGTAAATAAATTCAGTACAACTTTCCTAAATATCCAAATTAGCCTTGCATCTTCTAGAAGGAAGAGACTAAAAACAAATAATGCAGTTTGTCTAGCCAAAAATAATAGAAGGCTAATTCAGGATAGAGAAAAAGTGGGAAAAGAATTGCAAAAAATATGAGATACCACCATATCTTGAACAGGTTCAGAATCCTCTGCAACTGTACTAAAAAGCAAATAAATGAAAACAAAAAAAAAATACTGTAACAACATTCAGAACAGAAGAAAAGTAAACACATCCGTAAAATATTCTGGTCAACCATTAAATAAATCTCACATCCCTGCCAAAATTCAACCTTAACCCCTCTCTCAATAGCTTACCACTCAAGACAGCAATATAATTCAACTCTCATTTCATAAATAGTGTAGCATCCCTAAGCAAGGACTCCCCAACATCTAATGTTAACCCTGCCCAAAAACAACATATTACCACATCCACTTTCACCTTCAAACCTGTGCTGACATCCTGTATAAAACTACTCTTAAACAAAGTCAAACCATGCTCTACTCCAGCTGATGACCCTCTAAGTGTGTATCTTAAAATAATAGCCAATAGCATTGCCTATATGTTTTAATCCTTATAAATAGATCAGTCCAGGAATCCTACATTCCCTCTCTGGAAAAATGCACATTATCCCTCTACACAAAGGAGGAAAGTCAACATATTACTAACTTTAGACCGATAGCAATCTTATTCCCTCTCTCCAAAATACTTGAAAAATGTATTCAAAAACAAATGCTAAAGTATCTCCTGGAAAAAGAGCTCCTATCCCCCATACAATTTGGCTTCCATCCCTCCCATAGTACTACACTGCACTTCTTCTTTCAGCTGTTCCAGTTTGGGGTTACAACAGCAGATCATCTGTTTCCATTTCTTCCTGTCCTCTGCATCTTGCTCTGTCACACCAGACACCTGCATGTCCGCTCTCACTACATCCATAAACCTTATTTTAGGTATTCCTCTTTTCCTCTTACCTGGCAGCTCAATTCTTAGCATCATTTTCCCAATATACCCAGCATCCCTCCTCAGTACATGTCCAAACCAATGTAATCTCACCTCTCTGGCTTTGCTCCAAACCCTCTAACCTGAGCTGACCCTGTAATATTCTGATTCATAATCCTGTTCATCCTCGTCACACCCAGTGCAAATCTTAACATCTTTAATTCTGCCACCTCCAGCTCTGACTCCTGCCTTTTTGTCAGTGCCATTGTCTCCAACCCATATAATATAGTTGGTCTCACTACCCTTTTGTAGGACGTCTAGGCCCTTCCCTTTCACACTTACTGGAACCCATCTATCACAAATCACTCCTGACACTCTTCTCCACCTACTCCACCCTGCCTGCACTCTCTTCTTCACCTCTCTTCTACACCCATCATTACTCTGAACTGTTGATCCCAAGTATTTAAATTCATCCACCTTTGCCAACTCTACTCCCTGCATCCTCACCATTCCTTTATCCTCTTTCTCATTCACACACATATATTCTGTCTTAGTCCTACTGACTATCATTCCTCTCCTCTCTAGATCATATCTCCACCTCTCCAGAGTCTCCTCAACCTGTGCCCTACTCTCACTGCAGATTACAATGTCATATAAAACATGGCTTCATAACTCACAATTCATTCTCAATCCCCCCCCCCAGAAAAATGCTTCTTTTTCCCCTAAATCCCTCTCTCATGGAAATACAAAATGTAAATCTCTCTTAATAATACAACCATTAAAGTCACTTCTCATAACAAATTATTAGGAGTGAGAGAGGATGATAATCTTAAATTTGACCTGCACATACAAAATTGCATTAAAAAAACTCACCAAAAAATACTGATGCTTTACAGAGCCATAAACTTTCTCACCAACCCAACTAAAAATACACTTGTCACTACTTACCACCTCTCCTTTATTGTGCAACCATCCTTACTAACCTCCAGGCATAAGTAAAAGCAGAGCAATTCATAATAAAATTACTAAACTTGCAGCAAACACTCTTTTCAGAACCCACCACCATATAGCACTAAAAAGCCTAAATTAGCTAGAACTGCACCATCAACTAATATATACACAGCTTCTTTCCACCCATAAAATTCTTCAGCACCCATCTACATGTGCAGCAATAAATACCATTCTACACAGCTATGTCTCCACCTGGTCATTTTGATCCAGTGACCAAAACTTCTCAATGTCCACAAACAAATCTGCTGAGCACGGTCTATACTCATACCATGTTGCTAAGCCTGCAACTCAAACCAAGAAGGAACTTTGCAGTGTGGAGGGTCTGGTGTTCACTCCTTGAGTTATGTTATGCACCTAGTTCACGTAATAGAAATCAAACTGTAAAATATGTACTACAAAATAATAAAACAGAAAATAGTAGGTTGTCCAAGGTTGAGTTAAAAATGGAATATAATTTTATTGAAACACACAAACAAGTGATCGTAGTTGAGTGTAATGAAAAGCATCAAAAACATTCATTATTTATATATAATCAAGTTATTTGGAGCAAAGGAGTGGTTAGAGAGGGTGGTTGTGTTAAGAGCAATAAAAGCATTAACCAAGTCCCCCTTCCCCCTTAACACCATAGTGTAAACTGAGACTGTGCTACCTTAGATCTTGAAACTAAAAAGCTAGGGTCAAATTAAAATATATAATATAAGAACTATTTATTTGTTGTTTGTCTTTCGGCTTTTCCCGGTTAGGGGTCACCACAGCAGAACTCCGGTCCGCTAATGATTGGTAGTAGATTTTCACGAACGCCGAGGTGCCAGCTTGACTTTCAACCTTCAACGAAGGCATGTCCATTTACACACGTCTTTCAAATGCCACCCAACCATGGGGAGGACATGCAGATTCCACACAGAAGGCACTCCCCACACTCCAGCCGAGAATCGAACGGGAGAACCTCTTGCTGTGAGGCAACCACGCTACCGCTGCACTACCATGGCATATAATATAAGAACTATTTATTAAGGCTAACTTACTAATCCAAACTTTATTAATTAAGAAACTAAGTCACTAACAAAATGACTAACTAATTATCTAATAAAAAGATCTACCAATAGACATCTATCAGAATAAATATTAATACTTACAAACTGAAACACTTTTAACAAAGATCACTTTCATACCAAATAAGTATTTCATCAGTTGTGTGTGTAAAATACGTATCCTAATATTAATGAATGTGGATAAACCCACAAGTGAACACCTAAGTAGGCTGAAAACCATACCTACAATTGCTAAGGTGGAAATACATTGAAAATGTTAAAAATAAAGTATTAGGGCCCTGGGGATCTGTTCATCCGTGGTATCTAACTAAGAAAGCACTTAGTTTGAATGAGTAAAAGTGTACTCAAGAGTATCAGAAAACAGCACCAGTGTCAGAAATTTTCATTGGAAAATATTTACAATGTTTGATATTTGTTTGTAACAATATTAGCATTTATAATATTAGCATGTAATGTGAATATTAATCAGTCCCATATCAGAGTTTTAATTGTCTTTTAAACAGTAGGCAGTTTTCGGAGTTCTAGTATGCTTTTTATGGAACAATAATAATTAAGTCCTAGTTTTCTAAAAGAGTGCAGCTTCAGCTGCCATAGTAGTTCACATTTTTCTAAAAAATTAGGGATGTCTCCTTGCTTCTCCAAAAGGTCCACACAATCAATAATTTGAAATTTAAAGCCAATGTGTCTTTTTAAGGCCTGGAACTCCTTACCTCTATCCATCAGATCAGTACCAATCCTCCAGTCCTTTAAAAACAATCTGAAGGACTTCCTAGCGAAAATCTATCTCTGATCTTGCTCAACCCCAGGATAAACAATATCCCTAAATATGGGCAAATATGTATTTATATCTTCACCTCTCTACTTCCCCTTCTGTACTCACTTCTTAACTTCAGTTTCCCTCCCCAGCCTCCATCTAGTTATGCCATAACATTGTTTTTTTTTTCTTTCAATTCACATTGCATTTCCTGTTTGTATCATACTAACTTACCTTTAATTTCTCTAAATTGACCACAATTTCTCTAAATGCTAAATTAATGTCATATAATCAATTTTAACCAATATTTTCACATTATGTTTTATTTGGTATAAATACTTAAGCTGCAGTTCTGTTTGTATTATTTTTCAAGATTGTAAACGTTTTGTTCATAAAATGCTTTTGTAATACTTTAGAACTTTTCTTCCCAGGCCCCCAGTGAAAATGGGCACCTAACCAGTTGGACTTTCCTAGTAATCAAATGTCAGTAAATAAATAAATAAATAAAAAATCCTCCAAAAGTCATCTCCAAAACTGCTCAAGCCTTCCATTCAAAATTACTATTTAATTATTTTTAACTCATGACTTATTCTTTTTACTTCTTTCCTAGTCTTACTTAGAATTAACTATACAGCTTTTTGATCTGAAAAAAAAATAATTTACACCTTCATCAACTGACATCCATTTTCATTAAACAGAATATGCTGTACATTTGTTCTGAACTATGCCCTCTAATATGTTATCCTTCTACTTATTGCTTTCTGCTTTCTTTTTCTTTTAACTACTTAATTTTATTTATTTATTTATTTAACATTTGTTGACCAGGAAAGTCCAACTAGGAAAGAGCTTATTTTCAGTGGAGGGCCAGGGAGAAATGTTCCAGAAGCATGTATTTGGAATACGGGAGGAAACCAGAGCACCCAGAGAAAACCCATGTGAACACAGGGAGGACATGCAGACTGTCCACAGAAGGCACCCCAGTCAAGAATCGAATTGGAGAACCTCTTGCTGTGATGTGCCAACATTAACTAGTGCTGCACCACTGCACCACCTACATTTTCCACTTCAGCTATATTTGCTCCCTCAGTTATTAGTCAAGGAACACATTTGAGTATCCAGCAGTGGTGCATTCATTATTTTTCTTTTTATACTATACTTACAATGATTGAGACAGGGGTGTAGCTAAAACAGTTCAGCCAGCCTGAGTGCTTCATAGCAGCAGACATTTTTGGAAAGGAGTTTATTTTGCCGATATCTATATTTGTTTCTTTTTTCAAGTTATTTAGCATTTATTTTAAATGCAAATTTGATTAAATAAGGACTGCAAATACAAGTTGCCAACCTTCATAGTCACTTTTTCAGGTTTCTTGGTCAGTTAAGTATAGATACAGTATCTTCTGTAATGTTTTTATCTCGCAGGTAATTCTGGTTGAACACTAAGCATATTGGTTTCTGTGGACAGTGGTAACTGCATACACTGCCCAGAGATGTCATTCATTCATTTGTTTTCTTTTTTAATTATAATTATAGTAACGGGGAGGTGGCTGTGAATGACAGAAGCTCAGCCAGTCGTACTGTTACACAACCACAAATACTTCTGTGATGGCTTTTCTGTTGCAGTTATTTATACTATTTATAGTTGTTCTTCCATTAGGTTTTTGCATTAATTATATACATTATGTGGTATCTGTAGACAATAGTAGTAGTAGACATCCTACAACTGTGGTCTTTTTTAATTTTTTTTCTAAGTTACAACAATCAGAGTGAGAGCATGGCGGTGAATCACATTGTTTCTGGTAGGGTGTGGCTGGAAATTATATAGCAAAATGAAATATGTTATGTGGCCAATATTTCTTTAATTTCTTTGAGATCACTGCAAATCTCATGCAGAAGATGAGTCTCTTTTTTTAAGGTCAATCTTTTGGCATAACTTTCTTCTCTTATACTTGATTATCTATTGTAGTTTCAAACTTATACATAGTGATAGAAGTGGTCAATTGTTTTCATCTACAAAGATGGCCATTGCGATGGCAGACTTCATTGTAACATGTTGTTAGCATCCACGCCAAACTACAGTTTTTGATCATGATATATGTGACAATAGGATATACTGCCAGCCATGCCAGGTAGAAGTAGGGCAGTGGATGTATGACTTGTGCCAGGACAGCTAGCTGGAATTTTGTAAATAATTACGTCACTTGTATATAAAGCTGATTTATACAGATGCTTGTGCTGAAAATATATTTGTGAGCTTTGCTTGTTTTAATTGTGTTAAAATGTATCAACAGTGCACCCTGCTGAAATGAAGAGACATGTACATGTATTCTATTATCTGAATGAAATGCATATGTTTTAATAGAGAATACTGGCACAGCAATGGTTAACCAGCTGGCTTAATTTAAAAAAAATAAGGGAAATGTAAATGAGCTGTTAAATCATTGAACAGTACCCCACAGTGCTGTGTACGACCAGAGACGATGGGTCTGGGTCACAGCATTTGTTCATTAGCTCAGTGAAAAGAGGGAGGCCTCCAGGCACTGCCATAAAAGCTCTAAATGTGTATTGTAGCAGTCTGCTAAAGTCCTGTCTCCAACTTCAAAAGGAGACATTGTAGGAACCTGGATTCTCACACACACACACACACACACACACACACACACACACACACACACACACACACACACACGTGCGCATGCACGCACAAACACACACACACACACACACACACACACACACACACACACACACACACACACACACACAAGGTGACCAGATGAGGTAATTCTGCAAGTCATCTTGCATTTTAGGTAATTCTGCAAGTCATCTTGGATATTATATTTTACAGGGAGTAATCTCAGAATTTAGAGTATTCTGTTTGGGAAGCATGACTAGAAAGACTGTTCACATATTTATTCTTGCCTTTCTCAAGTACGTTATTAGGGAACAGTACATTCTCTTATATTTAGTTAGGAAAATAGTGAACCTTAGTTTAGATATTGTTTTTCTTTATTTGTCTGAGTCTGTCTTTCAATGTTGTTGTCAATATTTTCTGTGATTTGAATGCTAGGGTTTACTGTGAATATATATTCAATATTCTTATCTACTTTTATTATATATTATTAAATATATTTAATATTTTATCATGGCTGGTTCTTGTAAAGGATGTAACCTTTGAGAGTACTTATATTTATTTGGTGACACTGTGTGGGCCATTCCAAAAGGCCTAGCCATCTTGGTGAACTACTACCATTTGTATTAATATTAATATTGCACAGTATAATTGGACACCCTTTGTTAAGGGCCTTGGAGTAGCTGATTGTGAAGTGTCTGGTGGTAGAGATAACTATCTTATATTCTGTACAGAAGAGGGCACAGCAAGTAAACCTCTGCCAGCTTTTCCATTGTGTGTGTTTGTGAAAATTAAATCTATCATTGTGTGTGTGTCAGCTACTTGGGGCAGGGACATGAGCTGGAGGACTTGGCCTGTACACTCGGCTGAGAACCTAGTCCTACAGATGTATCAGTGGGGAGTCTTGTTGGGGATCTGGAGGGAGACAGATATAGAGACAGCCAGACCCTGGGCTGAGTGTGTTCCCTGTGTGCCCTTAAGGGAAATTCTACTTGATGCAGAGGTCTACATCTAGAAATACTGAGAGTATCCATTTGTATTCCAGCTGCACGTCCCTCTCCAGTGTCAGTGATGAGGATTCGGGCTCCTTCATTACTGGCCTAGCATGGGGATGACACATATTGGTGCCCATCACTTATTGGTAGCAATGGTGAACATCACAAATTTATTGGTTGGCAGTGGAGGGATAATTCCACATGTTCACATACTGTTCAGCAGTGGTGTGGATATTGAATTCCTGCAGCCTATTAGCAGTGTCACTAAAGAAAGGTGTACTCTCAGCAGCCACATGGTAGACATTCAGAGTTTCATATCACAATAGTTTTCCTTATTTACTTTTTGTTAGCTTAATCAGGGAGAGCAGGCAAGGATGTCAGCAGAGGATTATGGTAAGCTGACAAGGAACCAGTTGGCTGAGATGTGCCAAGCCAAAGGACTGAGGCATGCCAGCCTGACTAAACGGGAAATTATTGTTTCCTTAATCACAGCTGCATCACCAGCCAGCAAGCAGGAAGACAATCAGACTAGTATTGAGGATGTACATCTCCCAGAAACAGGACAGTTCAACTTTTACTCAGAGGACGTAAAATCCATCTGCAGTTAAAGAGACTTGAACTGGAGGCCAAACGTTTGTAACTAGAATCAGCAAAGAGACTGTGGCATTTGGAGGTAAGGTAGAATCAGCAGAGAGAGACTGTGGTGTTTGGAAGCTAAAGAAAATGAGAAGCAGAGGCTACATGAAAAGGAAATGCTGACTCTTTGCTAGGGTCATGGAGGTAATGGGGAAGGGAGTAACCATACCCCAGAAGCAATAAAGGTCAGTAAACTTCCTCGTCAGTACCAAGAATGTGATAATTTGGATAGTTTTAGTCACCTATTTGAAAGTTTATGCAAACAGTATAATGTTGACTGGGGGCTCTGGGTATAGTTTCTCACCCTCCTTACGCCATGGTAAACCTGTGACTGCTGTTTCTAAATTGTCTGATACTGATTGTTTAGATTATGCTAAAGCTAAGTACTTTTTATTACAATGTTAAGGTAACACCTGAAGCTTATGTAAAAAAGTTTTGTGAGCATAGATGCATGGAAGATGAAAGTATATGTGATTATATTACTGAACTAAGCACTTATTTTTCATAGGTGGGTGAGTGGGTGTCAGGCCACGACTTTTGAAAAGCTGGCAGACCTTTTTGGTGAAGGAACAAGCCCTTAGCACTTTGTCTGAGGACATGAGAATCTGGTTGGCAAACAGGGAATGCAACTCTGCAGATGAATTGGGTAAAAAAGGAGACCTATACCTCGCAAGTAGGGCATCGCTGCACAGGAAAGGGATACCCAGTGCTGTGCATAGATATAAGGGAACTCATGGTGGGCAGACTAAATCACCCCAACAGAGTCTGCAAGTAACAGGGGAAGCCACTAGTTCAGGTTCATGGCTAATAACAAGGGTTAAATGTTTTATGGTAACCAGTGGGGCCATGTCGCATGTAGATGTCCACGGAGGCAAAGTGGGGCACAAAAGGTGTGGGAGCCAGCAAGTGAAAATAACAAACTGCCAGTGGTAGGTTGTCTGGAGACATCAGGGGTACCAAACTACCAGCAGAGCTTATACTGATCTAGTAGATGGAAAACAGGCCACTGCCAAGAGAGACACAGCCTTTGATATAACCATTGTGAAGCCTGCAATGGTTAAAGTGGAGCAGTACTTGCTTGGGCACTCCACTCCAGTCAGCGCTTTAGGAGGGATCCTATTCCAGGTGGAAAATGAAGCAAGCAAGTAGATGTGTTTGAGGATATCCCTGCAGATGTCTTGATAGGGAATGATTTTGATAATGCAGTACCTTGTGTGCATGCAGTGACATGCAGTCGGGCTAGTAGACAGGCATGAGGGTCTGGTAGCTTTGGGGGAGACCCAAAAAGACCACACACCTGAAGCCAGGACTGGTGAGGTGACTACTTCAGTGAGGGAGATACCATGTAGCAATGAGACTGAAGGTGAGCCACAGCTGTTGGTGGGTACTGATGTTCCCTTGGACAGAGTGACTCCAAGGACAGAGGTGAGTCATAGTACCCAGGTCGACAGTGAGGCACCACTGTCAGAAGAGACCAGAATTTATGTGGAAGGGGAGCTGGGAAGAGTTACAAAGACAGAGCTGAGACAGGCTCAGCTCTCAGACCCTACATTACAAGACTTGAGAGAGGTAGCTAGCAAGGCACCTGATTCTCGAGGAAAAGGGGATTCTGTGTACTGGAACAAATGGCTACTGCATAGAGAGTGGACTCCTGAGGGAGGGCTAAAGGGTGAAGTAATACAGCAGTTGGTAGTGCCCAGACCCTACCATCTGGCACTTCTAGCCATGACATTCCCTTTGTAGGTCATATGGGCATAAAGCATAGCAAGAGATGTATTATGCAGAACTTTTATTGGCATGGGTTTGCCAAAGATGTAACAGGGTACTGTAGGACCTGTGAGTAGTGCCAAAAAGTAGGCAAGGCAGGAAACAAGATCAAAGCTCCTTTGATGTGTTTGCCTGTAATTGAGGAGGCATTTCAGAGTGTAGCTATGGATATTGTGGGGTCTATAAGTACTTCAAGTTCTACAAGGAAGAAGTATGACCTAGTAGTAGTAGATTATGCTACTAGATACCCTGAGGCAGTTGTTCTGTTCTCCATCGAGTCAGAGAAGCTGGCAAATGCTTTGCTAGAGATTTTCAGCAGGGTAGGCTTCCCAAGAGAAATACTGACTGACAAAGGTGCCAATTTCATGCCAGAACTTCTGGCTTCTCTGTGGGACTGCTGTGGGGTGAAGCACCTAAAGGCAACCCCCTACCACCCCCAGACTAATGGTCTAGTGGAGATGTTAAACTCTACAATAAGACCATGCTACGGGCATTTGCAGACCAGTTTAAGAGGGAGTGGGACAAATATTTACCCCATCTATTGTTTGCTTACAGAGAGGTACTCTAGGAATACACAAGTTTTTCACCCTTTGCTTTGCTGTATGAGCATAGGGTGAGGGGACCTTTAGATTTGATTTGTGATGAGTGGGAGGGTGAGTGTGAATCCTACAAGGAGTCTGTTGTGGCATATGTCCTTAACTTCAGGACAAGGCTTAGAGAGCCCATGGGCTTGGCTCAGTAGAACCTTGTAGGAGCCCAACAGCAGAGAAAGGTCTGGTATGACAGGAATGCTTGAGCCAGAGAGTTTGCTGTGGGACAGCAGGTGATAGCGCTCATTCCTGTCAGACACAATAAACTGCAGGCAGCTTGGGAGGGACCCTAAAAGGTGGTAAGAAAAGTCAGGGATGTTAACTATGTGGTAGAACTGCTAAGCAGGAGGCAGGGGCACAGATTGTACCTTGGTAACATGATGAAACCTTACCATGACAGGGAGGTCATGCTGAGTATTTGCAGTAGGAGGCAGGAGGAGTCTGAGTGTGATCTATGGTGATACAGAGCCTGCCACCAAAATGCAATGTATTAAGGTGGAGCTTAGGATTGCAGGCATATGACATGACAGTACAACACTGTAGTGGGGTCAGCAATGCAAAGGCAGATGGAATCTTAAGACAGGGGAATGGGGTAACATATTCCCAGATAGGCTCATTTGCCTCAAACCATGTTTCTCAATGGTCACTTAAAAAACTAGCTTGAGTCTTCAAATGGGGAAGAGATGTGATGATAGGAGATACTACCAGCCATGCCAGGGAGATGTAGGGCATTGGATGTATGACTTTTGACAGCCCAGCTATCTGGAATTTTGTAAATAATTATATGTCATTTGTATATCATGCTGATAGCACAGATACTTGTGCTGAAAATGTATTTGTGAGCTTTGCTTGTGTTAATTCTGTTAAAATGTATCAACAGTGCACCCTGCTGAAATGAAGATAAATGTACAAGTATTATGGTATCTGAATTAAATGTACATGTTTTAATAGAGGACACTGGCGCAGCAATGGCGAACCAGACGGCTTATTTTAAGAAAAATAATGGAAATGGAAATGAGCTGTTAAATCATTCAGCAGCACCCCACAGTGCTGGGTAGGACCACAGATGATGGGTCTGGGACAGAGCCTTTATTCATTAGTTCAGTGAAAAGAGGGGAGGCCTTGAGGCACTGCCACAAAAGCTCTTAATGTGTATTGTAGCAGTCTGTTAAAGTCGTGTCTCAAATTCAAAAGGAGATATTGTGGAAACCTAGAGTAAGGTGACCAGATGAGGTCATTCTGCAAGTCTTCTTGGATATTATATTTTATAGGGAGTAATGTCAGAATATAGAGTATTCTGTTTGGGAAGCATGACTATAAAGACTGCTCACATATTTCATCTTGCCTTGCTCAAATAAGTTATTAGGGAACAGTAAATTCTCTTAGATTTAGTTAGGAAAATAATGAAGCTTAGTTTAGATGCTGTTTTTCTTTATTTGTCTGAGTCTGTCCTTCAATGTTGTCAATATTTTCTGTGATTTGAACTCTATGGTCTACTGTGACTATATATTTAATATTTTCATTTACTGTTATTATTCATTATTAAATATATTTAATAATTTTATCGTGGCTGGTTCTTGTAGAGAGTATCTAACCTTTGAGAGTACTTATATTTATTTGGTGACACTGTGTGGGCCACTCCAGAAGGCCTAGCCATCTTGGTGAACTACTACCAATTGTATTAATATTAATATTGTACAGTATAATTGGACACCCTTTGTTAAGGGCTTAGAGTAGCTGATTGTGAAGTGTCTGGTGACAGTGTTAACTACCTTTTACTCCTGGCAGATGGGGGCACAGCAGGTAAATCTGTGCCAGTCTTTCCATGCTTGTGTGTGTGTTGGGGGGGGGGGATTAAATATGTCGGTGTGTGTGTGTCTCAGCTACTTGGGGCAGGGACACGAAGCACTGGGTTTACAGAGTGGGTGCTGGAGGACTTGGCTTGGACACTCGGCTGAGGACCTAACCCTACAGCTGTACCAGTGGGGAATCTTATTGGGGATTTGGAGGGAGACAGATATAGAGACAGCCAGACCCCGTGCTGAGTGTGTTCCCTATGTGCTCATAAGGGAAATTGTACTTGATGCAGAGAGGTCTGCATTTTGAAATACTGAGTGCATCTATTTATATTCCAAGTGCACGTCCCTTTCCACTGTCAGTGGTGAGGATTCAGGCTCCTTGATTACTGGCCTAGCATGGGGGTGATACCTATTGGTGCCCATCACTTATTGGTAGCAGTGGTGGACATCACAATATACACCTAGACATTTTGTTGCTGAGACTAAGTTTATGATAGTCAGCTCTAGTGATGTAAGTTGTGGTACAGTAGTAGAAAACCTGTCAGTGAGATTAGTGGTGAATATCATGTGCTGTGTTTTATTGGTAATAGTTTGTCTCGACTTGTAAAATGTATGCACCTGTTTCCAGTATACTATAACATGATTGACCCTAATCCACACCAAGCAAGACACTGGTTACCACTAGAATTATAGTTTCTCTGTTTATTCCAATTTTTTATTTCCATCTTAAGTGCAATAATTCTGAGAATCAAGCACTTTAAGTGAAGAAGATATATACAGAAACATTGCTTTTGAGAACACATTTCATACATAAATGCTTTCAATTTTAAAACTTATCGCAACAGCTTTTTTCCCTCAGGGATTTTGTGAAAGAGCAACTTTTCTACACATTTGCAAAATCTTTGTCTTTTTTATCCTCAGATCTATTACAAAAAGTTAGCAAATCTGCCAAAACTGAAACAATAGCATATTACAGTTGAAAAATGTCATTAATATGAATGTTGTAATACATTTCCTGCTCATTTTCATCACAGGATCAGCAATCTGGCCTTTTTATAGGACAGTCAGACTAAGGTTCTGTGTTAGCTCTGGAAATAACATTTCTTTGAAACCAAAACAATCCAAAATGTTTGACTGAAAAGGAAAATGATTGAAAAAACATGCCAGAAAACATACAAAATATATACTACGTTAATTCCTGTCTCCTGCACTGTTAATACTGGCTCAAAGCTATTTGAAGGAATGTCAAAGACAGCGTGAGCAAGATTTAAAATGCTTCAATTAATCAATTAATGTATTAGCAAGCATAATTGGACTACACAGCAACCAGGACTGCGTTTTTCACTGAGTGTGCTAACACCTAATATGTTGGATATTACCTCTTGCAGTTTCTAGCTGCAATTTGCATACTGGTATACTAAATAAACAATGCATACAAAAATACACAAGCTGCCTATGATGTGTATAATAGCTGTTCAAAGGTTTATAGGTAAGTACTAGGCCAGTTGCCCTTGCAGGCTATTTTACGCCTAGCCAGTTTCTCTTTTTGTGCTTGAAATAACCTATTCTATTTGGTTATATATTGACCTTACCCATTCTGTAGTCAATAATTATACATTACCCGTAATGATAATAACTGGGATCATACTATAGATAATTTGTAGGGACCCAAGCATGGTATAAGGCATTTAGGAGTTGCATCTGTCCATTAGTAGCAGAGGAGGCAGACCTGGGGTAAATTGTCAGTCATCTATAGATCCAAGTTGCACTTGAAAATGGACAAGGATGAACTTTGTTTTATGTGAATGGGGAGTCTGTCCCAGAATAGTGGTATCCTCCTCAAGGTATACCTGTCCCTCCAAACTGTTTAGCTGATGTTACAGAAGAGGTTTAGATTATTAGTCCCAGTATTTCTGATGACATTTGACATGGTGATGTGCAGTAAATCCATCAGTAATGGGTCAGAGAATGCCTTGTATGCCAGACACAGGTCACATCTTAGTAAGTAGTCTTTAGGATACTAAGTATAGTGACAGGGCTTCCATGTAGGATATGTTGTTTAGACCATGTATCCCTTTAGTAAGGTATCTCTGTGGAAGTTCCAGTTGTTGGATGTGTCTGGACAGATAGATGTCAAAGGGGACATTATATTCAATGACTGGCATAAAAAGGGCTGAATAAAAGGGAGAATGACATCCCTAAATCTAAACACAATCCCTTTGTTTATAATCTGTGCAATACAGAAGGACTTTCTTACAAAATTAGATACATGTTGGTCAAAAGTTAGGTCACTGTCCACAAAATCTCTCAAATCCCGAACAACTAAGTCAACTCAGACATATTGTCAATGCGGTAGTTCCCTGGGGTAGATGACTTCCCAAAAGATAACAATAATGCATTTTTAGCATTTAGTTTCAGTCCATGATTTTGGTACCAGTTATTTATTTGAGAAAACATTCCTGCAGGATGGCTAATTCATTTGAGGGTTCAATGAATGCACCTAGCTTGCAGTCATTTGCAAACTTTGTCTGCCAGAGCCTTTTGATATTGACTTTTACTTCAGAAAAGTAGATGCCAAGCAGGAGAGGTCCCAGCATAGAACCCAGGGGAACACCACAAGTGACTAATCTTATTGTGGAGGTAACGTACTCTATTTTGATTATCTGAATCCTTATCTATGAGTCATTTGGCAATCTACTGGGTGACAGAGGGATTTATTCAAAGTTTATTTAGCTTTTATTACTATGCCTGAGTAGAGAATTGCATCAAAAGCTTTGGATGGGTTGAGGTATGTGGTGCGTACCATTTTGCCTTTACCCACACCTTTTCAAAAAAAATCCACCAGGTTGAGTAAGCATGACCTGCCCTTGAAGAATCTAAACCAAGACAAGTCCAGTGTTTGGTGGTTCTCTATGTCCTGATTGATTAATTCCATGATACATATGAGGCTAGTCAACTTCAGTGTAGGTAACATTGTTATAATCAGCTCGGTGAACCACTGCTTTGTCATTTTGAGATTCCGAACATAACTGAAAATGTGACCGTCTTTGGCATGGTTAGATATTTTAGCCTCAAGCTTAGTTTGCTGGATTTTATTAAGCTCCTGAGTTTTTTTTTTTTGTTTCGGTGGCAAGGACTCTAATATTCTTGGCATTAAGCTTCTTCATTTTTGTCAAATCCTATAGACAGGCATTGTGGCTTTCTTTTGTCATAGAGGGAGTTCTATAACTAGATAATATATGGTACGGGATCTCTCTGATAGTTATTTGGACATGAAGGAGCTCTACTGCAACATGCTGTTTTACCAGCCTTGATGTGAGTCTCTTCTGGATGTAGATTGATAAATCTCCACCATTTTCCCCTCCTGCACAGTAGCTGGTCCAAACATGTGAAAGGCATTATATCGCTGCACAGCAAGAGTGCTTTTTGCTACTTTAAATATTGTCTCAGTCACTGCATAGATGCTAGTGTCTTCTAGGGTGGGAAGGGCTTATACAGAGTGGAGTTTCTTGTTCATGCTCCTAGCATTGATCAGTAACACATTCATATCTCCTTTGCTTGTTCTGCTGTGTTGGTAAGTTTATCAGGTTGGCATTGCCTTCTAAAAAAGTTATTATTGGGGTGGACAATCTCTTTGCCAATAATCAAAACCATAGAGGGGACAGATGCAGGCCATCCCTGGTGCAGCAATGTGATCTGTTGATTATAACTCCCAGGCTGACAAATATTGGACCCCCTTCGAATGACACCAAAAATTAAGCCAATTATTTAAGTCAATTATTTTGTGCTCATACCGTGGCATCATCCTTGGAGAAAGTGGAATGTTGCTCAATGTGAGGCTCATATCTGCCTTGGCTCATGGTCTGAGAGCTCCATCATGTCTCTCTAGTCATTGATATCAGCATGATCTATGAAAGAGTCATACTGGTGCTTGTTGTTCAAGGACTTGAGTGCATGCATGATCTGACAGATTCTGGCACCACAAGAAACTAACCATCACTCTTTCCTAGCTGGTAAGAGGCACATCTGTATATCTAACTAGAATGTTTGGTTGGGTTGAAACCTGCCTTATGGGCTCAGCATCTGTGACTATGGAACTCTTTGGGCTATGTCAGGAAGTGGGCTTAATATGCAGTGTGCTTTGTGCCTCTGCTCTGTTTGAAGGTCTTTGAGGTTTAGGTAAGTTAATCTTTAGAACCTCAGCATATGATAGATTAGGTGTATTGTATGGCCTTGGAGAGATTTGATGCTGAATGTGTACTATGAAGAATAAGTTGATCTAAACTGTTACTTGTCTTCATTCTCCATTCTTAATACTTCATTCAATTCTCAGTCATTTTCTTGATTCTGTCATGGAGGTATCCATGGAATTTTTTTGCAAATGTCTAGCAATAAGTCTGCTTACATAACCTCCTTAGAGTCTGTCTCTGTTTTGCTCACATTCTCTCACATTCCTCCAATGACATTTATTGCATCTACTTTTTTTAATACAATAAAGTTCCCCCCGCTGGAAGATCTGCAAACCAAATGTAAAGTTTTCTATAAACATAGCTAAATATGATGTGCGGAAGCAAGAGAGCCCACATTCAGCAAAATGTTATGAATGCAGATAGTATTATACTGTGTCATATCATGCATAGTAGAATACAATACATGTTGTGGCAAATAATCCTCATAGATACATAGAGACACTGTTCTTGGGCAATATTTTACTGCTGAAATATATTTCCAGACATAGACCAAAGTGTTTTCCTTAGTTAAAATCACATCTCAGACTTAAAAAAAAAATTCAGTTTGATTAACAAAATGCAGTCTCTCATACTGATAATAATGTCATATTAGGTAAAAGTACTGTAGTCATATGCTGCTTTTAAATAACTAATTAGCAGAAGCCACATCCTGTATACATGAGCACTGTTAACAGAATAGTAACTCTGTTTTGTGTCATTGTATCATATAAAATAACCACATAGACTGCATAAAAGACATATTAATTACTCAAAAACTCACATTAGACCATATTAATATACATGATGTCATTATGATTCTCAAGGGTATGTACAGGCTTCCAGGCATTGAACTACAGTCCTTAACATAAACAGTACAACACGTACTCCATTTAGAACAGACAATAAATACTCCATTAACTCACACCAAGCAAGACATCAGCATTATAGAAAAGAAATATATATACATACTTTGAACAACACAAAATGTTATGTGTGAACATCTTATCTACTTATCATACGTCTGTATGATTAACATCCTTATATTCACAGGTCACATCAGCAACTCAACTTAATAAACTGTTAATCCTTATGTTCAAGCCAGACCATCATTAGGTCTTAATTAGATCTAATTACAAGTGGGGTCTCTACAGGAAGTATTGCTCTGAAACTTAAACATCAGTTCATTATATGGACAGGTCCTCTCCTTTCAGTAACTGTAGAGGTTTACTTCCCTCTTATTGTCTACCTTAGATTTAGATGCAATTTGAATTAAGACGAATACTGAATTTGCTCAAAATTGATGTAACCCTTACAAGTTAATTGTACCCCAGAGTTAGAATAATAATTAAACTCAGTTAATTTTTTACTTTCACTGCAATACTTTTCTATAATGTGCATTATTTCAGACAAACATGTTGCCAGTAGATGTGTTTAAGGCATTGAAATATTTCTGACAAATATGGTTGGACTGTTTGAGATTCAAAAATGTAATGCAGGGAAACATATAACAGAATCAGAAATATAGTGCACAATGTGTAGGGCCAGTATGCATGGGTAAACATAAACTAAAGTTGTACACAATTCTTAAATCCCAAGAAACCGTGGACAATGTACAGGCATGTCATTGTAAACCTGATGCTGTCCACGTATGGAGGTAAATAAGTGTGGCAAACTCAGTCACATTGAGGCATCCGTTCCTGTTTATATTCGTCCACGATCACTATAAGGTTGATAGTCCACTGATGAAAGTTTCTCATAGTCAATCCAAATTGGCTAGGTTCTGCTGCAAATGCCAGAACATCTCCCTCAAAAAAAATTGTCTTTATTAAAACACAGCATGGAGGAGGCAGTGTCCTGTTTCACTACTGTTCAGTGCATTAGGCACCTTTAGTTCCACTAAATCAACAATACCACAGAAATGAGGAAAATATGCTAGTTGCAATGTCCAGAGATGGGAACAGTGAGTGCCATAATATTCTGGTTTCCCAGAAATTTAATACAGCTTGAGTCAGTGTATTAGTCTGTTAGTTTCATGGAGCATCTGTTCTCACAACATTGCAAATGTCCGTGTGATCTTAGATAGCTCCACGTATGCAAAGGCTGTTAGAGACTTAATCTTCAACTGACATTAAGGACAACATCTGCACAGTCTTGGCAGCCAATGCTTCTGTATCTGCTTACAGAACATGCTTGTGAAGCTGAACCCACAGTCTTTTGCAAATGAGTAGGGGACATATGCATGGACAGCACTGACTCACAAAGCTGGTCATATTTATGCTGGCAAACATGTCTATCTGCATGCAGTCTACAATCTCATGAATTTTACTGGACGTGGCTCTTTGTACTTCATACACATAAAGGCATACAGCAGTAGGACTGCACAACTGGTCCTGTTCCCACTTAACAGCAAACCATATGGAGTTGGTGGCAAATGCCTACCCTTGTGACAAGTAATCTGCCAATAAACATATGGGCTATGCTACAGAATTGTATTGGTGGTCAGCACACATTCAGTTATGAGCACTGATGTTTAAGGTGGAAGGCAATCTGGAGGGATCTTGCAGTTTTCTAGATCTTGTTCATTATTCTAAGGTAGATGAACACATCTCCTGTGCAAAATACATTGCTATGTTGACTTCTTTGTTGGCAACATCTGGGTTCCTACTGCTCTTACTTAGCATCTTTACTCCTGGATTATCTGTCCTGGAAGAAGCATGGAGTGGTAGCCTTACTTCTGCTATTGTACATGAACAGCATGTAGCTCAGCTTGCCTGGAATGTGGCATGTGCTGGTGTCTACATTTATCAGCTCTCACCATCAGTGGGTTACTGGTGAGACATCATTTGAATCCTTCAGAAGGACTTCTGCTATTGTACATGAACAGCATGTAGCTCAGCTTGCCTGGAATGTGGCATGTGCTGGTGTCTACATTTATCAGCTCTCACCATCAGTGGGTTACTGGTGAGACATCATTTGAATCCTTCAGAAGACTTATGGACACAGCACTGGTAGTGTCTGCCATAATTTGATTTGTCCAGCTGATACAAGTACCCATCTACAACACATTGAGTTTTTCTACGTAATGCCTGTGCACTGCCCAGTAATCAAGGAGCCTCAATCCTCACCACTAGCACCAGTGAGGGGCATCCACCTTGGGAGGATAACAAGTATACACACACACACACACATAGTAAAGTACAATTTCCCTTAAGAGCACACAGAGATCACAGTCAGTCTGGGGCTGGTTTCTCCCTTTCTCTCCAGATCCCCAATAGGAGTCTCCACTGGCACAGCTATAGGGTTCAGATCTCAGCTGAGTAGTCAAACCAAAACCTCCAGTACCCTCTCTGTCCAACTAGTGCTTTGTGACCCTGCCTAAGTAGCTGATACACATGCACACTTTGAGATTTGGTTTATATATAAACACACAAGCACTCCTGGGGAAGGCTGGCACAGGTTCTCCAGCTATGCCCCCTTCTGCCCAGACTATACGGTAGTATCACCTGCCACCAACTACTCTTATCAGCTACTATAAAGGCCCTTATCAAAGGGTGTCCAATTCTACTGTGCAATGTTACTATTATCCAAATGGTATGGTGTGACTAGAACTTTTTTAAGGCTGTTTAGGAGTGGCCTATACAGTGTCACCAAATACATGCAAGTACTCTAATAGCTTAAATTATCTCTGCACAAAATAGCCACAGATGAAAGGTTTAAAAAATATTTAATAATAACTAATAAAAACACAAGACAATATTCATTGATTCAACACAGTGACAATAGAGAGTTCAGAAACCACAGGAAATGTTTTAAAACAACATTGTGGGATAGTCTGACATAAACATAGAAAACAGCTAGACTAATCTTGCTATTTCTATCTATCTCTAAGAGAAATACTAAGATCTAAGATCCTAATTACAGAGCAAAGCAAGTGCTGGTGAGCTGATGTGTTCAGGTTCAGACACAAATACAAAATGCCATTCTTACTTTCTGAGATAGCTCTTAAACTGATAATACACATTAATGCTGAGTCATTTCAGATTACATCATTCTTGACACTTCTCCTTAAGTTTCCCAGACTCACAGAACTTAAAATGTAACATTTCTTTGTAATCTGCACCTGCCAGGAAGCCACAGCAATAAAAGACACTTTACATGTAAAACCTAGTAACTATCTCTGTCTCAGGACAATAGAAAGAATTTCCTAGCCTGGGCATCCTATCTCCAAGCTTGAGATCAAACGCAGTAAGAACATCCTTTACTTATCACCTTTCTTCCAGCAGGGTCCACTGTGGTTAAATTTTTGGAAGCTCAGAACATAACACCATTTTCTTACATTTGTTACACAAGCCTATGGATCATATTAATATTTATAATAACAAATTATTTACAAAATTCTATCAAGCTAGGCTGGTAGCCTTCACATCCACACCATAAGGCCATGGCTGTCTAACCTTCAACAGACCAAACAAGTCTTGTTAGGGTAGGGGAATGGTGATATACTCATCACCCAAGCCACTATTGTTTTTATGTTTAAACAACTAGATTGTTTCACTGCACCTTAAAATATTGTACTGATACATTAGAAGAGCCCTGTGGTTTATAGATGACACCTGATGTCCATGTGCCACTTGCTACTGCATCTTTTCTGCATGTCGTGAATGCTTTCATATTGCTTTCCTATGGTTGTAGGGTGTGGTCAAAGGGGTTTGCATAATTCCTCATGCATAATTCCTTTATGGCACATGGATGATTTTTATCGTTTTTATGTATTTGTTTTGTTACCACAGACCACATCTGTGACATAATGGCGTTTTAGGTGATGAATAACAGTAAAGAGTTGTGAAGTGCACTTAACTTTATACCTATTACTGTATATAAACCAAAGGGTAAAAAGGTTACCAAGACAAACCACTCAGTAAAAACTGCAAGGAGAAACAACCGAGCAAGAGTTTTCACAATGTGATACCTTAAACTTCCTATAATTGAGGTCCATGGGATGTATGCAAATGACCCCTTAAGGACAACAAGTATTTCAGCTACATGGCTTCTGAATGTCCATGACTATTTACTTTTTAAGTCTTTGTAGCTACATTCAGGCCAATAAAGCCAACCCCACTAGCTGTGGACATGCATTTTTCCAACTTTTTATTGACCTCAACAGCGGAGTATAGTTGAATAGTTTGGCTATACTACAGAAACACAGGGTCTCAACCCAACTGATGTCCATAAGGTGCTTGCAAAATTTCTCAGCCAGTACATGGTGATTTTTCTGCATTGCACAGGTAATGGCTGCCAAGCAGTGGAATATGTTTTCTTCCTGCTAGTGAAAATAGTGGAATTCAAAAACTGTTGTTCAAACAAATGCAGAATTAGTTGGATTGCACTTTGGTACATTTAGCAGCAGTATACAGACATGAAGGATGGACTGTCACAGCAGAGAGAGTTGTGGGGGAATAGCTCTTCTTTGGTATAGTGGATCATAATTGGTGAAAGCAGACCTAAATATTCTACAATTCATACCTCATTTAATATCTTTGACAGCTACTGCACCAGCTTTGCCATTCAGTTTGCTGACTGAATACAGAACACAACTATGCTGATCCACTTCTTACCTTCTGGACTTGGCATCTTCATTCCTAATGTGGTCAAAATGCTTAGTAGGTAATTTTCTCTTGGTGTTCCTGTAGAATTTCCTCCACTATTTAAAATAGTCCCCTTCCTATGAATGAAAAGTGTCATCATGCCAGTGGCATAGATGGAAAAAGTCTTGACTATGGGCCAGGCAAACAGGGGTCACTTAGCAGCTCAGGTGCTTAACAGCAGAGGCTGGGAGGATGGGTGATTCCAACCTACCTGGGAGATGGGGGGCCTAGATGGCTTAGGTCATTTTCCCCTCACCTGACTATTGTGGAAGGGGCAGGGACAGAATCAAAAATATGGAGGGAATGATATAGTATGACCACCCAAACTAGTGATATTTGTCCTTTTCAGCCACACAAACGAGTGTGGGCAAGCTTATAGGGGATCATAGGTGTGATATAGATGCACACAGTTTACTATTATTTTACAGAATCACACTTAGACAAGTCATATTATGATCGACTCACTTCCGCAAAAGTTGTAATGCTGAATTCCGGTATACACAAAATAAATACCAAATTTGAAATTCTCTACTGCTCTAGACCTAGTAACAAGCATTAACATGGGTTGAGAAGGGGTTGAGATTTGTCAGTCAGAAATATCGATGTTCATCATTTTCATCATTTGGTTTTTCAGACCACGCAAGTTGAAGTCAACCAAGTGTGATTCAGTAAAATAACAGTAAACCAGTGCACGCATTACTACCCAAGTGGAGGAGTAATTGCCTTACATGCAAAAATAGCGTTCACTGATGGGAAGCTGACAAGAAGACATCCAAAGTTCACAAAAATGCCTGTATGATGGCTCCTTAAGATGGCTCTTACTCTAGGAGATCTGAAGAGATTCTCTCAACCCTAAAGAATGAGCTCTAGTCCAATAGAGTGTGGCTTGATGGTTGGCAAACAAAGGAAGTTAAACTCCTAGAAGAATAAATAAATGAAAAGTGCTGACTGATTACCAATTAAATGGGAAAGCAGATTTAAACACACTGTGTGTGCTGCTTCCTACACATAATGCAGAATATTTCACAGCTACAGTACAGGCATATAATTCCTAAACAGTGTACATAAGTTTTTACGCACTCAGTATGCCACATAATGAAATGAGCAGATCAATGAACAACAACTTAAGTGTGATATTCATTTCAGTGGTGCCCGGTGTGCTGGCTACTACATGTAGTTCTTCGGAGGATGGAGTTCTGTGGGTGGAGGTAGTGCTACTATATGTACTGTTTGGGAAGGTGGAGTTCTGTGGGTGGAAATAGGGCTACTATATGTAGTGTTGAGGAGGGTGGAGTTCTGTGGGTGGAGATAGGGCTACTACATGTAGTGCTTGGGAGGATAGAGTGCGGTGGATGGAGGCATGCTACTGCATGTAGTGCTTGGGAGGATGGAGTTCTGTGGGCTGAGGTAGGGCTACAACATGTAGTGCTTGGGAGGATGGAGTTCTGTGGGTGGAGGTAGGGCTACTACATGTAGTGCTTGGGAGGATGGAGTTCTGTGGATGAAAGTAGGGCTACTACATGTAGCGTTCGGGATGGTGGAGTTATGTGGGTGGAGGTAGGGCTATTACATGTAGTGCTTGGGAGGATGGAGTTTGGTGGGTGGAGGCTGGGCTACTACATGTAGTTCTTGGGAGGATGGAGTTCTGTGGGTGGAGGTAAGGCTACTATATGTAGTGTTTGGGAGGGTAGAGTTCTGTGGGTGGAGATAGGGCTACTACATGTAGTGTTTGGGAGGGTGGAGTTCTGTGGGTGGAAATAGGGCTACTACATGTAGTGCTTGGGAGGATGGAGTTGTGTGGATGGAGGCAGGCTTCTGCATGTAGTGCTTGGGAGGATGGAGTTCTGTGGGTGGAGGTAGGGCTACTACATGTAGTGCTTGGGAGGATGGAGTTCTGTGGGTGGAGGTAGGGCTACTACATGTAGTGCTTGGGAGGATGGAGTTCTGTGGATGAAAGTAGGGCTACTACATGTAGTGCTTGGGTGGATGGAAATCTGTGAGTGGACTTAGGGCTATGACATGTAGTGCTTGGGAGGATGGAGTTCTGTAGGTGGAGATAGGGCTACTACATGTAATGCTTGGGAGTATGGAGTTTTGTGGATGGAGGCAGGCTACTGCATGTAGTGCTTGGGAGGATGGAGTTCTGTGGGTGGAGGTAGGGCTACTACATGTAGTGCTTGGGAGGATGGAGGTCTGTGGGTGGAGGTAGGGATACTGCATGTACTGCTTGGGTGGATGGAGTTCTGTGGATGAAAGTAGGGCTACTACATGTAGTGCTTGGGAGGATGGAGTTCTGTGGGTGGATGTAGGGCTACTACATGTAGTTCTTGGGAGGATGGAGTTTGGTGGGTGGAGGCAGGGCTACTACATGGAGTTCTTGGGAGGATGAAGTTCTGTGGGTGGAGGCAGGCTACAACATGTAGTTCTTAGGAGGTTGGAGTTCTGTGGGTGGAGGTAGGGCTACTACATGTAGTGCTTCGGAGGATGGAGTTCTGTGGGTGGAGGCAGGGCTACTACATGTAGTGCTTGGGAGTATGGAGTTCTGTGGGTGGAGGCAGGGCTACTACATGTAGTGCTTAGGAAGATGGAGTTCTGTGGATAAAAGTAGGGCTACTACATGTAGTGCTTGGGAGTATGGAGTTCTGTGGGTTGAGGTAGGGCTACTACATGTAGTGCTTGGGAGGATGGAGTTCTGTGGGTGGAGGTAGGGCTACGACATGTAGTACTTGGGAGGATGGAGTTCTGGTGGTGAAGGTAGGGCTACTACATGTAGTGCTTGGGTGGATGGAGTCCTGTGGGTGGAGGTAGGGCTACTATATGTAGTGCTTGGGAGGATGGAGATCTGTGGATAAAAGTAGGGCTACTACATGTAGTGCTTGTGAGGATGGAGTTCTGTAGGTGGAGGTAGGGCTACGATATGTAGTGCTTGGGAGGATGGAGTTCTGTGGGTGGAGATAGGACTACTACATGTAGTTCTTGGGAGGCTGGAGTTCTGTGGATGGAGGCAGGCTACTGCATGTAGTTCTTGGGAGAATGGAGTTCTGAGAGAAGAGGTACAGCTACTACATGTAGTGCTTTGGAGGATGGAGTTCTGTGGGTGGTGGTAGGGCTACTACATGTAGTGCTTGGGAGTATGGAGTTCTGTGGATGAAATTAGGGCTACTACATTTGGTGATTGGGAGGATGGAGTTTTGTGGGTGGAGGTAGGGCTACGACATGTAGTGCTTGGGAGGATGGAGTTCTGTGGGTGAAGGTAGGACTACTACATATAGTGCTTGGATGGATGGAGTTCTGTGGATGAAAGTAGGGCTATGACATGTTGTGTTTGGGAGGGTGGAGTTCTGTGGGTGGAGGTAGGGCTACGACATGCAGTGTTTGGGAGGGTGGTGTTCTGTGGGTGGAGGTAGGGCTACTACATGAAGTGCTTGGCAGGATGGAGTTCTGTGGATGGAGGCAGGTCTACTACATGTATTGTTTGGGAGGACTGAGTTCTGTGGGTGGAAGTAGGGCTACTACATGTAGTGCTTGGGACGATGGAGTTCTGTGGGTGGAGGTAGGGCTACTACATCTTGTGCTTGAGAGGATGGAGTTCTGTGGGTGGAGGTTTGGCTACTACATGTAGTGCTTGGGAGGATGGAGTTTGGCGGATGGAGGCAGGCTACTACATGTAGTGTTTGGGAGGGTGTAGTTCTGTGTGTGGAGGTTGGGCTACTACATGTAGTGCCTGGGAGGATGGAGTTCTGTGGATGGAAGTAGGGCTACTACATGTAGTGCTTGGGAGGATGGAGTTCTGTGAGTGGAGGTAGGGCTACTACTTATAATGCTTGGGAGGATGGAGTTCTGTGGATGAAAGTAGGGCTATGGCATGCAGTGTTTGTGAGAGTGGACTTCTGTGGGGGGAGGTAGAGCTACGACATGTAGTGTTTGGGAGGGTGGTGTTCTGTGGGTGGAGGTAGGGCTATTGCATGTAGTGCTTGGGTGGATGGAGTTCTGTGGGTGAATGTAGGGCTACGACATGTAGTGCTTTGGAGGATGGAATTCTGTGGGTGGAGGTAGGGCTACTATATGTAGTGGTTGGGAGGATGGAGTTTTGTGGATGAAAGTAGAGCTACTACATGTAGTGCTTGGGAGGATGGAGTTCTGTGGGTGGAGGTAGGACTACGACATGTAGTGCTTTGGACGATGGAGTTTTGTGGGTGGAGGCAGGGCTAAGTGCTTGGGAGGATGGAGTTATGTGGATGGAGGCAAGTCTACTACATGTAGTGTTTGGGAGGATGGAGTTCTGCGGATGGAGGTAGTGCGCAACAGCATAATGCTATCTTCATTTCAACTCTAAGATGGTGCTGTTATATTGGAGTAGAAAAATTAAAGGATGCACACTAAAGCATAGTCAGTGTTCTGCCAACAAAATAGCATGTTTAACCTTACAGGAAGAACACAACGAATTACAGGCACCCGACGTCACAGATGCACTGATACTGATTGTAGTGCATTTGCTCTTTGAATTATATATGTGCACGCACACACACACGTGCACACGCAAACATATACACACACACACAGACACACACACACACAGACACACACACACACACACACACACACACACACACACACACACACACACACACACACACACACACACACACACACACACACACACACACACACACACACAAAATCATTCCTATACCAATTGCAAAAGCCCAATTATGGTAAAAGCTACTGGTGCTCTAGGTTTAAGTGTTCTAAAACGTAATGCATGTGTTCATTTTTGTGTGTGGGTGTTTGTGTGTGTGTACATGTGTGTTTGTGTGTGTCTGTGCATGTATGCATGGGTGCACCTATCTGCATACATGTGAGGTACACCAGACAGTTAACCAATAAGCTTGTGCACAGTCCATTCTTCACTTCCTGTACAGGTAGAAATGGAGGACAATTCCTGGTATTTAACAAACAGCTTATTCAAGTCAGTATCTGTGCTAGCAACCGTTGAGATTTCACAAATTCCACTGCCAACATATGAGTGAAGCATGTGCAAAATATATTTCATTTGTAAAAAAAAATAGAAGTTATGTTCTTACCATAACGTTCCATGTTAGTTGTCTTCTTCTCGCCTTCTTCTTGCTGGATGGGTTCGGAGCCGACCTCGGCTCCGACTCGGCCACTCTAAAGCTCGAGAGTTGGTTCCACCGGCTCGAGGCTCCCCTTATATCCCACAATGCTAGGCGATAGTTACCTCAGATCTCGTTTGTAAGCTAACCCCAGCTTATAACAGAAACAGTATAACTGTAAAAAACTGAATCCACCTCTAACAACAGGAAGAAGAAGGGTGACCTACATCCTGAAACAAGAAATATGCATAATAGCATATAGCTAAGAAAGAGGTGGTAGAAAGAGAGGTCACGATCACAACTCCTCTAGGTCTGTCCAGGCCAGGGGAAGGAGCGTGGGACGCAAGAAGAAGGCGAAGAAGACAACTAACATGGAACGTTATGGTAAGAACATAACTTCTATATGTTAAGTTGTCTATCTCGCCTTCATTCTTGCTGGATGGGACCGCCCCTAGCACCTTGTCCCGGTGGCCTAACGGAACAGACTCCTGAGAACAGTGGAACCAAAATTAGCTCTATGCCTAGAAGCTAAATCCAACTTATAATGGGAAACAAAAGTGTGAGGAGTAGCCCAAGTAGCCGCTGCACAAATGGTGTCAATAGGCAGTCTGTCTTGGAAGGCTAGAGAAGTAGCCAAAGCTCTGGTGGAATGGGCTTTAGGCTTATTAGACAGTTTTGGTGTCTAATCTCATAAACAAGGGTAATCAGAGATGTTAGCCATCTGGATAAAGATACCTTTGAAACTGGAAGTCCCTTTCTGCTTTCCGCATAGGAGACAAACAGCTGATCAGATTTTCTGAATTGTTTCGTCCTGTCCAAGTAGTACCTTAATTGACGATGAACATCCAGACAGTGTAATTTTTGTTCAGACCTATTTGAATACTCCGGAAAAAGACAGGGAGGTCAATGCATTGGTTTAGATTTGATGCTGAAACCACCTTAGGCAAAAAGGACGGTTAGTTCGTAAGGAAACTCTGTCCTTATGGAACACAAGGTAAGGAGAACGACAACTGAGTGCTTGAAGTTCTGAAATTCTTCTAGCTGATGTGATAGCCACCAGAAAGAGAGTTTTCCATGATAATAACTTTAAGGAACATGAAGCTGCAGGTTCGAAAGGGGAAAGAATCAAAGAAGCAAGAACTAAATTTAGGTCCCAAGGAGAAGGAGGATTTCTTACAGGAGGTCTGAGAAGAAAACTCCTTTCAAAAAGGCTTTGCAGAGTTTGTGGGACATTAGGGCAGATTCAGAAATACCCACATGGAAATTAGAAATAGCTGCCAATTGAACCTTAAGAGTAGATGGAGATGAACCTGCATGGAAGAGTTCAGCAAGAAAATCAAGGACTAGTTGGATGGAAGCGGTGAAAGGATCTATGTCCTTTCCTTGTGCCCAATATGAAAAGCGTTTCCACTTACTCAAATAAATCTTTCGAGTGGAAGATTTATGGGAAGCTATCAAAATATCTCTAACAGAGTGAGATAATTGAGGAAGCCTGGCTACGGTTGGAAGTGGAGGAACCAAGCAGTGAGGTTCAGAGAGGGGGGGAGCGATGAAACTGACCCGACTGATGGATCAAAAGATCTGGAACTAGGTCCAGATTCCACGGTCGCCCAAAAGAAATCGATGCAGAAAGGGGAACCACACTTGCCGAGGCCAGTAAGGAGCAATGAGGATCAATGAGGCCTTCTGAGCGATAGCTTTCTGTATTACTTGAGAGATCAGTGGGAAAGGAGGAAATGCATACAGAAGTCCCCGGCGCCAAACTTGGACTAGCGTCCCTGCTGGGTTGGCCTGGTAAAGCGAATAGAGTGAAGTATTCCCTGCACTCGCTGTTTTGGGGAGTAGGAAAAAGATCGCAGCAAGGCTGACCCCACTTGAGAAAAATCTCTCTCACTACAGAGTCTTTCAGAGACCACTCGTGAGGCATGAGAATAGCTCTGCTCAACTTGTCCGCAATGTGATTGGACTTCCGGGATGTGCGTTGCTATCAGAAAACGCTGAGAAGAAATCGCCCATTGCCACAGTCTGAGTGCTTCTCGACACAGGGGTATGATCTGGTTCCGCCTTGTTTGTTGATGTACCACACTACAGACATATTGTCTGTCTGGATTGCAATCGCTCCCAAGGGAAGAGAGTCTTGAAGGGCTTGCAACGCTAAAAGCACTGCTCTCATCTCCAGAACATTTATGTGCAAGTGGCATTCGCTTGGTTGCCATGTGCCCTGGACTGTCCTGCCCTGATAATGCCCCCACCCGATCAGGGAGGCATCCGTTGTCAGAGTAGCAACCGGAGGAGGTGGAACAAATGGTCTCCCCAACAGGAGCTGGGGGGAAGACATCCACCACATGAGATGCTTTTGCATGCTTGCGTGATCATAATGGTGTGAGACATTGGAAGTTCCTGGTATGACCATTGAGAAAAAAGCATCCACTGAAGGATCCGCATGTGGTATCTGGCCAATGGAAGGAGAGGTATGGCCGCTGCCATGATTCCCAACACCTTTAGAACTAACCTGGCTTTGGCTCTGTTGTTGTTGAGAAGTAGTGATACCAATTTTTGAATGTCTGATATCCTTTGGTTCGTTAGTGTTGCAGACATGTTTACAGTATCTAAATTTGCGCCTATGTAGGTAATAGTACGACAAGACGACAACACAGACTTTTCGCAATTTATTGAGATACCCAGTTTTTGACAGACGCGAAAAGTGTAATCTCTGGCCATCAGAAGGAGATGCTTGGTGGGAGCTGTGAGGAGCCAGTCGTCCAAGTATGGAAACACCTGGAATCCTTGTCGTCTCAGGTGAGAAGCTACCACTGCCATGCATTTGGTAAACACCGGGGCAGTGGTGAGACCAAAGGGCAGGGCCCTGAATTGAAAATGACTGGTTCCCAGCCTGAAGCGGAGGAATCTTCTGGAGCGCCTGTTCATTTTATGTGATAGTACACGTCCTGAAGGTCTATAGAGCACATCCAGTTTCCTTTTCCCAATAGGGGAAGAATGGATTGCAGCGTGACCATCCGAAATCTTGTTTTCTTGACCGATCTGTTCAAGATACTGAGATCCAAAATTGGTCTCCAGTCCCCTGTTTTCTTTGGAACTAAAAAGAACCTTGAGTAGATTCCGGATCCTAGTTGGTCTGCTGGCACTGGCTGAATAGCTCTTTTTGCAAGCAGTTTTGAAATTTCCAAAGCTGCTATATCCGTTTGAGCGGGTGGAACATCTGGAAGGGATTTTTTTGACTGATTTGGAGAATGAAGAAAGGGAATAGAATAACCTTCGGAAATGATGGACTGTACCCATTTGTCTTGTGTCAAGGATAGCCAGGCTTCTGGGTACAGTGACAATCTTCCCCCGACTGCCTCCGAAGATGGGCAGTCGGGCAACACCTCAGGGATGCTGAAAGGGCTTATCGGAGGACGTTTCTCGATTGCCCTGGTTCTGCGGACCCCCTCTGCCTCTAGGGCGACGTCTACCATTGTTGTTCCCCTCTGCCACTGGCGGGAAAACGAGTCTGTGCGCCAGGCGGACTCCCTTGAGATGGTTTACGGAACCACATCTTTCCCCTTCTGGCCTTTGGGGTAAGGCCTAGAAGGAGTAGAAAACGGACTCCGACGGCAGAAAGGGTCTTGCCATCAGTCTCGCACCTAGTCAGGGTTTCTTTCACTTGTGGACCAAACAGAGATGATCCATCAAAAGGGGAGTTCGTGAAAGACGCCTTGAAGGGTTCCGCAAAATTGCATAGCCGCATCCAGGCGTGCCTACGTAAGGCTACCCCTGTTCCTGCGGCTCTGCTCGCTCCATCGGCCGCATAAGAGAGGAGGCGATGGAGGAGTTGGAAATAGAATTAAGGATAGCTAGCTGCGTGTTCATTTTCTCTTGGAAACCCGTAGCTGTAGGGTCCTTCAGCATTTCACTCGCTTCTTTGATCAAGTCCCTTTGAAGACGAAAGTGAAATGGCACAGGTAATTCAGCGAACGATAGTAAATGTCGCTGAGGAGAACATCCGCTTCCGCATCTATCCATGGACCTAGATTCCTTGTTAGGTGGATGGACAGGCACTGAAGGATCAGCCAGTTCCTTCTTTGTGGCGGCAGCTACCACCATAGCATCCACAGAGCCTCCTTTTGCTAAAAATTCCTTGTCTGATGGAGCTGTGATGAATTTGGAGGGCCTCCTGGGAGTGGGGTCCACTGAATCAGGAGCCGCCCATGCCTTTTAGCAACCACCTGCATGAGGGGGTCGAAGGGGGACACCCAGGAGGTGGAAGGACGAGAGCCAAAAGCCTCAAGATACACAGATTCGTCCTCCGAAGGGTTGAGGGCTGGCCAATTTCCCTTCTGTTTAAGGATCTCCAGAATGTCTGCAAATGAGACATCTTCAGAAGGGGAACGGGGAACCCTCAGAATCATCCAGATCTGTGTCCGACGTGATAGACTCAGGTGAGTCAATGTGCTTCCTCTTGCACTTCCTCTTCCGAGGGGCTCTTCTGCCAAATCAGGAGAGGCCTCGAAGAGGATGAAATCCCAAAGGGAGCTCCTGAGGAGTTGGCTCTCTGCGGTCCGGGATGAGGGAGTGAGTCGACTTACCCTGAGGCAGCATAGAGGGAGGGGCTGACGGAGCCGACTGTGGAGTAGAGCCAGGCTCTAACACACTCCGCATGACCTCGAAGCACCCCTGTCAGGCAGAGCCAGAGGTCCCCGCCCGAGGAGCTAAGGACCCCTCGGCACCGACAGTGATGGCTCGAGGCCGATGTCGGAGCCGAACTCACCAGCGCCAAGCACCGAGAGGGAGAGGGGGTCGGACAAGGGTCCGATGCCACTCACCCCTCGGCGCCGACGAGGGAAGTCCGGCGCCGAGATTCCTCCATGGAAGAAAACGGAGCCGACGACGGAGCCGAAGACAATTGTCTCGGCTCGAGGTGACCACAGTCTCGGTTCCGACACGACCCGGCTCGAACTCAAGAGAGTCGAAGGAGGAAAGAGTTGATGGACCGGGCAGGCACCGACTGATGAGTCTGGCTCTGAAGCATCTGGGCTAGTGCCTCAGACTTGAGTAGTCGACTCACCACCCTCTGAAGGTCATGATCGGACAGCCTCGATGACCTAGAGGAATGAGACCTTTGGCCCGCTCAGACAGCAGGGGAGATCCTGGAGCCGAATGAACGGAGCCAAGAGAAGGTGACCTAGACCTCTTTCTGGTTGTCGGCTCAAGATCTTGTCGGAGCCGACACGGTACCTCGATAACCTCGGCCCGCCGAGCCGGGAAGCCACAGAAACTGTGGACTGAGTCTTATCGGCTCCAGCCGGAGCCGATAAAGGCAAAGGTTGAACAACCTGAGGTCTCGGCTCAGAAGCCGGAGCCAAGACCTCGATGCCTTGGAGGGCTTCCCTGTTGAGACAGACAGGGAATCCTCAGGCTTCAACAAGCCTCTCAATATAAGCTTGTTTTTCTTTCCTGCAGGACCCTGGGGCTGAAGCCATGGCAGACAGCACAGGAGTCCTGCAGGTGCAAAGGCCCCAGACAATAGACACAAGAAGTGTGAGCGTCTGTCAGAGACATTTTCTGACAGCACGCATCACACTTCTTGAACTGAGACCTTTGTTCTTTAGACATAGCCTAACTGGTGAACACAAACACACACTCAAACACACCAGTTATACCCTGTCAAAATTACAAACTTTAGTAAAAATACTAAAAATAAAATACAATAAACAGTAGTACACTACACAAACACTCCCTAGGGAAGGGAAGGCCTAAGGCCCAAGGGAAGAACTAAAAGTTCTTTTAACAAGAAACGGGAAAAAATTAGGTTGGGGATAGAGTTCAATGAACTACACTAATTTAAGAATAATTAAACTAAAAAAGGGGTAAAAGAGTAACTTTTTATAGAAAAAGCTAAAACTCACCAGGAACCGGTAGAATAACCAACCTCGAAGCTGTAGCGGCAAACGAGATCTGAGGTAACTATCGCCTAGCATTGTGGGATATAAGGGGAGCCTCGAGCCGGTGGAACCAACTCTCGAGCTTTAGAGTGGCCGAGTCGGAGCCGAGGTCGGCTCCGAACCCATCCAGCAAGAATGAAGGCGAGATAGACAACTTAACATAAAATGTTTCTTGATAATAAACATCAGTGAGGTGTGGTCTTTATTTTTTACATTAACTTTATGAAAGCCCTGGGGAATAAGGTGAGTCAGAAGAAGTGGTGTTAATTCTGATATGTGTCTCAGAGAATCTCCATACTCTGGAACAGACTCCCCAACCATATAAACCAGTAGTCCATTTTTAAACCTATTTAAGTGTAACCTTGACCAATGGATGGGCAATCAGAAATTCACTTCAGGTCTGGCTCCTCTGTCACTGATAGACAAAGGCAGACAGTAATGCCCTAAGTAACATAGACCCACTCCTACATAACTTCTAAAAACTTACTAACATACTCCCTCCTAATAAATGCCCATGATACACAGGAACACAACTGGATTGTTTTACATGGCTAGGTTTATAAAGGCCCTGGTGGTCATTAGACTAGAATATATGAACCTATTAGGGAAGTGTTTAAAACAGGTAATGACTAATTCCTAATCAAATGTCTGTTTTTCTGCAAGTAACCATCCTGAAGATCTAAACAGCACATGCATTCTTGACTCTCCTTTCAAAGCTGGGCGATGTAACTACGGAGTGACCATTCAGAACTATTCTTGTTAATATAGGTACTGAGGATGCTCAAGTCTAGAAATGATCTGAGGTCTCTGCTCATTTCTGGTACCAGAAAGAATAGTTCTTGAGTCTTTAATAGCCTGGAGGGACCTGTAAGTTTGTCCTTCTGCTGAGCAACTTTTGCAAGTCCTTATTCCCTGACATTCTGTGCAAGCAAGGTATCTAGTAAGGACAGAGAAGGGTTAGAGGTGAAGAGAAGTCCATAAGGTCATACGTAAATATATTTATGTAATCAGTGTTGCCCATGTTTTCTGGGTGATAAAAAAGCAATTAACGAGGAGACTCTCCATGTGACCATCTCTGAGGAAGGGTAAAAGGAATGGGAGTCAGGCCTGCTGCCTTGGAATTGTCCATGGCAGCTAAGAAAATGCCAAGGAAAACTCTGTCTGGAAAGATTATCTTGCTGGACCCCAGCAGGTAGAGATGCCAGGAACCAACTGCCTTCTGCAATTGTGATTGTGTGGGGAGCAACAACAGGCTTCACTAGCTCCTCTACATTCTAGAAAAAGAACACTTCAGAGAAGGAAATGAAACTCACAGTAAAAAATGTCCTTTTCTCCTTCATTCCCTTCAAATGGGCTTCAAACTCTGAAGCAAACCACAAACAGCTTATAAATGAAGAACATTGAAAAGTTGTCTTGGTGTCTACTATCCACATTGAAGGGAGTGAGTCACAGTCAGGAGTGTTAACATGTATTATCATACATCACACTCATATGGAGCATTACATATAACATTGACCATAAGTTTCCTAAATGCAGTAGCCATAGTTGCAGGTACCTTGAAAGTATTCATCAGGAAAATACCTCTCTGGAAGTGTTCCTTCAACATTCTGTACCCTGTCCAATAGAACACATTGGAAATATAGCATCTGCAATAGGCGAAAGAGGATGGGAAAAATGAAATGGCCATTTGCTCTTACCTCTAAGTGAGGATGATAGCCCATTGTAGCCTAGAGTGACTGCTGTAACATTAGTATCCATTTTGGGAGCATCTGCTCGTAGGTAACATTCCATAGGAGATCTGAAGATCTGATCCTCTCATCAGAATAGATGCCAGAGTATCAAGGTGTCAAAGGTAATAGAACTGACATGCCACAGGCCTTTTGTAGATATCTTTATTGGGAGAAAATGGCCTCCAATAACCAGACAGACCTATATTTCATTAAACACAAGATATTACTGAATCTTAGCATCAGAAGCATGGAATAGAAGAGATACTACTCTATCCATCCCAATATCCTTAGCTATGGGATCTAATTATTTTTCTAAGTGCTTAATTTGTCATGGCACACTTCATGGGCCTCATTGGTAAATGCCACTCATCTTTAGAAGAGATGGTAGATCTTGTCATAACCTGCACTATCTCAGACAAGGAAGGCTGAAGTGTAAACCTGAAAGAAAAAGCAGATGGAAGGGTACTGATGGAGTGGCCTGAAAATGCCATGATGGTGCTTGAGTGAGACCAATATGGTTACTAGAACAGGCACTCCTGGCAAAGAAGCATTCTCCTTGTAATGAAAGGATACTGCTGTAACTAGATAAGGTGTTAGTGCTACAGATCATATATGAACTGGAACCAGGTGTGTTGTTGCCTGAATATCCAATGTCTACTACAATAGGACATAAAGAACCTCCAGCTGTAAGATAAGCAGTTAAAACCTGCTACCAATATGACTGATATCAGGAGCATAAATGCTTGTAGAAGTCATATCTGCTTGCAAGGAGAAAAGGATGATATATGTTGAAATATAACATCAGGTAAACCAATCTCTGCATATTCTTTGAAACTAGCACTTACGGTCTAATGCTAAAGAAAAGAATTTCTGAGAATTAGGCTTTTGCTATGTTGATGCCTGAGGCCATTGGAGAAGGGGTGCAAGAGAAGATGAATCTTACTCCATGGAGAAGTTTGTTCTCTAACTCCTTAATGCTAATGGCCAAGAAATGATAACAAATTGGTGGAATCAGAGGAGATCTTTTCAAAAGAGGAGGAAGAGAAGATGCTCTGGGAATTTGAGAGAAGGGAAAAAGAAAAGCAGCTGAGGAAACCTCCCAATTCAGTAGTGTGTTCCTTCACAGGCAAGGGGTGAAGTTTAGTTTTCCCTTCAAATTACTTCATATATGTAGGTCTCTGAGATATTAAATGATTCACTATCTGCACTTCGAAGTTTAGGAAAACAAGAAATACTTTCATTGGTCTTAAACCTGATGTTCATTTTATGTTTTTATGACAGGCAGAAGACCCTCACCTGGACTCTGACAGGAAGAGTCTGTTTCTAGCTGAGATAGATTGCATTGCTGTTTTTCAAGTACCAGAAGAATTCAGAAATACAAAAAAAACTTTTCTAGAGCCATGCGGTGCATCCTTTTGGGTCATTATTCAATTTTTAAGCAGTTTAAACCAGAGTCTCATATTTGGCTTTGAAGCATATTAGACAGTCAGGCTCCTATTGCCAGGAAACAGCTGCTTCCCACAAATAAAATTAGCAAAGTGGCCATAACTGACTTCTGTAAAGTGCCTAGGTTTTAAGAATAACATAAAAATAACAGAAAAAAATCCTTGTACAATTTAATTTTGATGTTCTAAACAAAGTCACGAAATATTAAGACTGAAAAAAACAGAAATGTCATATCCAAAGGAAAAATAGCCTATGAATTTCTTAAAACTTGGCTGACAATCTGAATTGCAAAAGCAACTGATATGAATCCCAGCACATCAGTATTAAACTTTTGATGTGGGGGTCTGGGCCCCATCCTCTTCTTAACCTACTAACTCCAAGATTACTGTATCTCTGAGAAAGAGGAACGTTTGAGATGCTGCAGCCCCAGACTTGGTATATTTCCTTCATTAACACTTGTTACTTCACATTCTTAGGATAACAGCGATGCTCCTTTCACTTTGGAGAGGTACCTGAAAATGCAACAGCAGCACCCTTGTCACTTTCAGCATATCAGAAGACTTTCTAGAAAAAACTGGGGATGTGGGAGAATATTTTGCAACATCTTTAGCTCTTTCTTCAAATAACAGACTTATCAGAATACACAGAAATGAATCTTTAATAAGTGAATTTAAATATTAAATGGATCACATGATAACAAACATGTGACAATTGGGTCAAATGACTCAATCGGCAACGTTACCGAGGAGGAGGGAGAAGAAGTGGCTGAGGACGGAAGAAAGGGGTTGTGTAAAAACATTTGTTTGGCTTCTGTTTTCATTTTATCACGAAGGACTTTGACTGAGAAAGGAAAGTTCTCCAAAAATGTTTTTTTTTTGTAGCCACCTTGAGAGCAAGGGAAGTAATACTTTGAGTGGAAATTATTATATGCACAATCTAAATGTGGCTTTTTGTTAGATCAATCCTACCTTTTTGAGCATTTTAAGCAGTTTGACTCTGCGTGTCAGCATGACACATGGGATAGGTTTACCAGAAAAACATTTTAAAAAGTTCTTTAATTTAACTAAGAATGAATTAAAAGCATTGTAAGGTTTATGTAATGACAAAAGCATCTGAATAATGTAGAAGACAATGAGGGTGGAATGGTTATAATGGATGTTAATCAGTGTAATGATACAATGAAGTCACTTTTTTATGTTAAAGTCTCTTTGAATGAAATTAACAAAGCATATTTTTGCTTGATTAGCACTTAAATGACAAGGTTAAGCATGAGTTATGAACAGATGATATGCAGTTTTTTTAAAGACTACATATGCACAAACTTCCTGTTATGTTAAAAATTCCAAAAATACATAGTAACAGATTGAATCTTCCTACAAGACAAATAATCTCACCACAGGGTTTGTTAACAGAACCTTAGTTTTTTTTTTGTTGAATGTTATTTAAACCCTTTAATGTTTCTGGATTACATTTAAAAGATTCGTGGCATTTTTAGATTTAATGATGCGCATATTACTTAATTCTAATATGGCAATGGGAATTCATGAAAGGACCTAGCATGATCCCTGCTCCCATGATGCATTTTGTGATTTAGACACATTATTAGCAAAGTAAGGAAAGACGTGATTATCAGTTCATGTCTCTGAACTGCACCTGCTATGTCACAGTAATTAACTGCTGCAGTCGCATTGTGTAAGCAGATGTATCCCACAAACACACAAGTACACACACACACACACACACACACACACACACACACACACACACACACACACACCACAGTCACTGTATGTGTTCCTGAATTGTCTGCCCTTTCCCTGTCTAGTGGTTTCCCCCTCCCAATTCCAATAATAGTTTACATGCCCTTAAGGCACAAGAGTTTTAGAGTACTCCCTGGCTGAGAGTGTTGCCCCCACCTCTTATTACCATATTTGTTTAAGTTCCATTACAGCACAAGTGTAGCATCTCTGGTAACAAGTGCCCCCCCCCCCACCACCACCACCACCACCACCACCACCATCTTATCCCAGTACTGATGTAGTGTAGCCAACAGAAAAAACCAACCAGCGTAGACAAAAGAGGTAGGCAGACCAAAAAACTCCAATACGAGTGAAGGTTAACGTATGTTTAATAATAACGTTTTCGCTCCTAGAAACCCAAGAGCTTCTTCAGACAATACACCAAGGCGCCAAATGACTTTTATATACAAAATACATGATGTCATTTCCTGTACAATTCCAAGTTAAACATGTTTTCTTAAAAAACAATTTTTTAAAAATATACATAATAAAAAAATGTATATCATATATATATTTGTATTAAAAAGAAGTGTTTTATTACCATGTTGGTTAAACATATGGTCAAACCCTTAATGAAATTAAGGGAAAACCATAATTTTTATATTTTAATTTTACCTCCACATGGTACCTTAATTAAATTTTAAGACAGGACAGTACCAAATACTCAATTGCTTAACAAATAGAATAAAATGGTTATTTATAACCCATTTAATTGTATCTGTATGGGTAAACCAATACACGTCCAAATCAACTAGACTGAACCTGCACACGAGACACTTAAAAAGAAGTACCAATTAAAAAAAGTACCCAATAAAGGGTTGTCACAAGCATTTTACATACATCAAAAATTACCCATGATTCCAAAAGTGAATCAAGAGGTGGTATCAATTCCTAAGGTAACTTTTATATTTTAAAATAATAGATATATTACACAAGTCATTTAGACCAGGTGGAGAAAAGGCATTCAATAACAACTGCCATTCTAATTCTTTTAATTCAAGGAATAGTGGTTGAGGGCCCCCTCTAACCCCTACTTTCACACCATCAATCCCCATAAAAGAAAAACTATGTCCCATATTGTCTAGAACATGTTTAGAAAGGGCGTTGTCGGTTTTTTTATTTTATTTATTTTTTAATTTATAAATTATATATATGATATACATTTTTTTATTATGTATATTTTTAAAAAATTGTTTTTTAAGAAAACATGTTTAGGAGCGAAAACGTTATTATTAAACATACGTTAACCTTCACTCGTATTGGAGTTTTTTGGTCTGCCTACCTCTTTTGTCTACGCTGGTTGGTTTTTTCTGTTGGCTACACTAGTTCGTCTTGTTTGAGTATGGCCAGCCCTAAAACTCCTGTGTTGTTCGAGCCTAGGAACAGCCCGCAATCTGGCGTTCCTTTGCTTTGTGACTCTAACAGCTTGGCAACTTTACTGTCTAACTTAACTCAACGGTTGGACTCGTTAAACTCACGGCTTGACTGCTTGGAAACCAGCCGGGCGCCGATGCCATCGAGTATCAATGTTGCTCAGATGAATGGGAATGAAACGAGACCGGAAAGCCTCCCGGTCTCTTCAATTCTACCTGGACAAATTCCCTGTTTATTTAACTCCATGGAGGGTGCTAACGGAGCTGGCCCGTTCATTGAACAGAGGCTCTCTTCTTTGCAAAGACAGGAACATGTGAGCAGTAACTATGTGAGAACGGAAGGTCGCTCTACTTCCTCGATTCCACCGGGACAGGTTCCACGTCCATTTACCGGCTCACAGGATTCTAATGCCGATGGTGCACCTGCGGAATTAATGGGATCTAATCTACAGAGGCAAGAACAGGGTAACAGTCGTTCTGATGCCGTTGACTTTGGCAATCGCATGCTGGAAAATGGGAACAATAATGTTCTAGTTCAGAATAACCGTCCGGGGTTTATTGGCGAACCCATTTTTGGGCAGTGGGTGAGGAATACTGAAAGTTTCTTGTTTGGCTCACCAATCACTCCTACTTCGTCGACCACCGGTTCGGACACTACAGGTAACTCTGAAAGCTGTATTGCCATTAACTTAAAACTCCTTGATACTAAAATGCTCAAGATAAAGAAACTCCAGCTGGAAGTTTCTTATTTTAGACAGTGCTTAAAGGAAAAGCTGGTACCAAAGGGGTTAAGGAATTCCTTTACCCCTACTAATTTATTTGTTGACTCTGGGTTTGTTGTTGAATTATCCAACCTTTTCAATAAACAAGGGTTGGAACTACTTGAACTGATGGCAAATCATTATGAGAAATATATTGAGTCACTATTAAGTGAAACTAATAATTTGAATGAACTGATCAAAGCAGATATAAACTTCTTGTGGTATAAATATGATTATGCCCGCATTTTTGAAAGTATTGATGGCCTTTTAATGAAATTAAAAACTAACAAGGGCAAAAAATTAGTAAGAGATCGGCTAGCTTATTCTAATGATCTAGCCTATCCTAATTTGGTCAAATACCTTAAAGGGCCTAAAAACCAAAAGGAAAATGAGAACAAAAATGATAATATTCAGGACAGAAATGCTGATTTTCCTTTGAATACTATCGATGAATCTCATCAGGAATTTGATGATGGGGATGAAGGGCCTTCTTCACAACAACCGAGAAGAAGTAATAGGTTAAAGGCTTCCTACACTAAACAAGGCTTCCGGCCCAACTATAAAGGGAATCAAAAACCTTTTTTAGGGCGGAAGAACTTTCAGCAGCAGAAGAACTTGAAGAAAGTTTAAATGTGGTTTTTCCTATTCCTGAAACCCCACATGAAATGCAGAAGCCTATTATTTTGTCAAACATAAAAGGTGACTTTTTTGTCTATAATTTCTCTGACATTAAAATAGAACAAGACCTGATTGAACTTTTGGCCCTTGGGTTAACTTTTGTTCCTGACCAAAAAGTTAGTTTGCCTAAATTATTGATTGACCTCAAATGCTTTGTACGAGGTATGAACCTTAAGGTACTGTTTAATGGTGGAACATGCAAAGAAAAACCACCCTTCAAGCTGTTAAGTGTGTTCAACCCCCCCCTCCACCCTACCTTGCAGACATTTGAGTATGCTTGTGAATTGGACCTTAGACACTTATTTAAAAAAATAAGATGGTTTGATGCTAATAGCAATATTACTCCTGAACAAAGAAGTTGTTTGAAAAATTTATGTAATTCACCAATTAGAGTTATTAAGCCAGATAAGGGTGGCGGTTTGGTCATCTTAGAAAAGGCCGACTACGTATCAAAAATGCAAATAATTCTGGATTCCCCAGCTTATGAAAAGTCTTCTGTAAATGAGACTACAGGTCAATATAATAGAATAAAAGGTTACCTGAGAGATTTATTCATTGAAGGGAAGATAGATATTGACACGTTTGATTACATCAATATATCCTTCCCCAGAGTTCCCATCATGTTTGGTATCCCCAAGATACATAAAAACTTAGAGGATCCCCCTATGCGTGCACTAGTAGATGGGAGATGTTGTATCACCCATCCCAGTGCCAAAGTAGTTGACCACATTTTACGTAAATATCTCAAGAACATTCCTCAAATCTGTAAAGACTCGTGGTCTTTCTTAAATGCTATCAACATCATTCCGTTTAGTCCTTCCTACAGCTTCTTGACCATCGATGTGGTTGATCTGTATACCTCTATTCCACATCTTGAAGCTGTAGAATGGGTGGAACTTATGCTTATTGACATGAAAGCCCCAAAGGATGAGATATATGTGGTCACTACTTTACTTGACATCATTTTGTCATCAAACTTTTTCATTTTTAACAATGAGCATTACATCCAGAAAAGGGGTATAGCTATGGGATCACCATGTGGGGGCAGTGTGGCGAACCTAGTGGTGGCTTATTGGGAAAAGAAATATCTCTTTGAATACCCTCCCTTTAAGGAGGCTTCTATATTTTACACTAGGTTCTTAGATGATGCATTTGTCCTCCTTGATGGGAACTCTGACACGGCTACTAACTTGGTGAATTACATGAATGAATCATGTCCTTTTTTAACATTCACCCATAATTTTTCAACGAGTGAAGTTGAATATTTGGATGTGAAACTGGTTAAAGATATTTACAACAACTGCTTTTGTTCTAAGATTTTTAGGAAAAATACCTATTGCAATGCCTTTCTTCACTTCTCTAGTAACCACCCCTTGAACCAGAAGAAGTCCATCTTCAAAGGTCAATTAGTGAGAGCGACACGAATGTGTAGTACTCTTATTGACTTTGAAGAGGAGTGTAGCACCCTCAGGAACATGTTCCTAAATCGGGGGTACCCCATTGATTTCTTGGATAACCTTATTGATGAGGTTTCTTTCAAAAGAAACACAGGGTTTTACCAACCTCTTTTACAGGGTGCTATACGAAGTAATCATCAAAACTCTATGGTGCTTGTGGTGGACTTGGATGAAGATGTAGAAAATCCTTCTTTGACTGAACGTTCTAATGTAATTTATGGTTCTAGTCCCCCAGAGGTGGATTTCAAAAACAGGTTTATTTTAACCTATAATAAACACATTCACAATATGTGCAGTATAGTTAAGAAAAACTGGGAGTTTATTGCAAACAACAGTCACCTTTTTGACATCTTAGGTGATTTCCCTGGGTTCATATTTAAAAGAGGTAAGAACCTGAAGGAACTTTTACAGAATGAAAATAAACCCTGTGAAGTGTCTAGACAGACTGGCACATTTCAGTGTGGTTTCTGCAACTTGTGCAGGCTTTTAAGAACAGGAAATTCATTCACGATTAGGGGTGAAAAATTCTACATTAGACAGAAGTTTCTTTGTGAGTCTAGGTCCATTATTTACATTGCTTTGTGTAACTGTTGTCCGGCATTTTATGTTGGAAAAACGGACCGTAGATTACGGGACCGTGTGTACCAACACAATTATGCAATAAAAAATAAAAAAACCGACAACGCCCTTTCTAAACATGTTCTAGACAATATGGGACATAGTTTTTCTTTTATGGGGATTGATGGTGTGAAAGTAGGGGTTAGAGGGGGCCCTCAACCACTATTCCTTGAATTAAAAGAATTAGAATGGCAGTTGTTATTGAATGCCTTTTCTCCACCTGGTCTAAATGACTTGTGTAATATATCTATTATTTTAAAATATAAAAGTTACCTTAGGAATTGATACCACCTCTTGATTCACTTTTGGAATCATGGGTAATTTTTGATGTATATAAAATGCTTGTGACAACCCTTTATTGGGTACTTTTTTTAATTGGTACTTCTTTTTAAGTGTCTCGTGTGCAGGTTCAGTCTAGTTGATTTGGACGTGTATTGGTTTACCCATACAGATACAATTAAATGGGTTATAAAGAACCATTTTATTCTATTTGTTAAGCAATTGAGTATTTGGTACTGTCCTGTCTTAAAATTTAATTAAGGTACCATGTGGAGGTAAAATTAAAATATAAAAATTATGGTTTTCCCTTAATTTCATTAAGGGTTTGACCATATGTTTAACCAACATGGTAATAAAACACTTCTTTTTAATACAAATATATATATGATATACATTTTTTTATTATGTATATTTTTAAAAAATTGTTTTTTAAGAAAACATGTTTAACTTGGAATTGTACAGGAAATGACATCATGTATTTTGTATATAAAAGTCATTTGGCGCCTTGGTGTATTGTCTGAAGAAGCTCTTGGGTTTCTAGGAGCGAAAACGTTATTATTAAACATACGTTAACCTTCACTCGTATTGGAGTTTTTTGGTCTGCCTACCTCTTTTGTCTACGCCAGTACTGATGTAGATAGCATATCAAGCTGCCGTGGAGCTCAGACTGCCAAAAAAAAAACGAATGGCCGCTATTATTTATATGCTCACTAAGCAGCAGTTGTGCTGTTTAGTGAGCATAAAATGAAAAAAAAAAGAGACAGAGACTGTTCGCATATGTGTGTGTGTGTGTGTGTGTGTGTGTGTGTGTGTGTGTGTGTGTGTGTGTGTGTGTGTATGTGTGTGTGAGAGTGAGTGAGAAAGAAAAAGTGAGAGTGCTGTTGTGTGTTTGAATGCGTGTATGAAAGTAGCAGAGAAGCTGTTTGTGAGAGATTGAGAAAGAAGGTGAGACCGATCTTGTGCGAGGGAATGTGTGTATGAAAGCAGAGGAGAGTGTGTGTGATATGTGTGTCTGTGAAAGCAGGAGAGACTGTGTATGTATGTATGGGAGAGAAATTAGGCTCTAAGTAAAATTGTTTGTGTATTACTTGCTTATTATCTTTTATATATGTTTGATGTAAAATGCTTCCTCCACCACCATTCACATATACTACAGCAAGTTTGAAACATTAGGCGGAGGAACTATTTTACATTAAAAATACATAAAAAATAATATAGTACTTAAAAAATAAATAAGCAAGTAAAACACAACAATTTTACAGAGATCCCATTCTCTAAGTGCAATAATACCTTCCAGGGTGTGTGTTAATGTGTAAATAATGCCCTTCCAGGGTTGTCCTCATAACACCCCTGGGCAGGTATTAATTACATATTAACACATACCGTAGAGGGCATTATTGCTTACTTCAGTAATATGCCATGCATTTGTATTGCTCAGAGACTGTTTGAGGTGGGGCCTGAACTTTGTGTAGTTGGCTTAGTCAGTGATTGTCACAGTTCTGGAGTAAGTGCAGAGAAACTAAAGTCACACCCAATTAGTTCAGTAGACGAGGTTTTGAGAGTAGGGCCTACTGCACACTGACATCTGAGGCTGTATGTTGGGGTGGTAGTGATAAGTTTCATTGCAAATGGAAAAGGGACATCTTGGGCAAGTAATTTAAAGAGTTAGGAGCCCAAAAGTAGGTTGGATCTGGCTTGTACTGGGAATGACTTTGCCTTGGATAAAGTAAGACAGTGGCGCTCGCTGTGAAGGGAATTGTTGATGAAGTGGCTTGTTTTTGTAGATAATATCTGTAGTGTTTTTTATTTATTTATTTTTTGTTGTTAGAGGAGGTGGCAAACAAGATTAAGCCATACTCAAGTTATGCAAGCAAAACATGTTTCATAATAGCTGCCCTACTCGGTGATGAAAGAAATTGAGATATTCTCTGTGCCCAGAAAAAAAAAGATAGTTGATTCTGAATATGCTTTCTGCTGCATGAATAAAAAGAGATTCATGGCTGAAGATGCTGCTAGGGTTGTTTTCTACCTTCCTTTATCCATACAAACAGTATTTAGCTCTCAGTGGTTTTGAACCTGTAAGTCATTTTTTGTTATTGCTTGATAAATGACTGTTATCAAATGGTAATGTGTCTACATCACAACAAATGGTTCATGTTAGTGTTGTAGCACTTAATGTGTTACAAGAGAAACAAGCAATTGGCAATAGTACTATAAGGAACTTTTGCCTTGTACCAATATGTATGTTTTAACTGTTTCAGCCCAACAACATTTAGTGGTGTTCCATTGTGTTTCTAATCATAGAAAGTCTGGTTTTGTAAATGTCAGTTGTACTTCACTGACTAAATAACCCTGAACATCCACTATAAATCTGTCTTTTATTAGAAGTATTCTCTGTATAGCCTGGTCTCCTAAACCAAGAAAGCTTATGGCAAATCATTCCTTCTACCCTGTCTAACGGAAATAGCATGTAGTCTGTCAGATGTCTGAGACTGTCTTTTAGCATGATATAATGTTTACAAAGTATACATGGATTATCACTGATGCAAGTTTGTTTGCTTTCTGTATTAAACTGGAATTCCATACCAGCAAAAGCAACTCTTTACGTGTCCACTTCTAGTTAAAAGTATATGATAAAGGTACTGATTGCCTTTGTAACACTATTAGTTCTACTGAAGATTGATTTCCTTTTAGTTCACATATGTTTTCATTTTTCTAGATCCCTTTTATCCACATTTATAATACAAGACAAAACATAGGGTGATGTCAGGAGCAAACATGCCAAGAATATAAACCACAATCCAATCACATGGAATAGGCAAAGAACTTGTGAGACGTATGAATTCCTGTGTGTATATTCGTAAGAAATGGTCAGTAAACCATCACTGGCAGGAGTGAAAATGAAAAGCACATAATAAAATAGAAGAGGGGAGTGCCCGAAGGGAGGTACTATGACATAAACATTATCATATATGCAAGTAAAAAACTAATAGTGTTTAGAAAAAATACTGCAGTATGTAAAAGAGCTGAAATTATTTGATTGAGCTGAAATTATTATATGCACAAGCTAAATTTGGCTTTTTGTTAGAACAAGTCACTGCATTCTAAATTCTAGAATGACTTTGAGACATAAAGGCACATTCAATCTTACCTTTGTAAGCATTTTAAGCAGTTTGAGTATGCACAGGACAGTTTTACCAGACAAAAAGTTAATAAAAAGTTCAGTACTTACGTATTATCACATCCAGCCTGCGATAATTCCTTTTGTTTTGAAAAAAATATTTCTGTTAACCTTAAAACGGGTTTCTGCAGTATTGTTTGTCTGTCACACTATGTATGAGGCACGTTACTGTAAATCAGTCAAAAGTGAAAATAACTACTTTTATATCAACTTGTGCTTTCTGAAGAATAACAAGTATGAAATGGTAATGTCTGTCATTATTGGCTGACGGCATTTATCACTAGGTTACCAGAAAACAATTTTGTGAGGTACACAGCCAAAATAACAGACAAAACTCGGGGACTTTCTCTACAATTACAGATGAGCGACAACTTTTCCAGTGTGTAGCTGGTACTTGCAGCAGTGACTGGTAACAACTCGAGTGGCTGCCACAGCCTGCACGTGTAACTTTTCTTGTTCTGCTTGTCACTCAACTGACTTTCACTTGTTATTACTGCTATTAATATGTAATATGACTGGGAATTGTGAAAACACTTTAAGGTATATGACAAACAATGTTAGCAATGTAATAGCTGCACACTGATTTGCATTATGTCATGTTTGTGGAGAGCGACAACGACACACTGTCATGTGGATTTACTACTATTACAACGTGCTATTTACTTAATTTGAATTTAATGACTAACAGCAATTGAAAGTGTCTGTAAAATTTATTTTCAGTAATACTTACTTCCTCCTCCCCAAATTCAGATTTCGAACAGGAGAAAAAGCTGTCTGGCTTGGAAAAGAGCCGTTTCTCCTGCCCAAAATCTGGTTGCGATAATACGTAAGTACCAAACGTTCTTTAATTAAACTAAGAATAAATTAAAAGCATTGTAAGGTTTATGTAATGGCAAAACCATCTGAATAATAAAGACAGTGAGAGTGGCATGGTTATAATGGATATTAAGTAGTGTAATGATACAATGAAGTCACTTTTTATGTTAAAGTCTTTTTGAATGAAATCAACAAAGCATATTTTTGCTTGATTAGCACTTAAATGACAAGGTTAAGCATGAGTTATGAACAGATGATATGCAGTTTTTTTTAAAGACTACATATGCACAAACTTCCTGTTATGTTTGAAATTCCAAAAACGACATAGTAACAGATTAGATTTTCCTACGAGGCAAATAATCTCAGCACAGGGTTTGTTAACAGAACCTTAGGTATTTTTTTGTTGAAAAGGAAGTTATGTACTCACCATAACGTTCCATCTGAGTAGGTAAACTTCATTTGTCAGCAACCTGTGGGTTTCGGATCCGATACGGATCTGGGCCAGCAGCATACCAAGCAAAAGAGCTGAGCTCCAAGCTCCTCCCCCTACCCATACTACACTGCAACCTCCTTCCAATCCTTAGATTGAGTTTGCCACTCCATACGTGACACCTACAAACTAATCTGAGACCCCTAATCCAGGGACAAACCTCCAGCTTGTGAACTCCGAACATCGAGCTCAGCAAAAATAACACCAAGGTAAGGGGGAAGGAGGGAGGGACGTTTGCTGACAAATGAAGTTTACCTACTCAAATGGAATGTTATGGTGAGTACATAACTTCTTTATCTGAAGTAGTTAACTTCATTTAATCAGCAACCTGTGGGACAGAGTCCCCAGACACCCGAAATCTTGGGAGGCCCTTAAGGAAGGATATTCCGGAGCACTGCAGAGCCAAAGGGAAGCCTTTCCTCTAGACACCAAATCCAGTTTATAATGAGTAATAAAGGTGTGAGAAGATGCCCAGGTAGCCACTGAGCAAATGTCATCCAGGGAAACTCTAGAGCAGAATGCTGCAGACGTTGCCATAGAATGTGTAGAATGAGCATGAACTCCTACTGGTTCTGGTAAACCAAGCTCTCTGTATGCTTGTAGGATACAAAGGGAAATCCACCTAGCAAGAGTCACTTTTGAAACTTGTTTCCCTAAAAAGGGCTTAGCAAAAGAAACAAAAAATTGATCAGATTTTCGAAAGGCCGCTGTCCTGTGCAAATAAAAACGTAACTGCCTGTGAACATCCAGCAAATGAAGTTTGTATTCCCCTTTGTTCTGAAAATTAGGGAAAAAGACAGGCAAATTAATAGATTGATTAATGTTTGTCTCAGAAGCAACTTTAAGGAGAAAAGATGGATTACTCCTGAGAGACACCCTGTCCTTATGAAACACAAGATATGGGGGTTTCATACAAAGAGCGTGAAGCTCGAACACTCTCCTTGCTGAAGTTATAGCTACCAGAAAAGCCGTCTTCCATGACAAAAATTTTAAGTCAACTGATGCCGAGGGCTCGAAATGAGGTACAACTAAGGCCTGAAGAACCACAGTCAGATCCCACGGGGGGACGGATTCTTAATAGGAGGTCTCAGAAGAAAAGTGCCTTTCAAAAAAATCTTACAAATTCTGGCAGCAGGGAGAGAGCCTAAATTGTCCCCTACATGGAAATGAGAAATAGCTGCCAGCTGGACCTTCACTGTGGAAGAGCTGGTTCCTTGCTGGAAGATATGAGGCAAAAAGTCTAATACCGCTGGGATCGGAGCAGTAAAAGGATCTAGATTTCTCTGTGAATCTCAAATGGAGAAGCATCTCCATTTGCTTGAGTAAATTTTCCTGGTAGAGGATTTATGTGCTGCAACCAAGATAGATTTAACAGGAGAAGAGATACCGGGAGTCCTAGCAACTAGTGGAACTGGAGCAGCCAAGCTGTGAGCTTCAGGCTGTCCAGATTCGGAGGAAGCATTCCTGAGGGATGATGAATCAGATCCGGAATGTGATCCAAGATCCAAGGTGGAGCTATGAGATGAGACCATAGGAAGGGGAACCAGACTTGACGAGGCCAGAATGGGGCTATGAGGCTCAATCTGCTCCCCAACTGATGAGCTTTCTGTAAGAACTTTATCATGAGCGGAAGCGGGGGATACGCATAAAGAAGGCCGGGTGGCCAAGCATGAACAAGAGCATCTCTGGGGGCTTCCCCCGTCAGGGGGGATTAGAGCGAAAAACTCGCTGCACTTCACATTGTAAGGCGATGCGAAGAGATCACAGCAAGGCTGACCCCACTTGAGGAAGATCTGTTCCGCTACACAAGGGTTCAGAGACCACTCATAGGGAGAAAGGATAGTTCTGCTCAATTTGTCCACCAAGATGTTGGACCGACCCAGAATGTGCGTTGCTATCAGAATGTGGTTGGCGGAGATCTCCCATTCCTAGACTCTCATGGCTTCTTGACAAAGGGGATAAGACTTGGTTCCCTCCTGTTTGTTGATATACCAGACCACTGACATTATCTCACTCGATCACAATAGTTCCCAGATGGAGATAAGCATGAAGGGCCTACAAGACCAAAAGGACCGCTCTCATCTCTAGAACATTTATATGCAAAACGGTCTTGTTTTGAGTCCACGTGCCTTGAACAGTCCTGCCCGAACAATGCCCACCCACCCTAGGCGGGAGGCGTCCGTGGTCACCGTGGCTTGGGGTTGGGGTGCAAGAAAGGGATGTCCCTCCTGCAAATTCCGAAACTGGAGCCACCACGTGAGAGAATTTCTGCACACTCTGCTCAGAGGGATCAGAAAATTTAGAGGTTGATGAAGAATCGACCACTGAACTTGCAACGTCAACTGTAGAATTCTCATATGCAGATCAGCACAAGGGATCAGGTTGATAGCTGCTGCCATGGACCCTAAGGCTCTCAGGACTAATTCTGCAGGGGATGCAGAGGATTGTAGAAGCGCTAACACATGAAGTGCCAAGCTGTGTAGTCTGTCCAGGGTTAAGAATGTCCTGGCCTGATGAGAATTTATTCTCGTCTCTATGAAGTCTAACACTTGAACAGGTTGAAGGGAAGACTTTCTGAGATTTATGGTAATCCCTAGCCGAGGTGATATCCTGAGAAAGAAATCTCTGGCTAGTAAGAGTAGATGCCTGGTGGGGGCAGTGAGGAGCCAGTTGTCCAGGTACGGAAAGACCTGAATGCCCTGAAGTCTCAGGTGGGCTGCTACAACTGCCACGACCTTGGTGAACACCCTGGGGGCTGTGGTCAGAACAAAGGGTAGGACCCTGAATTGATAATGACTGGCCCCTAGCCGAAAGCGGAGGAACCTCCTGGATCACCTGTCCATCAGAGTATGGTAGCACGCATCCTTGAGATTTATTGAGCACAACCAGTCTTCCTCCTGCAGGAAGGGAAGGATGGACTGAAGTGTGACCATCCGGAACGCTTCCTTGGCAATGAACAGGTTCATTGTTGATAAGTCGAGAATCGGCCTTAGGTCCCCCATCTTTTTTGGCACCAAAAAGAACCTGGAATAGATGCCTGATCCAGTCTGGTCTGGGGGCACCTGCTGGATGGCTCTTTTTTCTAGTAGCTTTTGTATTTCCAAGGCTGCAGTCTCCCTCTGAGTGGGTGAGATGTCCAGGAGGCGTGTTGTGTAAGGGGGCTTGTTTATGAAGGGAATAGAATAGCCTCTGAATATGATGCGAAGCACCCAATGATCTGTCCTGATGGACTCCCATTGGGCTAGGTGCATCGAAACCCCCCCCCCCGACTGCCTCCAGAGAGGAGCAGTCAGGCAACCCCTCAGGGTTGCTGCACGGGTCGCTCTGAAAAAGTTTCACGTGACCCGATGTTCTTCGACCCCTCTCTGCCTCTGGGCCAGCATCCACCTTGTCCCCCTCTGCCTCTGGGGGAGAAGGAGTCCTAAGCATTCCGGGACTGATGCATTTTCTGGAACCACAGCTTCTTTTTCCCTCACTGGTTCCTGGAAAAGGACCTTTGAGGGTTAGAGAAGTGGATCCGGATGGCTGACAGCGTCTACCCGTCTTTCTCACTCCGGACAAGCTTATCGTGGATAGTCTTTCTGAACAGGGTCGAACCGTCAAAGGTTGCGTTAGTGAAGGATGCCTTGAAGGGTTCCGAAAAGTCACAAAGATGGAGCCAGGCGATGCTGGACCCACTAGCCCTAGTGGCTCCCTCGGTGGCATGAGAGAGTAAATGCATGGACGTATTGGACACAGACTTGAGAGTGGCCATACGAGCCGAGAAGGTCCGTTTAGCCTCAGCTGACATGGACTCCAGGGGAGACTAAGCGTACTCTTTCATGAGGTCATGCTGCACTCGAATTACGTGGGCCAAGTAATTCAGCGCCCTTATAGTAAAGGTGGTTGAGGCAAAAGTTGGTTTTCCAAGATGGTCCATAGCCCTGGACTCCTTGTCTGGGGGGTGGACCGAGGAACTTTCTTGGGTGAGTTCCTTTTTCGTGGCCGCCACCACCACCATGGCATCAACCAGGGAACCTTTGTTCCAAGAAGCTCTATCTGCTGGTGGACTCAATATTTTGTCGGGTCTTTTGGGTATAGGCTCCACAGTGCCCAGTTCCTTCCAAGCTATGGTAGTGATAAGGTCCACCAGAGGGTCGACAGGGGGCGACACCCAAGAGGCAGATGGGCCTGTGTCGAGCACCTCCAGTAATACCGACTCATCAGAGGAAGGTTTTTGGGTGGACCACCCCCTCTGGCGAAGGATTTCCATATCCATAATGTCTCCAAAGGAGATATGTCTTTGGGGGGTGATTTGGGGGAACCTGCCCCTTCCTCCAAGTTGGTATCCTCGGTGAGGGACTCGGGGGAGTCCAACTGCCTCCTTTTACAATGGTGTTTCTGTGGGACCTCCTCAGGTGGACTCTCCAGGGAGGGCTTACAAATGGTTTCATATTCCTCCAAGGGAACTGTCTGGGGTGCAATAGGCACAGTTTGTCCCTGGGGGGGACTGGATGATGGAAGATAAGGACAGAGTGAGGGGTCTCGTTCCTTCAGATAGAACCCTCTCCACAACGTCGAATGCTGAGGGAGAACCGGCCTCCCTGAAACTGGTAGTGAGGGTAGCCGAGACCCTTGGATCCGACGAAGGGATCAGAGCCGAAGTTGGAACAGCTGGACCCGAAGGGACAGTATGCCCTGACCACAACGGAGCCAATGACACACTCATCCCCTCAGATCCAATGCCCAAGTCTCAGCTCTAAGAGCTCGGATCCGAAAGCGGATCCAACAGACTTGAGGGCATGGCTGGCAGCAAGGTCGAAGGCACCATCGGCACCGACCCCTTGACTCCGAGGATTCTCGGATCCATAGACTCAGATATCCGATGGTGGATCGGAGAAGGAGCTATTGGGGTGAAAAATGGAGCCGGACTCCCCGCACTGGGAAGGGGGAAGCCAGCAACACCCCCATCTGCAGTTGAATTTGTAGAAACCTTCACATCATCCAATCCATGTCTGCTTCAGAGATGCTCCGAGTCAATCTAGAGGATGCCGGCCGGGAGAGCCAATGCGAAGATGACCTCGAGGGTGGTCTAGCCTCCTCCTCTGGCTCCAGAGAAAAACATGGCAAACGGAGCTGAGGAGAATGGCCTGGTAACTTTCACAGGAGACAAAATCATCTTAGCGGGGTGGGGGCCATTGGATCCAACTCGGCCTGCAGCTTGCGGCCCTTCTCTCTGTCTTTATCTTTTTCTTTCTCTGAATGTCTCTCTGTCTCCCTGTGTTTTTCTTTTATTCTCTCTTTCTTGGCCTCTCTCTCCCTGTGGTAAGGTGGAAGGGTGAGTCCCAGACACGGGAGGAGGGCCTGAAGGCTGGACAGCCACAGCCGTGGCTGGTGCGGATGCAGCAGCAGAAGCAGAAGTTGATTCTCTGGGTAGAAGACCCGCCAGAATTAACTTGTTCCTGCAATCCCGCAGGGCTCGGGGGTTGAAGGCCACACAGATCTTGCAGCTGGATGACATATGGGCCACCCCCAAGTAAACTACACACAGAGTGTGACCATCGGCTGGTGACAGCTTGTGGCCACACTCTGTGCACTTAGAGAAAGTCACTTTCTGACTTTCTGACATATTAGTGAACACACACACTCTACAGGCGGGAAGGGGGGCCTACACTAACAGAAAGTTAACAACTTTCAAAGTACAAAAAAAAAACAATAATTATCGTAAATGGTAACCGTAGAGAGGGATAAACTAATAATTATTACTAAAATTATCAAAGGGGGCGCACACAGACCAGAGTTTTCGAAAAAAAACCTGACAACCTGCCTGGAGCTCAAAAATCCTGTGCTGGTGAAGGCGTGGCAAATGAGATCTGGGTATTGGAAGGAGGTTGCAGTGTAGTATGGGTAGGGGGGAGGAGCTTGGAGCTCGGATCTTTTGCTTGGTATACTGCCGGCTCGGATCTGTATCAGATCCGAAACCCACAGGTTGCTGATCAAATGAAGTTAACTACTTCAGATCATTATTTAAACCCTTTAATGTTTGTTGATTATATTTAAAAGATTCATGGCATTTTTAGATTTAATGATGCACATATTATTTAATTCTAATATGGCAATGGGAATTCATGAAAGGGCCTAGAGTGAGCCCTGCTCCCATGATGCTGCAATTTGTGATTTAGACACATGTTGTTAGCAAACTAAGGAAATACCTAATTATCAGTTCATTTGTATGTCTCTGAACTGCACCTGCTATGTCACAGTAGTTAACTGCTGCAGTCGCACATTCAAACACACACACTCACACATACACACAGACACACACAGATACACACACACACACAGACACACACACACACACACACAGACACACACACACACAGACACACACACACAGACACAAACACAGACACACACACACACACACACACACACACACACACACACACACACACACACACACACACACACACAGACACACACACACACACACCACGGTGACTGTATGTGTTCCTGAGCTGTCTGGCCTTCCCCATCTAGTGGTTTCCCCCACTCCCAGTCCTTATAATAGATTACGTGCCCTTAAGGCACAAGAGTTTTAGAGTGTTCCCTAGTGGCTAATGTTCTCCCACATACTATTACCATACTTCTTTAAGTGCCATTACTGCACAAGTGTAGGATCTCTGGTGGCTAGTTTCCCCCCGCCCTCTTATCCCAGTACTGATGTAGTTATCATTATGGTACAAGTGTAGTATCCCTAGTGGCTAGTTGTTCCTGGCAGCCTCCTATTCCCTCACTGCTTTATATTCTGGTAGATGAGCATGGCCTGTTGGCTGTGTTCACAACTGCAAAGTGGTAGCACTGACTGTGCTGAGCTGACATGCAAGCAATTTACTGACTTACTCAATGCCTTCCTGGAGGCTGTTCCAGGACAGAGTGAGAGAGAGAGAGAGTACATGGCTAGTTAGCATATGCCTCCCTCCTGGACTGCCTCTTTAGTATTCAGCATGCTAGAGCACCACATAGCACCATGTTAGCATGTTTCTGAATTCAGAAAATTACTGTGACACATACTTGAGGTGTAGATCTCATAGCAACCTTATAAATTCTCTTCTGTATTTGTTTCAACTGATATCAAATGTTTATATAGTCATTCCCCACTCAGAAGGTCTTGATACGTTGAGGGAACAGTTATTGGTATACAAAAAGATGGCAACTAAATTAGTGGATGTGGTAGGTGAGATTATGAACTTAGTAGCAGTGCCACTAATTTAGTATGCTAATTTGGTATTATCCCATTGGGAGAAGCAGCATGTTGTAAGCAGTAAGTGTTTCACCAATGTCAGTCTGTATTGTCAGTTTATAGATAACATTTTCCTTCTATGGGGAGTGGCGTAACTGAGTTAGATAAATTTGTGGCATATATGATTACATGAATACATTTTTTGCAAATGAGTTATACATGCTCTTATGGTAGTATAACTTTTTCTTGATATTACTGTTGGCAAGGATGTGGCAGGTAGTAACATCACTTCTAAAATGTATCAGAAAGATATTTTTAAGAACTCATATTTGCATTTTCCAGTGCACTTTCTTTAACAATGAAAAATGTTTTCAAAGGACAACCAGTTAAGCTATGCAGATTTATAACAGATGAAGACATAAATGTCAGCAAGAAATTAATAGTTGGAAAAACATGCTTTTGGCCAGGGGATATACTGACAAATTTTTGGATGCTGTATCAAAGAAATAATAGTAAAGAGATTTAATGAACGTGACCCCATTTTAAGTAAATAATATGTGTTATATGACTATATAACACTATATGCCTTGGCTACTGTGTCTTTAACAGCTGTTTAAAAAACATGACAAAATGTAATAAAAATGCAACACAGTGTATACAAATTTGGTTAGTTCCTTCACTAACACACACACTCACACGCACACAGTCTCTCTCTCTCTGTTTTTTTACATTTTATGCTCACTAAACAGCAGAACTGCTGCTTAGCAAGTTAAAATAATGGTGGCCATTATTTTTTTTTTTTTTGGAGACTGAATTCCACGGCGGTTTGATATGCTGTTGTGAAATGGCAGGCTTGTTTGTCAGCAGATATTACTTGTACATTAATACCCTGCTGGAGAACGTTTGTTCTCCAATCAAGGTGTTGATGTACACTTTGCCCATTCTCTAATGTTTATTACAGAATGGGCAAACTGTACATCAGCACCCTGATCGGAGAATGAACATTATGCAGCGGGGTATTAATGTACAAGTAATGCCCATTGACAAATGAGTTTGCTGCTTCATAGCAGCATATCAAGCTGCTCTGGAGCTCAGACTGCAAAAAAAAAAAAAAAAACTAATGGCCACTATTATTTTTATGCTCACCAAACAGCAGTTCTGCTGTTTAGTGAGCATAAAACGAAAAACAAAAAAAAAAAAAAAAAGAGAGAGACTGTTCGCGCATGTGTGTGTGAGAGTGAGAGTGATGTCCTGTGACCGAATGCATGTATGAAAGCAGAACAGACAATGTGTGAGAGATATCAAGAGTAAAAGCAGTCTTGTGTGACTGAATGCGTGCATGAAAGCAGCAGACATTGAGAAAGAAGATGAGATCAATCCTGTGTGAGTGAATGTGTGTATGAAAGCAGAGGAGAGTGTGTGATATGTATGTGTGAAAGCAGAAGAGACTGTGTATGTGTGTATGGGAGCGAGAATGGGCTTTATGTAAAATTGTTTGTGTTTTACTTGCTTATTATTTTTTTAAGTAATATATTATTTTTTATATATGTTTGATGTAAAATTCTTCCTCCAACAGCATAAACATATACTACAGCAAGTTTGAAACATTAGGTGGAGGAACTATTTTACATTAAAAATTCATAAAAATAATATAGTACTTAAAAAAATAAATAAACATGTAAAACACAACAATTTACAGAGATCCCATTCTCTAAGTGCAATAATACCCACCAGGGTGTGTGTTAATGTGTAATTAATGCCCTTCTAGGGGTGTAGAGGCCCTCCGCCTACACACACCCTGGAGGGCATTATTGCTTATTTAAGTAATATGCCATGCATTCTACAATCTGCATTTGTATTGCTCAGATACTGTTTGAGGTGGGGCCTGAACTTTGTGTAGTTGGCTTAGTCAGTGTCACAGTTCTGGAGTAAGTACAGAGAAACTAAAGTCAGACCAACTTAGTTTACTAAATGAGGTTTTAAGAATAGGGCCTACTGCACACTGACGTCTGAAGTTGTATGTTGGGGTGGTAGTGATAAGTTTCATTGCAAGTGGAAAAAGGACATCTTGGGCAAGTAATTTAAAGACACACATTTAAAGAGTTAGGAGCTCAGAAGTAGGTTGCATCTGGCTTGTACTGGGAATGACTTTGCCTTGGATAAAGTAACGCCAGTGGTGCTCGCTGTGATGGGAATTGTTGATGAAGTGGCATATTTTTGTAGATAAGATCTGTAGTGGGGTTTTTTTTGTTTTGTTTTGTTTTGTTTTTTTTGTTAGAGGAGGTGGCAAACAAGATTAAGCCATACTCAAGTTATACAAGCAAAACACATTTCCTAATAGTTGCCCTACTCAGCGATGAAAGAAATTGAGATATTCTCTGTGCCCAGAAAAAAGATAGTTGATTCTGAATATGCTTTCTGCTGCAGGAATAGAAAGAGGTTCATAGCTGAAGATGCTGCTAGGGTTGTTTTCTACCTTCCTTTATCCACAGAAGCATTATTTAGCTCTCAGTGGTTTTGAACCTGTAACTCATTTTCTGTTATTGCTTGATAGATGACTGATATCAAATTGTAATGTGTCTGCATCACAACAGATGGTTCATGTTAGTGTTGTAGCACTTAATGTGCTACAAGAGAAACAAGTAATTGGCAATAGTACTTTAAGGAACTTTTGCCTTGTACCAATATGCATGTTGTAACTGTTTCAGACCAACAACATTTAGTGGTGTTCCATTGTGTTTCTAATCATAGAAAGTCTGGTTTTGTAAATGTCAGTTGTACTTCACTAAATAACCCTGAACATCCACTATAAATCTGTCTTTCATTAGAAGTAATTCTCCGTATAGCCTGGTCTCCTAAACCAACAAAGCTTATGGCAAATCATTCCTTCTACCCTGTCTAATGGAAATAGCATGTAGTCTGTCAGATGTCTGAGACTGTCTTTTAGCATGACATAATAATGTTTACAAAGTACACATTGATTATCACTGATGCAGGTTTGTTTGCTGTCTGTATTAAACTGGAATGCCATACCAGCAAAAGCAACTCTTTACGTGTCCACTTCTGGTTAAAAGTATATGATAAAGGAACTGATTGTCTTTGTAACACTATTAGTTCTACTGAAGACTGATTTCCTTTTAGTTCACATATGTTTTCATTTTTCTAGATCTTCTTTGCCCTTTTAGCCACATTAATAATAAAAGACAAAACATAGGGTGATGTCAGGAGCAAACATGCCAAGAATATAAACCACAATCCAATCACATGGAACGCATTATCGACAGCAAACGTGAACAACTGAATAAGCAAAGAACTTGTGAGACGTATGAATTCCTGTGTGCATATTCATAAGAAATAGTCAGTAAACCATCACTGGCAGGAGTGAACATGAAAAGCACATAATAAAATAGAAGAGGGGAGTGGCAAAAGGGAGGTACTATGATATAAGCATTATCATATATGTCAGTAAAGAATTGACAGTGGTTAGAAAAATACTGCGGTATGTAAAAGAGGCAACAGAAGAAGTCTTGAAAATCAGATAGGATGTTAGTTTTCATGTCATTACAATGGAAGGCCTCTGTTACATTACATACAGAGTCCTATGTTTAGATGTCAGAAGGTAAAATATCAGCAGGAAGGGAAAGCACCGCAGAGGCATTTGTTGAACTAAAGCTTTGTTAATAAAACAACCACTGACAAAGTTGAAATTACCAATAGAAACCCTCTCGATCTTTGTATCAAGGGAACAGATTGTTTTCTTAGTTTTTGAAGTTGTGTAGGATCAAAAAAAAAAAAATCAGCAGATATAACAATATCTGACTGGCAAGCAGAACAGTTAGCAGATCAAAACTAAAGGACCAAAGCCATGCTATGCAGCCATAAAAAGAGAAAACCTAGCCACTCTGTATATTTTAGTTAAAATGTTTTGTGTGTGTTTATTCGATACAGCATGTTAAATATAAGGTCATTGATTTACTGATTCTGCCTTAGCGGATAGTAATGTATAAAACTGGCTGTAGTTCTGTATTAAAGATTAAAAAAAAACTTGACACCCGCACGTACTAAGACCCATTTTAAAGCATGTGTATTTTTGGTTATTAAAAACTTTGGTCAAAACAATAATGATAGACCCCATTACCACACTAGAGAGTGGAAGAACAAGAAAGACAGATCACGTAATATAGAATGCTTTAACATAGCTAGACTGGTAAGAATGAAACTAAGTGATGAAAGACAAGTGCAGGGAAATGTATTAAAAAGCATAAATATACATTTCAATGTTTCAGTGAACAGAAGTAAGGAGGAAACATACAAAAAAGAAAACAAAATAAATAAATAAAATAAGCCACCTTATGGTGAGAGACTACTTATGAGGAATGAAAACAGAAAAATGGAAGACAGATAAGCTAGAAAGGATAGTAACAGAACTAATCAGATTTAGCTAACAGAATGAGGAAGGAAACAGAAGAGAGCTAGAGCTTTGCCCCCCTGCACCACCTTAATAATAACTCAAACCCTAACCCTGCCCCGACCATAACCCTACACCTTACCTTAAAAAACATTTCCAGAACACAACTACCAAACAAGAAAGATTTACACACACACACACACACACACACACACACACACACACACACACACACACACACACACACACACACACACACACACAGAAACACGTACACGCATACACATGCACACATGGACCAACACATACAGGCATCATTAAATCTATCCCCTTATTTAAGCCTTACCATAACCCTAAAACACATACACACTTTCACATATACTACATCTCTCCCCTTCATTAACCCTTATTATGTGGGTAATTCTAAAAGAGTCAGTAAGAAACTGAAAAATAGCAACTTACTCATAACAATTTCATATATGTCTACATGTTTATACTTACATATATATTAGTATATATGTTTTCGTGTATATACTTTTTATACATACATATATCTTTATTTTGTTTTAAGGAACTTAAATGATTAATTAAATAATTGATTAATGAGGACAAGTATCTCATCAATTAGATGAGAGTTATAAAAGCAGATGTATTCAGTTTTATTTTAAAACCTGAAGAAGCGTACTTGGATGCACGTGAAAGCGCTTGTTTGATATATATCAATTATATATCTTGAATAAATCTTGTTTGTTCATCATCGTGGAGGTCTCTGCTTGCTCTATTTTGTGAACAATACATGTGATGTGCAGCTGAAATACAGCAGTCCATAACCGGAGCAAAAACTGGGAAGTACTTTATCTGCATCCACCCCAAATACAGTCATGTGTTATAGTTAACTGCAACATACAGGAACACTCTAATACAGTAACATAGCTTCTTTATACAACTGACTATTTACCTCCTAGAGCAACTTCTTCTTCTTCTTTCGGCTGCTCCCGTTAGGGGTCGCCACAGTGCATCAACTGTTTCCATTTCTTCCTGTCCTCTGCATCTTGCTTTGTCACACCAACCACCTGCATGGCCTCTCTCACCACATCCATGAACCTTATCTTAGGCCTTCTTCTTTTCCTGTTACCTGGCAGCTTCATCCTTAGCATATTTTTCCCAAAATACTCTGCATCCCTCCTCAGCACATGTCCAAACCAACATAATCTTGCCTCTCTGGCTTTGTCTCCAAACCTTCCATTCTGGGCTGACCCTCTAATATACTTATTCCTAATCCTGTCCATCCTCGTCACACCCAGGGCAAATCTTAACATCTTCAACTCTGCTACGTCAAGCTCTGACTCCTGCCTTTTTGTCAATGCCACTGTCTCCAACCCATATAACATAGCTGGTCTCACTACCCTCATGTAGACCTTCCCTTTCACTCTTTTTTTTTTCCAAAATCTCTTTATTTCAATTTTCTTGTTTCAAATAATAACAATGCAGTAACTCAAAAACACAAATAAACAATACAAATACCTATCTAAAAAAACAGACAACAATCTCGTTCTGAGAAAATACAATATATACACAAGAAGTCACTATATCGTCAAGTAAAGTATGAGAATTCTTATGTTCATTTGGTCTCATAAGGGATAGTGAAAAAGGGGATAGTCTATATAGAAAGTAAAAATAGAAATTTAACCATTTATTTGTATGTTTGGGGAAAATATCTAGTTACACATATACTAAGAGAAGGGGGAAGATGCAAGAAAGCCTGGTTATACTACATTAATTTCTTATTTAAAGGTTAGCTTTTCATGACAATTTGTAGGCAAATTTTATTTGTCAAGAATTATATCTAGTAAGTAACCCCAATATTTTTGATAATAGCGTTTGTTTTTTGTTTTTGAATAAATTAATTTGTAAGATGAGATGTATTTTATAGCAAGATTGCTAACATTTTCCCATGTAATTGGTGACATGACATTCTAATTCTTTGTAATAAAGAATTTAATAAGGGCACACATCGTAATAAAGACATGTTTTAATATTTTTGGGAGTTGATTGATATTAATGTGCAATATAGCTGTCTCCCATGTAATGGTTGATTTTTCATATCCATCTTCTCTAATCTTACTCTCAAGGAACACCATAAGTTGTGTATCTTAGTACAGTTCCACATGACATGTAAAATATCAGCTGTTTGATCCAGACAATGGGGACATATAGGCGAAAAGTTAGGATTGAATTTATTTAATTTAGATAAGGCCCAGGATTCATGAAGCTCGGCACAAGGCCAGCATTAGGCTTGCGCCGACCATGCGGTGTGTAGATGGCACAGTAGCACCAAATGCATATTAATGAAGGCGCGCTGCCGCCACAGCCACATGCATAGGAAATGAGCGCGAGTGCATAGGGCGTGTCGAAGCACCGCACGGAGGCGTGGAAATGTCAGCTGTCGACGTGCAACCTAAAATGCTTGAATATAACAATTTGCCTGCAATAGTAATCACACCTGTCAGTGTCCATGGATACTGAAACTTATGCAAAGCATGCAAGGCAGTTCTTGCAAACACAAAATTAAGAAGCAAACACAAATGCACAGTAGAGAATATCGAGTCTCCATCCCTCGAAGAAATGACATTGAAAACCGTGTGCCCGTATTCTAACACAGTGTAGATAGTTATACCAAGTGGAAGTGAAACGCATAATGTTAGCGTGCCGCCAATAGCTACGTCTAGCCCAGTGGTCAGGGTTACCAGCTGTTCCACATTGTGAGGGATAGTACACAGCTGGGCAGATGTGTCCATACCAAAACCATGATAAATGTAAATATCCAGCGACCATATGACAGAATTATATCCCACATCGCATGTAATAGTCACATACAATAGTTATGTCCATATGTAACATACCACATGTGACAAGATGCATATAAACTGCTACAACAATAAGCTAACATGTAGGCAGAAAGGAAAAGTATTATCCGTAGTACTGACCATGGGTATGTGTTGTCCTGTAAAATCAGATTTGTGTCCGGAATATATCCTATCCTGGAATATAAAAAGGTGGCACCCTACCAATGGTCAGAGCAGTCTGCCAAAATTCGCCCATATGTGGTCCAAGCCGTACTTGTCAGGATGTGTTTTAGTTGAACGGGTATTACCTGGGTGTACCAACCATGTCATGAAAGTTAAGTATGGGCGTGTACCGATGTTTATGATGTACAGCATGTGGAAGGTGAAACATGCCAGGGTAGTCCACACAACCATACAGGTACCTGACATATGTAGTGTATGCAATGTGTTCCCTTGACCATGTCATGGGCCATCATCCAAAGAAGTGATGGATAGTGTGTCAGGAATATGTGTGGGTGGAGGATGGGTAATGGTATAATCCACAAAGGCGAGCCTGTGTTGGATGCAGACTAGGTGAACTGGAGGTGTATGAGGGAGTAGCGGGTGAATCAGAAAGAAACACAAAGAACAAGTATACACATCTGCAATACAACCTGACAGGCCATACTGTAGAACACAATCACACAAACATATGAATATTAAAATGTGTGATACACATGTACAGAAACATCACCGGTACATACCCACAGAATGGTCTGGATGGAACTGGCCCATCCAAATGCAAGACACCTGGATGCATAATTGAATACCCATCATCCCCTCCACAGCACACAACCCACCCCCATACCTGAACGTCCACCAAATACAGCCATACTCGGCCTACTAGCTTGGCGCAGCCATATCTACACATAGTGACCACTACTCATATGTAGTAGGCAGTGTCAGGATTGCAAACTATGTATCCCTTGCATGTAAAACCCTAACACATTTTTGTAAATCCAAAAGAATGGACGGTATTGGTCTTGTTCAATTTTTGGATATCTCTCATGGGATAAGTAACCTGTGTAAACATCAGACTGGGTATCATGATACGATGTCCAGTCCTGTAGACATCTGGACACAAGTTGAATGTGCAGTAGTGGTGAACAAGACTGTTCAGCCCTAGATGGTCATTCAGACCCTACTAACCAGGATCAAACACCCGCCCATGATGCACGTCTCCCCACATGAATAATCGAGAGAATATATTGTACACATTCGCATAGTGGCACTTGGAAATAGGGTGATTAAGGTGCTGACGTAAACAGGGTACCTCCTGACCCACTGTGTGATGGACAGTCACTGTTTGAGTAGGTGTGTCCTGACCAAGAATGATACAATGGCAAATGTCCTGTGATTGTAGGAAATAACTATGTACCATACTTCATGTAACAGTTGCCTAAAGCAGTCATGTCTGGATATAAAATACGTAATTCATACAAGAAACAGAATAAGCAACCAAAGTGCTAAAGGAATAGGCTCTCAGCTAGGAAAATATTGAATGTTCTAAACCCTGCACTGACCGTGGGTATGTGTTGGCCTAAACAATCTGGTGTCTCCAGAATATATCCCATCCTGTACATATGAAAATGTGGCAACCCTACCAATGGTCAGATCATTCGCACAATAACTGGCCAGCCTCTTAATCACTCACAAAGCCAGTGACCGTTGGAGGAAAGGTGTTGAATGAGAATGACTAATGACAATAATTAAGAGTAATAGATGCATTTAACTGCAGAAAATAAGTAGTAATACATATGTCTCTGAATCTATCAACACGTTCCAAGTTAACAGTACTAATATTGTAGAAGTGTCCGTGATTGTCACTGAGTTGTCATTGCCTTGTCCCTGTCACTGTTGAAATTAGTCCCCGAGTATCACAGAGGTCCGTACACATATGTACACCAACCGTCACATTTGTTGACAGGACTATTGCATACCTGTAGTGAATTCATAAGTGATGTTCAGAATAATATTCATCGTATATATGAATGAATGAAATAGTCAAATGTGAAGGGAAACACCAGTGGCCCAGGCAGCTGAAAACACACACACAAACACGGCAGGGCTGGGATTAGAACATAGACCTGACTACCTTATCACACTACAGCATTACGCAGTTACAGAATGTGCTACCGAGATTACTGGATCACAGCACTCCCAGAGGCATACTTCTAGGTGGGTGACATCATCAGCAAAGGCAAAGATGCCGCTAGGGAGTGTACGGAGAGTGAGCTGTCTAAAAACATTATTCTGTCCCCAGGCAGCTGGAAACACACACACACACACACACACACACACACACACACACACACACACACACACACACACACACACACATATACACCTGACTACCTTATCACACTACAGCATTATGCAGTTACAGAACATGCTACCGAGATTACTGGATCACAACACTCCCAGAGGCATACTTCTAGGTGGGTGACATCATCAGCAAAGGCAAAGATGCCGATAGGGATTGTACGGAGAGTGAGCTGTCTAAAAACATTACTCTGTGTGACATACATGTAACCGCCATGGATATGTACATGCCCCACACACACACACACACACACACACACACACACACACACACACACACACACACACACACACACACACACAAATACACACACACACACACACACACACACAAAAAACACATATGTACATAGCATAGCTAATGCTGTCCTTCGTGCGGACACGTGTCTACAGCAATTACATGCATGCACATGGAAGGTAGGTCCATGGCTGTTCAATGCTAACAGTACATAAGGTAGCAATGTTGACTGATTTAACATTCCCTCTGTACTGGTTACCCATGACAACTATCATAGCATACAACAGTCCATGTGGCATGTATGTCACACATGTTCACCAAATGCAATGCATACAAACATGGCTACATGACAGGAATGTAGGACCTATACACATGTACATGTAGTGGTGTGCATTCAGCTACCATGCATGAGCAGTAGCTGATGTTTGCAGTTTATCTGTATCCGACTACAACATGCAGTTGCAATGCAGTCCCATCATTGACACCTATATATGGTGAAATACTGACAATACGGTAAGATGTACATCAGGTATGGATGGATGTGTGTACATAAAGTGGTGGGCCACCTTTGCAGATGGATGTTTGCTGAAGACAGCTCACAGGTGTGTCACAAGCCGTCCTACCATAACATGTGCAAACAGTAAGCTATTTTTCCAGTAATTGAAGGTGAAGATATACAACCTACACAGTGGTCAGGGTGTCACTGACTGTAAAGCAGTTGACACCTGCAACACTTAAGTCCTCCCATGTGCATATAGCAACACACTTGCCGAAGGTAGCATCGGTACACATTGTAATGCAGGCAATACTGCTGCATGTCTGTCAGATGTATCAGAAGATAGCAGGTGTTTGTTTCGCAGTAGTGCCATGTGTGTTTGCTTGTGTGACCATATATGCCACGTATGGTGGGGAATACATCCCAATTGTTACACACCCCTGTACACTGTTGTAGATATCTGTACATACTGCAGTGTAGACAGCAAGACATAGTCAGGGGTGGTGTGTGTATCACACACGTTAGCTATCTGTATGTGCATGACATGTGTGGACTCCAGTGTGCACATGTGTATGTATGTATGGCTGTCTGGTGCATGGAGTGAGGATGTATGCTACCATTGAGAACAGATAGGGCCCCTAACCTTTCAAGGTGATGCAATCTACTACCCTGTTGATGCCGTCAGTCTTATGCATTACTGACTACCTGTACATGTTCATTCTCTGTGTCGCATCATGTGGGTGCACAGTACTGTAATGGTGATTACCACATAGGCAGGGGTCCTCAACTCAACACTATCAAGTGTGTGTTACAGTGTCGTTGACCCTGTGAGTGTGGGTGTGTTACTGTGTGTGTCTGTGTATGTCTGTGTGTGTTCACATCCTGTAATGTGACAGTGTTTTACTGCTACACAGTGAGTCCTCATGCTATCAACTGGCCCCTACCCTTGGCATCAGCTAGACTGCTGTGTAAACCCCCCGCACCATGTAGTTGTACCTGTGATGTCACCTGGTATGGATGTCCCATCTCTAGCCACTGTAGCCTAGTACACAGCTCACATGCTCCTGGATCAGTAGGTGTGTAGAGATCTATGGAATGTCAGCCTTTCTAACAGTGAGGTTGAGGCTACATATAGCATGCTGGTATTGCCATCCATCCCTGTGAGTACTCCACATTTACACATGTGAAATTGGAAACACTGGTACTTAATGGCACATGCAATTAGACCTTAAGGAGGGAAGCAGGGCATCATTACCAACATGCTGTTACTGTTGTTACCAAGACACATACTGTGAACATAAAACAATGCATTTTAACTGCAAACAATGTTACGTAATGGCACATGCAATTAGACCTTCAGGAGGGACGCAGGGCATCATTACCAACATGCTGTGACTGTTGTTACAAAGACACAGACTGTGAACATAAAACAATGCAGTCTAATCCTGTACTACATGGTATGTCTGCTGCATGCCAACAGTACACAACAATTGTAATATACACCTATCTCACTATTCTGTTCACCCTGTGCATCAGACCATATGAGCATGTCCCTGCACCGATGGTGTGGATGACAGGGATGTGGCACAGGCATCATCATATGCACAGGGTGATAATGTTTGCCAGGGGCCTAGGCTGCACCAGTGGATGACATCATGTATGTGGGTTAGGGCCTGTGGTCTACTTGGACATGTGTGGTTATTATGCATGAGGGTGTTGGTGCCTTACAGATGTTACTGGTGTGTGCGTGTATGTGTGCACACAGTTCTGCCATGTATCAGGCCTACACAGGGGTATTATTGACAGCTCCAGATTGTACAGACCAGGATGTACAGCTCACTGTGTCCAGCCACGGCCACATGACCTGTGCCTGCCAGGGGTTGCACGGGCACTACCAGACAGAGGTACAGAATGGGTACTATCTGATGACACATGTCCACTGGAACCGTGTCCCCGCTGGGACCATCCAGGGCCACGTCCACATGGCCTGCTGTGTCCTGGTGTGGACAGCACAGCACCAGCTGCACTGCTGCTGCTACCGGCACTATAGAAGCGGGCATGTGAGGTAGCTCGTTCGCGTAGACCTGCACCAGGTGGTGTAGCTGGCCTACGTCCATATGGCCTATGCCTCACTCCTACCAGATGTTCCAGCACAGACAGCTCATGTTCACGGATTGCCATGCCATGGTCAAGGATTCCAATCACGTCACCCAATCGCCTGTCCAAAACGTCAGCAATCTGCTGTTGAGCATTTGCCAATGCCTGGATGTTTTCGTTTAAAGAATGGATAGCAGCCCTCTGAAGCCTCTGCCCTTCTCTGTTCTGCCGTTCAGCACATGCCTGTGCCGCCATTACAGTCTGAAACATGCGTCTGGTGACACCAGCTGCTGCGCTCTGTCGTGCAGGTGTATGTCGGCCAGGGGTCCTCATACGAGCAGCACTGGCCATATGCCTGTGTGGCACATCTGCAGTCATTTCACTGACACCATGGTGTGATAACACACCTTCCATAGCCACCACATGTTCCTGTTCCAAGCTAACACATGGTAACTGTCCTTCCTCTATGGCCACTGGTGATGGGGTATGTGTTGGCATGAAAACTGTGTGCAGGGAAGAGGGGGATATAGGTGGGATGGCAACCAAAGGCACAGATTCAGCCCTTGACAACCCTGCCTGTACCTCAAGCATATGTTCATCACTGCTAGAGTCTGTGGGGACACTAACATCAGATGGACCACAGGAGGGCAATGCACCTACATCACCTGTGAAGGCAAACCAAGACTCTACATTACAATAGAGACACACACACAGACACACACAGACAACCATGCATGTGATATGACAGAAGGCATGCAGCATGCATGTGATATAGCAGACAGCATGCAGCTCAGACATTAACAGTGTTAGATTAAATCCCTGGGTTGCACACAACAGCAAGCATGTGTCATAGCAGAAGCCATGCATTTCACACAATCATGGTAGTAAGCATGCATCCCTGTGATACACCATGTGGACCAGCACAGGTTAACAGTACACATGGCTGATGTGAGGCATATGTCCTTGACATTAACATGTAGTATGACATGTAATCTGCTGATGTGTGCAGTGACATGCATACATGTTTGACACAATGGTGTCCTGACACATGTACAGTGGCATAATGGTGTCACATTGCAGTGTCTGTATGCCCTACAGATAGAATGCATTTTTAGCAGATGTGTATGACCATTAAGGGTGGTATGAGGCATCTATATTACTATACAGTGTGAAGTACAGATACAGTGCCATTGCATGGAATCATGAGGCGTCTCTATTGCTATACAATGTGGAATACACATACAGTGCATAACCATGACTGCGTGCATACACAATACATATATACTGTGGATTGTGACCCACATCGCTGAGGTGTATACACACTAAACCATGCTGTGTCATGTGTGACAGGTTACCAGATGACATACCGATGACACCCCTGCACAACTACTAACATTTCTTAGCTGCTTGTCAACCATGTCCACACATGGCAGACTGGTCAATACACCATGTTCCACATGACATTTATGTACCACACACACGAGGTGCATGGCTGACAGTAATGTCCAACAGCAGCAAGGGAAATGTACGGTATCTCTGGCCTGATGTGGTGTTTGTGTATGTATGTGGAAGCTGTACAGGTGACTACTTTCATGCTGTGACACAGTCATGATGTGCAACACATCGTATGTGGTTGAATTAAGTGACACCTCCACAAGCTGTGCACAGGTTGTTAGGATGTCCAGTGTTCCACATCTAATATATAACCATTCAACAAACACTATAGTTGGTCCATGTGTAGACAATGTGCAACAGGGTGTACACACATACACATCACATCTACTGTGTGTTACTACATGTCTCTGGCCATCCTCCATGGCCATATGTGGACATGTGTTGGCCAGATGTGTGTGATGGCCGTCTATGTCACATGTCTGTGTTGTCCCATATGACATACACCCATAGATGTCAGATACTCCAGTGTCCACAAGGTTATACAGACAAAGAGTTGTATGTTTGGTATGTGGTGTATGTTTTATGGGATAGTGTGTCAATGTTGCAGCCGGACCACTGCATGCCTGGGACATGTCAGCTGGCACATCACAATTTCTGCACTCATTGCAGGGGCACATTCCACAATGGTGAATCATGTGGGCTGCCCATATCCCAGCTCACTGTGTAGTACTGTTTGCGTACCCCACATGCATTGTTCTGATGTATAGTACATATTCCTACATTGAACAACGCCTCCGCCGTTGCATGGACAGCTGTCCACACATCTGGCAATGACAGTTACTGTGGTTTCATGTTGTTGTTTCATTTGGTTTGTATATATTGCACATGGCTAGCCAGTGTGATTGATGAAAGCTGCGACTTGTATATCATGACTGGACCATACATTATGTGTACATGTGTTAACTGGCCACATGGCGAATAGATCTGTGCATTCACATGCCTGATACTGATAACTGTCTCACCTGCAATGGACTGCTGTCTCTGCAGCACGCCAGAGGTACCTGTATAGGGGTGACACAGCAGTTTGATCATTATCCATGACTGTATGACAGCTACAGGGTGCACTTTGCATGTTAACACATTTGCCAGTACAATAGCATATACTATGGAGTATGCACATGTGTGCATACACAGGGTAGTATACTATAGTATGCGGCATGTGTGTAAACATACCTTGCATATGATGTTACATTACATAGTGTACAGTGACACATGCGACTAAATGGGATATAATATTTATATGTGCAGTAGTGACTTACCAGGCAACTCCTGGCTCTATGTTTGGGAGACACCCACCTCCATGATGGCAGCTAGAGTTTGTGGATGCTGTTCTGATGGGATCCCCAGGCTGGCCAGTAGCTCCTCGGTAGGTGTGAGTGGGGGCTGAGTTGGTGGCCCACCACCTGTTCTACCTTGTTCCCTGGCGACTGCATTAGCACGCTGTTTCGCATGTCGAATCAGGTCCGTGCAGTGTCTGCGCACCTGCTGGTAGGTGCGGTTATGGCCACCCACATCATTAACCCTCCTGCGAAGTTCCTGCCACAGGTCATCACGCTGCTGGGCATGCTGTGGCACATGGCTGAACAGTAGCTCATACTTATCATGGAGGTATGGTATGAGGGCATCATCCTCCAAGCAGCTATATGCCGGCAGTTGTGATCAAGGCATTATCTGTAAGACATAATGATGGAGACAGGTCACAGCATCTCAGAGATGCACATTCATGTGTATTATATTTAGTACTTATGAACAGTTGTCTTTGCAAATCGTCATGACACTCACACAACTGACATGTTTGTTTCACACACATGTAACACCCGATGGGGATTGGATATTATCACCATATACGTGTGTCACCTCATTACATTGCTCATACTCCATGTGAATGCTATCTTGATGTGGGCATGTCTGTTTGCCTGTACTGGTGTTCTTACCTATCAGCACATGCCTGGATGTGTGCACATTAATGCTGTTGACCTTGATGCTGTGTACATGTCACATATCATCACATACACTGCCTTCACAGACATGGGCAGTGACAATGCAGACATGCGCACAGAAACCTTTACATGCATGTGTTTTGCCATATACATCTACATGGCACTGTACAACAGTTCAACATCCTGCCACATATCGCCGGTGTTGCACATGTGATACACATGGGACAATGGCTAGCCAGATGGTATTCGCAGGGATGGTTATCAACTATAGCATGTACGAGATCATGTAGTAGTGTGTATGCCCTGGGCCATGTATGGGCATAGGATGTCAGGTTTTCTAGCTGTATCCGACAGACATGTTCCCGCCGACAGGTGAATCAGTGCCACATTACTGATCCAGACAGTCACTGATACATCTACCATGCAGTCATCGCACCATGTATGACAGACATGATATGTGCAGCTTTGCTGGACTGGGTTGCATGGTATGGCAGGAGTATGTCACATGTATGGCACAGGGATCTGTCCAGCATGTGGCGACCCTTGTACTAGGAAGGTGGCTGTCCATGACATATGTCTTTCAGATCAGGATATGTACGTGTAGCATGTCCAACATCACAGTGTTGCACATGTCTTTATGCAGGGTAGGCAGCATGCTGCATAGTGGAGATGAGGATTGTGAAGGCTGGTGACGCCCATCCAAACATGGCCAATACCCCTTAAAGGTGATATGTGATCCAATATTGGTCACGTGAGTGCTGAGTATGGCTGTCCAATGATCTCCATGCTTATGGATGGCACCCTGTCATGACTTGAGTTGCCTCTTATGACTACCAAATAGGCCTGGTGATGTCACTAGCTCAGGGAGGTAAACTGCACAGCACTATCCCTTACACACAGTGTCCATAATGTTGACTGCTGCTGAGGTGGTAGTTAATGGGTGCAGGGTTATTAACATAGCAGTGACAATGCAATAAGCAACTGTCAGATTGTGCACGTATGTCACGCACCTCACCCACAAAGCCCATGCTGTATGTTGTCCACAACACTGAGTCAGCTATTGCTCCTAGGTCATGGCCATTCACATTCTCACATATGCAGATGCCTCCCATTTGTCTGTGTGGTATGGGCTACAATGACAGGGGAGTACAAAACATTAACCCTGTTTTACTGTAGCTGCCACTGGTGTGATATGCACATGTCACTCAGGCACCTTTTGTAGTGTTGCTTCTGTGAACAGGCCACTGGTAGAACACTCCTATGACATACGAAGGTACATGTAGTATACTGAGTGTAGGTGGAACACAGTATGGGTGATGATGTCCTCTGACCTGTCACAGGTATGCTATGCAGTGTGTATTCATCGGTACTGTCATCTACATCTGTACTGCTAACAACACCTACGTTGATTAAGGTTCATAGGCTTTCAGACCATACTCAGCAGGGTAATAGTGCTGTGCCTCCCATTATGAGTGGCATCTCCACTTTGTGGGTTATGATAACTGTTAGTGTGATCCATTCCGTATTTTCACAGACTGCCATGAACCTATGTTTTACATGGCAGTGTATGTGTAGAGCAAACTGTTTTGCCATATGTGTATTATACGACCAGGGATTTGAGCAGGTCACATGCAGCTGGAGTGTACCTTGTACCATCATAGTTATGGTTACAGGGGCTCTGTCATGTTTTGTGTACCTATAGGGGGGCAGTGAGTTTATATTATCCAACACCCTATCTGTATTGCTTATTCATGCTCAGCACTTGTTCAGAACATGTACACACTTCATGAGCTACTAATTACTATATCACTCAATCCTACTAATTTCCTACAGGTAAACACTGTTTGTCCTTACATTTCCAGCATGCTTACAGTACAACAGCTGTTGTACACACTTACCTCACATACCTTGTGAGTAATGGTTGACTAGACAGGCATGTCCAAATGTCAATTACCAGTGTTTTTGCCTGTCTATATGATGAATGTGGGCAACATGAGGCAATATAGCAATCGTCTCTTGTACACAGTCAATGCTCACCTCCTAACATATGACACTACAGCCTGTGGGAGATGCACATATGTAGCCATGCTGGAGGTAATGCTCTCTCCAACCCAGACTTACCCTGACAATCATGTGGGGATGTTAAACATTTGCAGCACACCCCACTCATCACATAGTCTCAGTAGATCTCCACCACCACAGGCCACACATAGTAAGAGTACAACATTTGCGGAGCCTATCCATACTACTCTATGTAGGCAACAGAGGCAGCCCCCATCACCAAACACAACACCAATTACTTATAGCCCACAGACTCATGTGTGTCCGTCAACTACAGCCAATAGGGTGTTATAACATACCCAACACACTAGTCATAGGTGACTCTGTAGGCGGTCACACTGATGTCCCACTCAGCAGGCCACACAAGGCGATAGTCACCGTCATCTGGCTGTCAGGTAACAGGATCCACAACATAACCTATGCACTCAGGTCACTCCTCAACAGGTACAATATGACTGTCATTCTCCACATTAGTGTGAATGCCCTGAGATGTAACTTCCTGGACTACATGTACAGGGACATGCAATAGCTCTCTGATCTTGTAGCCCAGGCAGGTATTTCCCAAGCCCTGAGAAGCATTCTGCATTAGTCCAGACTGATGACACAGTAGAACAAGAGAATTATTCACTTCAACAGTTGCCTATGCTTCTGGTGTCATTCCAAGGGTATCCAGTATCTGTCTGCTTTGAATGACATGGTCAACAAACCACAATGCTTTGGCACAGATGGCCTGCACCTGTCAGCCCTGGGATTATGGGTAACATCTAAGGCTCTTGCTGCTCCTATACTGCCTGTTTTAGACACATTTCAGAAACATATTCACCACCAGAACAGGTACAGGCAAGCAAAACCTGAGGGTATTGTTACTCAATGCTTGACATCTTCATCTCAAATGCACTCATCTGAGGCACTCCTTATAATGGACCACTTCGATGTCTCTGCAGTGACTGTGACCTGCTTCTAGACTCCGGAGAGCATCCCTGCACTGACAGGCTATTACATAGACCACACCTTTCAGTCATGTAACCAGGACCGGAACACCCACAGCAGAGGTGTGTCCATATTTCACAGGGATGTACACACCTCCATGCTGGATGCTTAGCATGATGCATCAGAGGCAATCCAAGGGCAACTAACTGTGGCCAGAACTGCTATACAAATTGTAGCTTGCTACGGATTCCACACCATACCCCATGGTTAATGGCCCTCATTTCTTGGTGTACTGGAAAGTAGGGTTCAAACAGGAACTACTGATGTGACACTGACACTACCCCACACCTAACTGTGATACCTACTCATGTACCGACACATTAGGCCAACACTTTTGTGGATTAATAAATTCCATTCGGCTGGATCAGCCTATACACACCACCACCAAGGCCAACAATATCCTAGACCTGGACATTACCAACATGTGCGACTGGTGTTACACACCTGGGGTTATCCCCTCGTTGGTCAGTTCTGAACATATGCTAATCACCCTTGTTATCTACATCCTGGCACCACACCCTTCATGGAAAACACAGTACAATATTTCTACAACGCCAACTTCACGCTTTGTATGACAGAAGTAGCAAACGCCATGACACTCGTGCAGATGGACAATATAGTTACAAACGCAGAAACATTCCCAACTGCACTTCATTAGCACTTACATGACTGCATGGATCATGCTATCCCAAACAGAGCCATGACAGTACCCACCACATAATGGACGCCACTCTGGGGGTCCACTGCCATGGACATACTGCACGACAGAAGGAGACAGTTGCAAAGTAGGGTACACTCCCATGGGTGGGGTAGCTCCCTGGTCAGCCTCAGTAGGATTCTGTGATCCCTTCTTTCATTCTCCAACGCTAGCTATGTAAACATTACTGGACCACATTCAAAGGACTACCACTAAGTGTTATGGAGGTATGTCACTACTCTCTATGGCAATACCCACATCTGCTCTGACATACAATGGTTAGGCAGAAACATTACAGAACCGACTGATATTGGCAACAACCTGGCAGCTAACTTTACACCCCTCTCACACCCTAAAGGGCCCACATCTATATAGGATAAATGCAGAGTCCCTGTGGTCACAACTACGCAGTTCAGACCTGCTCTCTCTAAAGCCTGGAACACACACTCCATGTGACCATCCAACATCCCAGGCTGCGATTTACACAAACCTCAGAACGACATGGCTCCCCACTTGGGCACCAGATTCACTAATAGCCTTGTATCAGGCATTGTGGACCCTGAATGGCACACAGCAACAGTTATCACACTCCACAGAGGTGGCGCCACAATGGACTAGAGGAACTATTGCCCTATATGCCTGACTAGACTGTTCTGCAAGGCTATGGAGAACATCATCATGGAAGTCATTCACAGAGACATTGTTGGCCTCCAAACCTTTGATACCACCCAGGTTGGATTTGTTAGGGCCACACCATGGCTCCTACACCTGGTGGAGTCCATTGAGACAGTTACCAAGGTAGTAGATGATGGTAAGGAGGTCCACACAGCCTACCTTGTCCTCTCATTGGCTTTCAACACCATTCACCATTCTGGTATTGTCAATATACACATCCACCTGCACAGCGACCCATACATTTTGAGATGTTATGCAAAGTGGCTCACGGACAGGATACACATGGTGAGAGTAGCATACTGCAGTTCCTACTGTACATCAGTTACAATTGGCATACCCCAGTCCTCGGTCATAGGGACCCTCATGTTCGTTATATGCTTCCCTGAGGTACAGTCTAGCACAGAAAGACTTTCCCTGAATAGGTTTCCAGACGACTGCAAACTAGGGGCCATGATTGATTCACCAGCTAATATACACACCCTCCATACTGATATCACTGTGACGGATACCTGGTGTTGGTAACATGGCCTCAAGCAGCATGGCAGAAGGTGCATAGACATCCCCTTTGGATTACAACAATCACCCTGTGACTATCACATAGGTGGTAGTCCTCTATATACATAAGACATTATAAGGGATCTTAGTACACACGTAGATAGCACCCACTCCTTTGATAACCTTATTGCCAAGGGGGCATGGATATCCTTCTACATGGCCACCTTAATCTGTAATGGGTTTGTAGCCGGAACAAAGGCTGCCATTGTACCTCTATACTCCTGACTTATGAAACACATTCAAGGGTACAACACCCCATTTGGGGTGTACCTTATGGGACAGCAATGGCTTTATATATCACAACATTAACGCACCAACAGTATTATTCACCTCCAAAGGATGACGTATGCAGCACAACTACTGAAACCCCAACTGTAGTCATTTGCATACTGCATACTCAGAAGTGACCTCTGCTGAACATACAAGGCCCATGTCCACACCAATATTGATGGATATGCTCCACATAAGCAACATAAGCAAAAGCCACTGAGAGCAACATGCTCTGGGATATGTACCCAAACGCAATGATGAGTAGCACGTGCTGGAGGGATACATTCCTGAAACGGACACTCACCATGCTTTGGAACATGATTCCTATGTACATCAGGCAGGGACCCTCACTAGCACTCTTCATGAGATACCTCGATGGGTGGATGGGGAACAGACATGTACGCCAGGGATCACTGCAGTGGCTGTACTGTACACATGTGCAGGAAACAAATGGCTGTGCTGTTCACAGGCACAGAACACTAACCTAGGGAGGTGCCGCCAGTGAAAACACTGTATTAGGGCTTACAAATGGACTTGGCCAGACAGCATAGTACCTAACTATGAACCTATGAAGCTATTACATGTCCTTTGTGCATGGATAATTTAGTAGCTCTTCGATTTCAATTAGCTATCATGCTGTTACACTGTTTGGTGACTACAAGACATATGTATCCTGTTATTGTGTATTGTACATTCCAATACACATACCTTATGTTTGCATAATATACCAGTCATGCTATGTAAAATATTTGACATATCTACCTACAATACTGTACTTTTCACATTTTTGAAACCATATCCCATAATGCAAAGCATAATTGCACAGCAGGACCACCTTAGGCATGTTATTCGTATTATACGCCCATACATATGCCTACTGTTACAGTATATCAACATAAACTATCCCCTGTTATGCCATGTACTTGTTGGACAAACCCTACCACCGACAGCGGCTGGAGTGGAATTATGTTTAAAGCCCTTATGTAGTATCCCTTGTGGTGTATGAGGTGTTTACCTTGTGGCCCACAGCAGTACACACAATTTCTACAAGTGTTACTATGCTCAACAAGACATCACTACATAATACCTTTTCCCACTGTCTGCATTGCGTACACTTTCATTAATACAGAACAGGCACTACATACACTAACATAATGAGTGTTCTACATACCTTCTTAGTGGTCCGAGTATACGATAATATCTGTGTTACTCCTTTCCTCTTTAAACAATTCAATGGTATGAGCATACAGTTTGAATGAATGGCAAGCCATCGTTTTATATGTGGATACCTGTAACATGTGGTATCCTGCCACCAACTGGTATTCCGGAGTAAATTATTACATGCACATCAGGTGTGCAGCTACTCCATTGGCCAATTACACAGCAACAGTGGTGTATAATTGAATACTCCACATGGGCGTTGTCCTTTTGCCCTACCTTCGAGGGAGACGGTCTGGATGTATTGTATTGTGATGAATTGCAACAGCTATATGGAGAGACACAGATACTTTGAATTCATGTCCCCCGTGGATTGTGTGTGATGGCTAGAGTAAATAGTTCTACATGTGAGTGTAGCTGTTATCTCAACTGTCTGATACGAGACTATTGCAAACAAAACCTGCAACATCGGCGTCTGTTCCATTGTACAACAGCAACGATTTCACATGGTGCCATTACAAGTATGTCTCTCACAAGGTATGTTAACACTTCTGCAGATGTCATTGAGTGAGTGGATGTTTGTGATGTTATTATAGTCTGTATTGCAATTGTTTCGGGTGTGGGGGAGATGTAGGTGGGTGTACATAGCAGATAAAGGTTTGTGGGACTGCAATACATATTCCATATTTGTGTGGGGGCCCCTTTCCTAATTGAAGACCTGTCATTTAGTAGACTAATACTATGGTTATTGCAGGCTTATTCATTAAACCATTGTTAATTGGTTCCTATATAGCATGCAGGTAATGTTGATCCTTCAATCCCTCCAAAACACATCGATATGTACTGAACTGTTGCTATATGAAAGCGGTCTCGTGTATTTCTGTCACAAATATTTGCACTTATTGCAGTTGTGTTGGTGACTCAAACTCTTTGCTTGGGTTGCCACCTTTTCAAATGGCCATATTGGGACATATGCAGGGCACACATCAGGGTTTAGAGGCTGACACAAACCCACTATCAGTAGAAAGGATAGAACTTACTTTTGCCCTAAATAAAACCTTATTCTTGTAGCACTTCAGTTGCTTATTATGTTTCTTGTACAATTTACGTATTTGAGAGACAGAAATAACTATTTAATGCAACTATTACTTAATATATGGGACATCATTATGTCCTACAATCTCAGTACATTTGCCCTTTTTAATATTTGTTGTCAGGACACAACTGGCCAAAGAGGGACTGTCCCTCTCAAAGTGGGACAGGTGGTAACCATATGCCTAAGGCCAGCTATGACCACAACTACTGTAATAATCTACCTCCGAGTTAGCACAAACAGACCCATGATGCAAACACACACACACACACACACACACACACACACACACACACACACACACACACACACACACACACACACACATTACAGTCCCATGGAAACACACACCACACTCTCAACACGCACTTACACACACTACAGCAATCGGAACCACACTTAAACACAGTACCTACCTGGACTGCAGCACCGGCAGCAATAACTAAATGCCCCTTAACATCGTGATAATATTACTCGCGGTTATACTGTTCCGGTACTGTGGTCTTTAAGCCTCGTGATTACACGTGTCTGTATGTAAAGCATTCGGTAGTTGGCAGTATCCTATTCATTTGTACCTCCATGGTTGTGTACAAGTCGTTAACCTGTCTATATATTCGCAAATATATGTATTTTCGTATATATCAACATACATCTCTCTATCACCCTTTCTATCCCTATTTTATATATATATATATATATATATATATAGACAGGGAGAGGGAGAGAGAGTGTACACACCTTTTGTTGGGTACATGGCGGTGTATTTTGTTTGCTGAACTCCGCCCTTTTGTGTTTAACTTGTCACGATACACACCTGCCATTGGTACATCTCGGGTAGCTTAGTGGTAGGTGACTGTGTACATGGTTGCGTGTTCTACTCCTGCCAGTGGTCGTTTTACCTCTCAGAGCAGGCACTGTTAGTACAAGGGTGAATAATGCTGGTTTCACCTGTTCTGGACATCTTTGACCATGATCTGCATGGAATTTGGCAAAGCTTAGACCTGTTTTGCGCATATCCGTGTAGTCATGTTTAAACGACGCTTACCGGCATTTGCCACCACATAAACCCACTAACATGTGCTTACACGTGCTCTAATGACCTACATCCAACATCCATTATTCGTGCCATCAGGATTACATAACGGACCTTGCAGGACGTGAAACTGGGTACATACACGACACAGTCAGTGGCTTTACCACTTGGTCATCTGGTGTTTGTACAGGTGTTAATGGTGTTTTGTATGTGGACTGTACTATGGTTTTCCTCCATACTGCAGTCAAATGTGTAACTCAGTTAGTTCACATATGGATGATACCAATTCATGGTATGTCCAAGTGATGTTTAATGGATGTGCTCCAGCATTAGAAATCTATGTCAGAGTGAGCCACACACTGTAATGTGCTACACCTTGACACAACAATAACTGGAGAATGCTTGGAGTGGCAGATACCTGTCATGGGTACTCCCCATGCTTTGGTACTACATCCCTTATTACATTATATGGAGGCCCTCATTAACACACCGGGGAATCCATGCAGAGTAGGTGGGAAACAGTGGTTACACATGTGGATCCCGCAATTGGCTCTGCTCCACAGAGGGACAGTTGGTTGATCGATGGGGTGGCGATAGCAGACACATTTTGCCTAGGCTGCTGAATGGCCTCTGACAATCGGGCATGTACCTACCAATGTACCTAGGAACCTATACATACAGTATCAACATATGCTGTTAGCTTCATTTACTGTTCAAGTGTTGACTTTCCTTGTTCCAATGGCTGTTGTGTGTGCAATAGTTGAGGGCTGCCTATGTAGGATTCACACAGTAGGCCACCTATACATTACAATTTGCAGGTGGTTGTGTGTGTGTGTGCCATCCATTTTACTGTGTGTGCAGGTGGAGAAGTGTGTCAGTCCGTAGGGGCCTACACTGTCAGTGTATGTGCTATACGTTCCCTCTTTGCCAAGGCGTGGGCATATTGGGCACGCCTCCATCTGCCTACTGGGGCTGGCACAGGTTGTTCGTGGTCTGAATCCCTCTGTGCCTGTGATGGCCTTGGCAATTGCAGTGGGCTGTGAGGGCCTTCACCATTATGTCCCTGCTGCAGCTGTTTCCGCAGCATCATATTATGTAGCATGGCACATACTATGAAGATGTGGCACACGTGCCTGGAGAGTACTGCAAGGCTCCACCAGATATGTCCAAGCAATGGAACCATGATTTCAGCATCCCAAACACATGCTCTATGATGATTCTGGTTTGTGCGTGTGCCTCATTATGGCGTTCTTGCATGGGTGTGTGTGCATTTCTGATGGGAGACATCATCCATGGCTCCAGTGCATAGCTAGTATCCCCCACAAGGTGGCCATATGGGATGTCCCCCGTGACAAATACCTGATACAGCTGTGAGGCATGCCAGATGTGGGAGTCATGGTAGCTTCCAGGGCTGCCAGCACACACATCCATGATAATGCCCTGGACATTGCACACAACCTGGCAGTTGATGGAGTGATATCCCTTGCGGTTTATGTAGCGCCTACCATGGTCTCCGGGTGGTGACTTGATATGTATGTGCATGCAGTCAATTGCACCCAGTACCTCCGGGTAGTGTGCCACATGGTGGAAGAGACGCATATTGCTGGCCAACTCCTCCTGAGTTCGGGGGAAGTATATATGCTCACTGGCATGTGGTAACATGGCATCCAGGAACTGGTGGAGTACCCTGGATGCTGATGCCTGTGAGATCCCCATGATATCTCCAGTTGGCCTTTGAAAGGTACCTGTGGCTAGTATTCTCAAGCTTACACATACCTTCATGTCCACTGGGATGGGTTCCATTCTGTTGTTTCTGGATCTCAGGCGTGGCCGGCACAGCTCAATTATTTGCTGTATGATGTCCCAGTCCACCCTGTAATGCTCTACTATCTCCAGATCATGTAGCCCCTAGTAGGTTACCCTTGGTATGAACACTCTTCTCCTCCTCCGGGGCCTGAGGTGGTTGTCAGCATCATCCTCCACAACACCTTCAGTCTCCAACACATGCTGAAGAATAACAGCTATGGCAACTCCCAACAAGTGCATTGTAAAAGTTCCCTGTCTGTTTACACCGATGGTGCAGTGTTTGGGAATACACAAGTGTGTGTGAGGTGCCTTTACACTTTATACTACTATGCTTTGAACACTGATGATGTCATAGGGTGTGTATGTACATTCGGAGCTGCAGGGTATCTTGTGTTTTACCACAGATACTGCTATTGTGCTGCCTTTGGTGTTGAATTACATTTAGCTGCCGTGGATTACCTCTTGCCTTTGCCTCAACTTTTCTTAACAATTCCCCTCCCATTGTCTGGCAAGCGTCCAGCAGCCTGTTTTCTTGTTTTGTACTTTCCTGAATCAGAATTGTCTTGCGAAATGTGTTCTATTGCCGATCTACTGCAGGTTTGCTTTGCTCGGTGGTTACAGTTCTCTTTTCTTTGCAATCCGACACTTCCCCTATCCTGTTCTGCAGGTTGCTGCTAGCAGGCTTGTTAGCTGGCATCAATTGCCCACTGTGAGTTAATAGGTGTTAATTGCTCAGTTGTACTCCAATTACCCTACTGTGGCATTTCCTTATTGTCTCCCCCTAAACTTCCTTTTTGGGCTGTGGTGCGCGGAGCGTGAGTCCGCTTACCGGGTTTTGGGCACGTTTTCATCCGCGTACACATGTGCTTTCAGGCACCATGTGTGCTCTCAGCTGAGCAAAGCTATACCTACATCCACGCCCCTGTCCTGTGGCTTTGCTTAGCAACAGGCAGCCCGGATTTGCATTGCTCCAATGTGCTTACAGCTGCAGTGGCACACCCCACTGCTGTCATGTATTCCTCCAGACCACTCCTCGGTGTTGTAGCACTGCACCGTATTGTACATCCTTAGGCCGGCGGGATGTTTGTGATTCACTATTACTTGCCTCATTTGCATGGCATTGACTACTAATTCATAGTTACCGTGCTGAACACTGTCACAGGCCCTTAGCAACCCTTACAGCTTGGTTGTGGTGTAGCATGCATACCATTGACTATTATGGTGAAATCATGATTTGTGTTACATTGCTATTTTATGACATTTGTATATATTTTCCTTGTGTTCCCGTTTGCACACACATGCCCTATGGTTGTACTTTGCGTTACTGTGGCCATGACATTAAATGTTATTTTTTATGTGTTGTGCATTTTTTCTTATGCCATTGGCTGTATATTTAGTCATTGGCATATGTTAACTTTGTAATACATGAGTCTGGTCCGCTTCCAAGGCTCCAATGTTCTGTTTGTCAACATGTAAACCATTTTTTTTTTGTTTTACATTTCTGTAGGCTTACGCTATGCCTACGCCATGTCATGAATCGCTATGTACCTTCATTTGCATGCTGCAGTACTGTGCATGATGTGATTTGCATACCTACACCAGGAGCTGTGCAGATCTGGCATACGCTGGTAGTGCACGTGTAATTGGATTGTACCCGAATCGCTTGGCGGCCATATTTGGCATTATACCACCTACACTACACCTGCGCCTGGCGCAAGCTTCATGAATCCTGGGGAAGGTATAATATATAGATTGTTATTTACCATAATTTGTGTATATAACAGCCTCTTGAAAGGAATGAATTTGATTGTATTTTCAATGGCTAGTTTCTTATTTTCTTCAGTCAGTGATTGATTTTTCGTTTGCCAATAGTTTGAAAATAATAAAGAATTCTGATGTTTTGCACTCATTACAATTTTATAAGTCCTAGAAATTGTTTTCCCTTTAATCTTTTCAAGTATTAATTTAACTAAATCTGTTCTGTAAGTCAGTGTGTATTTGTGAGAATTTAACATTTATAAGATGATGAAGTTGGTTAAGGATAATACATATTCCTATTTCATAGGAAGTTTGAGTTCAAGTCTCATTTGCCCCGTGTTAGAGTCTTTCCACTGGTATATATCCCATATTGTGTAGTCTTTTATCAGGGGGTAGTTTGTTAGATTTACTGGTTTATTATTTATTAATTATTCATTGTCCTTCCCTTTCACTCCTGATACTCTTTTCCACCCACTCCATTCTGCCTGTACTCTCTTCTTCACCTCTCTTCCACACACACCATTACTCTGAACTGTTGATCCCAAGTATTTAAACTCATCCACCTTCGCCCCCTCTACTCTCTGCATCCTCACCATTCCTCTATCCTCCTTCTCATTCACACACACATATTCTGTCTTAGTCCTGCTGACCTTCATTCCTCTTCTCTCTAGAGCATATTTCCACCTCTCCAGGGTCTCCTCCACCTGTTCCCTACTCTCACTACAGATCATAATGTCATCTGCAAACATCATAACCCATGAGGACTCCTGTCTGATCGCGTCTGTCAACCTGTCCATCACCATTGCAAATAAGAAAGGGCTCAGAACTGATCCTTGATGTAATCCCACCTCCACCTTAAACACATCCGTCACTCCCACCGCAGATGTCACCGCTGTCACACTACCCTCGTACATATCCTGTACCACTCTTACATACTTCTCTGGCACTCCCGACTTCCTCATACAATACCAGAACTCCTCTCTAGGCACCCTATATGTCATCATTTGCCTAAGGTTTAACAAGGGTTCAACATCTGTGAAGTGAATATATTTGGTATGCACACCATATTTTCCGAGCCCTAGCAACGGTCCCCAGCTCACCATGTAGGATCGCTAGGCATTCCAACTTAAACATTCATCTGTCATAAGGGCCTGTGCATCCTTTCGATGGTCTACCTTAAGCTACTACAATCAGTCAACATGACAGCTTTGGTGGAGGTCATGATGACCTGGATTAACCTTGCAGCAGTTTCTTCATCATGTTCTTCTTCTTCTTCTTCTTTTATAAATACAGTGTACTCAAGCTTCAGATTAATGCATTATGTACTGCAAATTCAGTGCATTAAATATGGTAACACAACATTTCTGTTTTCTGCTCTAAGTCTTGCTTTAGTGAAACTGGAATGGTGAATTAGCATTTTAGAAGGAACTGTAAAAAGTCATCCAAGGATTATTAAAAAGTATATTAATTGTTTTCAAGAAGGATATACCCCCTGCTACAAGTCACAATGTAGGGGCTATTCTCCACACTTCATACATTAAATAAATATAACTACTTCAAGGCTGCAACAATGTATAATAAAGGGAGAGAGATTTTTACAAAAAAAAAAAAAAAAAATTTTTTTTCATTTTCTCTGAAACTGTGCGATCACACAAGTTATTATATTTAGAGCATGGGGTACTGGGATCACAGACCCCCACTGAGAGTATGTTGGGTATTGCTTCCATGCAAAAAGTACTTGCTGATAATATTAATTTGAATAGTTTTGCAATGTTTTATACATCTGCGTTATTGTTGTTACTTCTGTTAGGTTCACTTATATGTTTATATGCTTAGCTGACAGTTCATTCTGTCAGCAGTTACACATTTTGCTGAATTAATTCCAACAGGAGGAGTTTTTATAGTCTAGGACTTGATACTTCATCATCGCTTTATTAAATACATATTGTCCTGATCCAAGTACAATTCTCAGAAATGTTGCAACATCGTTAATAAATGCTAGCAAATGTAAAATTCATTTTTTTTTCTCAAAAAAGAAAGAGACTGCTCATGGTTCTATAGTGAGATTATTTAGTCTTACTGTAGCAGTTGCAAACCTACTAGGAGAAATCATGCATGTTATGTGACAATAGTTGATGGACTCTGATAGGAACAATCATTAACCCATCTCATCTCCATAGCACTTCTAAATTTTAATCTCTTTACTTGTCTGCATATTTATGTGACTTATTTCCGTCTACCATTTCTAGTCCACTTACCTATGGTCTATTTATTTATCCTTTGTTGACTGTTAGTCCCAGTAGGATAGTAGCCTCGTTTCAGAGGAGACTAGAGTCTGACATTTATTTAGATTCAACATGACTGAGGAGCTGTTAGGCTATCTGCTCCTTAAAGATTTTAATAAATTATTCATGCATGTTTTAAGTATAGACAGTGCCTATTAGGGCGTCTCTGTTCCGACCCCCTTACTTATACAAACTATAGTGTGAAACTTGAAGTATAATCACAAAGATTCTTAAACCAGTTCTTGTTTAGTATGTCCTGGCATCAGTCTACTTTGCAGTGATACGTAGCACTAATATGAATTACAAGATCTTTGTATATCTGAATGGTCCCTCACTTTGAATTGTCACCTGCAATTTCAGGTGTGCATTTTGTATGACTTTGACTCACTTGGCTTGTCATGAGTCACAGACTGATAACTCTTAAGTAGATACACTCTGAACAATATACAGAGAGAAAAAACAAAGATAAAAATATGTACAGATGGAATCATTGTATTTAGGGTACTGCACCGGGATACTTATCTACTCCTGCAAACCTAAAAGACTAGATGAACAGAATGAGCCTTGATATTTTAATTGTCTCTTGCACATGTATGTTTTGCAGTTTTATTTATTATTCCCAAATGTTCATTTGATGTTACTTCCTGTAGACTATATGACTAATTCATTCATGTAGTAATCTATTCCTTAGAAATGTGCCTGACCTCCGTTCGTATTCATCAAACTGTGAATGCTCTCGATACAAGATGTACTTTCCTTATGTAGGCATTTTTCAGTACCAGGTACCATTGCTGATTTGCACAACAGAGATATGAGATAAAAAGGCTATGTAACACTTCTCAGTGCTGAATAAGTATTGTGAGTACACATCTTTCGGTTTTTGTGATGAAGCCCATGGGAAACTTTGATAATTTCTGCTACTTGGTTAATAGCAAAGTTATGATCATGAAAAAGCTGATGCTTACTATATTGAGTATAATATCATTGCTTATCACATCTAATTACACCTTTGGGAAGTCTAAATTTCAGAATGTTTACATATATAGACATGCTGTGTTGGTTCTAAAATATGGAGAAATAATCACTAAAAGCTTTCTGTGCATTTTAAGTTGTACTTTGATAGACAAAGTATTTAATATAGCTGCATTTTTTATTTGACTGGCTTATGAAAAAGTAAGATCAATACAGGCATCATAGGATAGAAAGGTGTAACCCCCCCCCCCCGGGAACATTCATCAGGCCTGATTGAAGTCACAGGAACAAGGTTCTGTGTCAGGGACAAGATTCTAGAGCATACGTGTTCTAGAATCTGTGTACTGTGAAACATGATTTTAGTAGAAGCTCCTTCTGCTTCTTCTTTTGAGCCTACCAGGCTTAGATCATGTTCAAGGATCAAGGATAAGGCTTAAAATACTCAGAGACATGTGCTCTGTATGGGTGATGCCACTTAATACTGGGCATTTGGAAAGCTGAGAAAACAAAAGTAATTGTCTTAAGCATTTTCTGAAAAGTTATCAAATATTAACGTTGATGTGTATATCGCTGCATGACTATAATCCCCTGTTGTGCCACAAAACACAGGTCATACCAGAAACAAGAATATGTGAGCCAAAATCAAGGACCTCCTTGAAAATTAAAAGAGCTTTAAGTTATCAGGATAGAGATACTGATAAATGTAGCATAAACTACTACACCAGTTGACATGAAAGATTAAAGAAACTGAATGACAGTGATCATGGGAATGCTATGACATAGAAGCTGAAACAATATGTTTCACATTAGAGCAGATCAGTAACTGTGGCGGTATTTGAACATAGATTTTTTTTCCTGTGTTGCTGTAGGCATGCTTGACAGTTAAAATCATTTTCCCCATTGGTTTCTGTTTGACTTCTACTATATTTGTTGTTTAAGCATCTTCTTTGCTCAGCATACCTCTCATCCTCTTAGCACAAGAAATCTGGGCAAAGCTTAAAATAATGTGGGGAGAAGGCCCAAAAATAGGGACACATTTTAAATATTGCTCTTATAGACTTAGAACATTTCTAAACCAAGAGAATTGTGCTAGTATGCATTTTCTGAAGGACATGAGGTCTGAAACATAAATGCATGTCATTATCCCAGCCGTTTAGCTAGGATGAAACTATTCCCGGCGCCATAAAGTCTCCTCTTCAGTTTTTCCCTTGTACTAGCCAGATTCTTAGTTTTAGGACTTGAATGTGCTTCCTCGTGATCAGCACGGGTTCAGAACTTGTTGTAAGTACTCAACCTTCCTCATTACCTAGAAGAAAACAGTACTTGTACTTATCTTCCTCATTTGCTTAGAGGAAAACAGCTCTTGTACTTACTTTCCTCACTTCTAGTGCTTACTTTCCTCACTTCTTGAGGTAAATAGTGTCTATTCAGCTATGTCCAAGGGACAGTTCCCGGTGTTCTTTCCTGTCTACCTGATGAATCTGGGCATTTTGGGGCAATGTAGCAAGTGCCTCATGTACACCAACAACCCTCTCCTCCGGATCTATATTAGAACATCGAAGTTTCAAAACTCATGCCTCATGTACACCAACAACCCTCTCCTCCGGATCTATATTAGAACATCGAAGTTTCAAAACTCATGCCTCATGTACACCAACAACCCTCTCCTCCGGATCTATATTAGAACATCGAAGTTTCAAAACTTTGAATGTTCTAATATCGACCCCTATTCAGCGAAAGCTGAAAACATCGCACATACAGAACAGCGAATGTTTTCCCTAGGAAAAGATTTGCTGTTCCAAAACACATACACACATCACAAGCACACCAAACAAACAGCAATCCACACACATACACCTAAAATCTTACATCTAACCCTACACTAAACTATACACACACCACTAACTATCCACTTACCTTAACCCAAACTCTAACCCTAAGGACCGTCACTATCACACACTCACCTCACTCGTGCCCTAACCCTAACTCACCTACCCTGCCCTAACCCTCACGTTCACACAATAACACACTTACCTGACCCACATTCTAACCTAACTCACCTAACTCGCCCTAACCGTCATGTCCACACTATCGCACACATACCTAACCCACGCCCTAACCCTAACTCACCTAACCCACCCTAGCCCTCATGTCCACACAATCGCACACATACCTAACCTGCACCCTAATCCTAACTAACCTAACCCGCACTCAATCACACACTTACCTGAACTCGACCCGTAACTTTCCACCACAGCGCTGAAAATACTTAAGCAACAGAAATGGGCAACCAAATTCTTTCCCTAGGAAAAAATTTGGTTTTCTATTCCTTCGATATTTTCAGCTTTCGCTGAATAAGGGTCGATATTAGAACATTCGAAGTTTTGAAACTTTGGTATTCTAATATAGACCCTCTCCTCCTACTACCCAACACTACAACATGTGAGAGATGCATTTATCTAGCCAAACTGGAGGCAAAGCTCTCTCAACCCAAGACTGAACTTGTCAGTCAGGAGGAGAAGGCAAACACCCACTCCACACCACACACCACATAGTCCCAGTACATCTACACCACCAAGACCCACACACAGATATGCAAAATCATTCTCCGAGGCTGTCAATAAGAATCTACCCAAACAACAGAGACCTCCAAAGCAGAAACGCAAGCAACCTCCAGCCCTCACCACAACCCAAAAGGCACATAACACACAGACTCAGTGTGCCACTCAATCACTGCCCATAAGGCAAAACTACGTACCAAACACAGTGGTCATAGGTGACTCTATAGTCAGTTACACTGATGTTCCACTCACCAGAATAAGCAAGGAGAAGGTTACTGTTAGCTGCCTGTCAGGTGCCAGGATCCTCCACATAACCCACGCACTTTGGTCACTCCACAATAAGTACAAATATGACTCAGTCATTGTCCATGTTGGTGTGAACGACCTGAGATGTACCTCCCTGGATTACATGAAAAGAGACATGGAGGAGCTCTCTGATCTTGCAATCTGGGCAGGTATGACCCTAGCCCTGAGTAGCATCCTATCTTCACCCAAAATGATACTGCAATACAAGGACAAAATGATTGACTTCAACAGTTGGCTAAACTTCTGGTGTCATTCAAAGGGGAACAAGTATTTGTCTGCCTGGGGTGACATGGTTGATAGGCCACGATGCTTTGCCAGAGATGGTCTGCACCTATCACTCCTGGGATTCTGGATACTGGCTAAGGCTCTTGCCACCCCTATAGTGCCTTTTTAGGCAAAGCTCAAAAAACAAAAACCACCACCGTAACAGATATAGGCAAGAAAAAACTGAGGGTAATGCTACTCAATGCTACAAGTCTAAACTTCAAAAGGCACTTACTCAGGGCACTCCTCAAAATGGAGAATATTGATATCTGTCCAGTGACAGAAACCTGATTCAAGGCTCCAGAGAGCACCCCTGCATTACCAGGATATAACTCATGCCATAACTTTTGGCCATCAAACTAGAACCAGAACACCAAGGGCGGAGGTGTGTCCATATTCATTAAGGACAACCATACCTCCAGGCTAGTTGCCCAACATAATTCATCTGAAATTATGCAAGTGCAACTAACTCGGTGCAAAGCTGCAATCCATATTGTAGTTTGCTACAGATCCCCCCATGCCCCAGGATTCCCACTCCTCTTTTCTTGATATAATAGAGAATATCAAGGTCCAGCCTAACACCCTAATATTAGGAGATTTCAACTACCCCACCATTAACTGGGAAAACTATTCTTGTACTAACTCCTTTCCTCAATGTTTCCTAGAATTCATAAACTCCAACACCCTGGATCAACTTGTCCACACTCCTACCAGGGGCAAAAATATCCTAGACCTAGTACTTACCAACATGAGTGACAGGTGTTTCACACCTGAGGTCAACTCCTCGTTGGTCATATCCGACCATAAACTAATCACCCTAGATATCCACATCCCACCCCCACCTTCCACTAAGAAAATCACAGTAAAAAACTTCTCCAAAGCCAACGTCGTGCTACTTAAGGCAGAAGTGGCCAACTTCACAACACCCATGCAGATGGACATTACAGTTATCACTGCAGAATTTTATACAAAGGCACTCTATAAGCACCTACATGGGTGCATGGATCATGCCATCCCTACTAGAACCAAGATGCAGTCTTCTAAAAAAAGAAAACCAATCTGGTGGTCCTCTGCTATTAACAAATACTACAACAGAAGAAAGAAACTGTTGCAAAAGACAATAAAATTCCATGAGTGGAGAAGCTCCCTGGTTAGCTTCAGCAAGAAGCTGAGATCTGTCATAAAATCCTCCAAAGCAAACTATGAAAATAAGATTGCCACTGACTCTAAGGACAACCACAAAGCATTTTACAGCTTTGTCAAGAATTTCAATGGCAACACCCAGATCTGCTCTGAGCTACAACGCAATGGCACAAAAGTCATGGAACCAACTGATATCGCCAGCATCCTGGCTGATAGGTTCAGTGCCAACTTTACCCCCCCCCCCTTACCTCTCAAACGGCCCATATCCATGCCTGAAGAATGCAGTGTCCCTGCTATCACAACTGAACAGGTGAAAACTGCGCTATCGAAAGCCAAGAACACAGCATCCACAGGACCAAACAATATCCCTGGCTGCATTCTACATGAGCTTCAGAACGAACTAGCCCACCACCTAAGCACCATGTTCAATCACAGCCTCTCGACAGGCTTTGTATCCACTGAATGGCACATGGCAACAGTTGTACCACTCCACAAAGGGGAAGCCACCACAGACCCTGGAGCTATCACCCTATTAGGCTGATGAGACTGGTGTGCAAGGCCATGGAGCGTATTATCATGGAACTCATAAACAATGATATTGGCAGCCTCCAAACTCTGGACCCTACCCAGTTCGGATTTGTGAAGGGCAGATCATGTCTCCTGAACCTGGTCAACTTCTTTCAAACAATCACCAAAGCCATAGACAAGGTTAAGGCAGTCCACACAGCCTATCTCGACCTCATCAAGGCTTTCAACACCATCCCCCATTCTGGCATCATAAATAACCTATAACCTCACCAAGCTGGGTATAAATCCGTATGTCACAAGATGGGTCACCAACTGGCTCACAGACAGAACCCACACTGTAAAAATTGTAGACTTCAAATCTGACTCCAAACCTGTGACAAGTGGAGTACCACAGGGTTCAGTCTTGAGTCCCCTTCTGTTTAGGATCTACTTCTCTGAAGTACAGGCCAACACAGAGGGCCTCTGGCTGACAAAGTTCGCAGATGACTGTAAACTGGGTGCCATAGTTGAGTCCCCAACAGATGTGGACATCCTACAAAAGGGCCTCACTGAGACTGATGCCTGGTGTCAGAGCCATGGCCTCAAGTTCAACACCAAAAAATGCATTGTCATCCCCTTTGGGAAAAACCATGTACCCATGGGCTACCACATAAGGTGGCAGTCCACTTAACACCTAAGGTGTGATGAGACCTCGGGACTCTAGTGGACAGTAGCCTCTCCTTCGACAATCACATCACCACAGTAGTCAGGAAATCCTTATACGTAGCACACCTCACCATGAAAGGGTTTTCATCCAGGAAAAAATAAGTCATTGTCCCCCTCTACTCGGCTCTCATCAGACTCATTATAGAGTACAATGTCCCATTTGGAATGTACCTTACAAGGCATCTGCAGCAGCTGGAAAGGCCACAAAAAAACTCACAAAGAGGATTATGAGACTCAAACAGTTACCCTCAAAAAACTCCGGCTTTACTCCGTAGCATATCACCTACTCTGAGGTGATCTCTGCCTAATATACAAAGCTATGTCAAACCCTGAGCTGCTAGACATGCTACACCTAAAGACATCCCAATTTATCAGAGCCACATGCTCTAGAGACCTAAACCTTGTCACCGCAATTAACAGAACATGCTGGAGGGATAGATTCCTGTCCCAGAGACTTGCCATACTCTGGAACAGACTAAATATCTATGTCAAGCAGAGTTCGTCAATAGCACTCTTCAAGAAAAGTTTTGATGATTGGATGGGAAATAGGAAATTCACCCCGGAAATCACATCGGTAGCCCTGCTAGACAGGGGCACAGGTAAATAGCATCCATGGGTGGTGAAAGCCAGGGAACCTTGTTGGCTAGGCTTATATAGGCCCTTGGGCCGATAGCCTAGTACCTACCTATGAACCTATGAACCTATTTAGTGTTTTTAATCCTCATTGATGTGCCAGAAAACCACATATTTTATGAGAAAAAGACCAGTAGCATGAAGTAAAAAATCTTGACAGCCTGTGAAAATGTGGACATTTGAGAGCTATGATACTCAGGGTGTGATACAGCTTGGGAGAGGGTTACAGATAGTATAGTACAGGAATTTTTACATGGAAGAGTTATGAGAGAAACATACAAGAACATGCAAGATCTGTAGGGTGGTTTAGCTGTCTTGTATTAAGATCTACCTCCTAGTTATTGCGGTGTTGATTCTTTACTCTGTTGCCCTGCTGCCCTGTTGCCCTGTAGTTTATTGAAATACATCTGCAGTAATGTAATGCATAGTTTCTTTCTCCAGGCTTAAATAGTAATGCTCCCGCAAGGCTTGCTCACTGGACTATAAAATTAGTTATTAGACGCTGTTCTGCCTTATGGCAATGAGGAGTATATCATTTAAAATCTGTTAATTATTTCTGATGACCTGCTGCTGTTGTTGTTTTGTATCACTGCCAATTGTTTATAGCTCACACAGCAACATTGTCTAACCTGATATCTTCCTTGTTTGTTATAATGGTGCATAAATGCTGGTTGCCGATTGCTTGTTAGATAATAGTGCAAAACAGCTACCCTGTGAGTTATATCATAAATCTTAATACCATGCAGCCTGATGTAATCTGTCTAGTTTATGCATTTTATGACTAGCTGCCTGCATGCATAAAGTAGCAATGTTGCTAGTAGCAGATTTAGAATATGACCAAATGTTTTATTGTCTTAATATTGATGGCACTGAGTTTCACTAAGCAGTTTCTCTGCTAACATTTTATCTCTGTAGGTAGAACACTCAGAGTAAAGAAATTTAATCCATGTTCCAATCCATGACGTTAGTCCTTTTGGATGGGGTGTTGTAAACATCCATTCTGGTATGCTCCAAACATTTCCAATGTGTAGAATTTCCCAGGTATTTTGAAGTATTTTTAGTTCTGTAGAGTGATGTAGATAGTTTACTGCCATTACTGCTATTTCTACTACAATTATTACTACTACTACAGCTACTACTAATAATACTATTACAAGTATTGCTATTGCTTTAACTATTACCGCTAAAATTACTACTGCTGCTACAACTATTGCTACTACTACTACTACTTTAACTACTTATATTTATGCTACTATTACACCCACTGTTTCTATTACTAGTGCAACTGATGCAATTACAACTACCAGCTACTACTACCACAAGCACTACTACAACCCCACTACTACTGTTGCTACTACAAGTGTTACTACTGTTAACTCTACTATTACTGCTGTCACTACCACTAATTGTTAATTATGTAAATACATTTAAAAAATGCTCAAAATGCTCACATGAGAACTTTAATGCTGATTAAGAAAGGCTGGGATACTAGTTTTTTTTACAAAAGCATTACTTAAGAAGTGCAACTGTAAAAAGAGGTGGCTGTAAATGATGTCTGAATAAATACTTTCTGTAACATACTTTTATTAGCTGTGGCAACTTCTAGCTGGGCAAAAAAACTCTTAAAGAAAAGAAGAAACTGTTCTATGTCATAGGAAACATAAATAGTATATTTGAGAATTCTTAATGTGCATTCACCCTATCTTCAACCACACAATGTGTGGATACATTTATAGACATACTGAATGAGTCAAAACAATAAAACAAACTTAACTAAAAGCTAAAATTGGCATGGTATAAGACCCTTTCATTTTTATACTTTTCAGTTTAGAAACACTACTAAAATTCATATAATGAGCTATTCTTAGCTATTCCAAAGAAAAGAGCACAGCTACGTACATGACAATTATTTCTAAACACTGCAAGAAAAAAATGAAGCCATAAATCCCACACCTTTCCATTGCTTCTCCTATGTGCAATCTTCCAAAAAGCCACCATTTTAAAAAGTAAAACATTTATGGGCACTACCAGAGACAGGAAATACAATCTGCGAGATTCAATAAACTCCGTGTAGGCTTTGTGCAGAGTCTACACAGAGTTTACATGTTTGCGTAACATTTCACAGCACGAGGCAGTGTGCGATGCATATCAATGAGGTGCAGCACGCCTAGTCTAGGTTTCACGGCTCACAACAATGTTACTGGCCAAAAAACCTTATAATTGAACACAGATAGCAATTCTGTGTAAAGAAGAATATTTACTGTGTGCAGATTTGCGCGGAATGCCACAATGATCACCAAGGATTTTACAAATAGCTGTCATTGTGTTACTGCAACACATCTGCACAGAGGCTAACTTAATGAGAAGACAAATAACCAGAAGTAGGTCATATAGAAATGTGTTAGAATGTAACACTCACAAATGTAGAGAAAGCCATATTAATGTGAAGATAAAGGGACAGAAATAGGGACAGATTTTTAATATTGCACTGATAAACTTAGGAAGTTAATAGTATATATAGGTTGCACATTAGCATGAGCTTGCTGAAGAGCATGAAGTTTGAAATTCAAATGTCAGTCATCGGTTTCTGACTGTACTCTGGAATGACATGCCAATGATTTGTCAGGAAAACAACATTTTATGAGCAAAAGATCACATATATGAGATAAAATCTGGACAGTCTGCACAGATCAGGACAGTTGAAAGGTGCACTCAAATGTGTGTAATACTGAGTCACATCAGTCCTGACATCATCCCAGTAATATGGCAGGAAGACACATGTTTGTTAAGAAAAACATCTGGACATCCTGGGAACATCTGAACAGTTGAAAAGTATGAATATGAAGTATATGGTCCAAACACATTACAGTACAGTACAGTGTACCTACAGTGCAGACCACTGTGACTTCCCTTTCCTGACATTCTGCACTGAAGCTGTGTTAATAATCTGTAACAGGACATGGGACTCCCACGTAAAATGATCACCCAGGGGAAGTGGGTGTATTGAATAGGGACACACAGATGAATTGTAGGAATGAACACAGAGAAAGAGTACAGGTGAAGCTCCCACATGTACAGCAGAGGAGGGCATGTCAATAGAAAATGGTTGTAGCAGCAACACCAAGCACATATCTATATGGTACAGTACGGACTGTACAGTGAAAATGTGTTGCCTGTGACTGTCACACAAGGTGACATAACAATGGGGAGGATGTCTATTTGAGATAAGCATCCTTAGATGAATAATGCTGAGGAAATCTATCAGGGATCTGACATACAACTGGATAGGGTGCATATTGGGAAGCTGTGCAAAATGATATACCTACTCTCAGCAGAGGTCTCCAGCAAGGTGGCTACAGGTAAAGGATCATGGCAAACATTACAAGAACCAACCACAATCATGGACAATATCAGAATAATACCACCATCAATCCCATGCCTCTGACATAACATATGTGATGTGGAGTGATAACAGATAAGCTTGTACACACACACACACACACACACACACACACACACACACACACGCACACACACACACCTGACAGCAGTTAGAACAGAACCCTTACCTATCTAAGTACACAGACTACAAAGCACAGTACATTATATAAGCACAAGTCTGTTTTATACAACAGTGCAGATGAACTTATAGTAGATGACATCAGCAGGCCATGTGGTTGACAGGATGTGAGGCTGCATAGGCACATAGCTCCATAGGTTCAGATGAGGCTACAAGCCTAATAGTACTAGGGTCTTTAGAAGCTTACCTGTGCAAAAACACAAACACCATTATTAAACATAGTTGGCTGGTTGTTTTTAGCAGAGTGTGTTTCTGAGCAGCAGCACCTGACCTGATTTGGCCATGAGGGACATAGATGCCAGCACTGAGGTAACTTTGCAATCACATAAGCAGTAGTCAAGATTGTGCTTGAACAGAGTCATTGAGGATCACTGGTTCACATGCAGTGGAAGCCTATTACATAGGAGTGTGAATTGTTGTGGGATATATCTGTCTCCCCAGCATATTCTGTTTATGTCACAAACTAGGTTGAGAACCCTGTGGCAAATTATAGTTGTCCCATTTGAATTGCAGACGTCAATCATTCACAGAAGGGCAGGGTCTGAGACTGCTCTGCAAGGCAGTCATAGATTACCTCTCAGCAGCCTGCATGATACCGAGTACAGTGACAGATATGTCAGTCTTTCCATGTATGTCATGTTTGGAGGTCTGGGAGTGCCCCAGGCACAACCCTGTGTTCTCTTCAATTGCTGCAGGTGTCTGGTGAGGTATATAGAGATGTGAGCATTGTACTCCATTATTGGTGTGATGAGGGTAGAGTAAAGCAGAGGTGTGTCGACTCTGGTCTTGGATGTGATGTCCATATGCATGATGTGTGCAATGCAGATTGTGTGTGTCACCACTATGGGAACATAGTGATGAAAGTGTAGATTGCTATCAACATGTGGTCCGAATTCTCACAACACTATGTTTGAGTTTAGGCCAGTGCTATGTATATCATAATTAGCAGGGCTACTTAACTGACAAAGGTGACAAAGAGTCATTGTATGCTTAAATTTCAGTCACTAAGTTTGTCACCAATCATCAGTCTGTGTTAGCCCCTACTGTAATATGTTACCATCACTGGGGGACTCTGTGTGAGAGCATCCAGTTAATAATCATCTGTTGACTTGGTAAACCACAGGCCATCTACTGTGCTACAGTTGAGGGCACAGCTCAGATCCTTGTGGTATTCCAGTGGTGAGTGGACTAGTGGTGGAGGCACAATCCCCAGCTTTGAGAGTGTGTGTTCTGTTGTTGAACAAGTTGGCTCTATATCTAGTACTGTATGGCCTAATTCCCAGATATGAGATCTTCACTATGAGACATGAATGTTGGATAGTGTTAAAGGCCTTGGATAACTCAACATAGGCAGTATGTCCTGTTATCCCTCATCCTGGTATTTAGGGTCAGTATCCATGAAGTCCACAAAAGTCAATAATATCTACCCTTGCCAAACCCAAAATGGGTAGGATCAAGTATGTTGAAAGTCACCTCTGTCCCTATGGATATGCTCCATACTGATTTCTGTAGTAGCCATGCAGATAAGGCTTTTTAGGTGTATGGGTCAGTTAGTTGTAGTTCTGCATGTTTTCAGATCGATGTGCATTGCATAGCACACAGCATTTGATATCACATTTTCTAGTATGGTTGATATATGTGTGAAAAAGTACTGAGACCCCAGGGTTGCACTGCTGGGGGGGGGGTGCCAACACATGGATGTATTTTAAATATATGATGTACAATTTGATAGGGTCCTCAGGTTGTAATGTTTCTACATGTACTTTCATGTCATACAATGGTAGTGGACAGCAGACAGCAGAAACACAGTATAATATATATATATATATATATATATATATATATATATATATATATATATATATATATATATATATATATATATATATATATATATATGTATATTAGCAAAGACAAATATTATTAGACACTGAACCACAGCAATAAGCATAAAATCACCAACGTTTAATTCTTATAGGTAAGCGCTTTCACACATCCAAACTGCTTCATCAGACCAATTCTCTTTGCTATTATATATTTTATATTGGACACGGTTTACTCCTTGGGTGTTGTATTCCTTTATTTATATATATATATATATATATATATATATATATATATATATATATATATATATATATATACATACATATATATATAGGTCCCCTTCTGTAGACTGAACCTTTAAAAGTTCGAACTTCATATGGCCGAGACCATATGTTCGAACTTTTAAAAGTTTGAATGAACTGAATGGAGATCCCCATACAGTGCTGAATGGGAAGATTTCCCTTTTCCGCAATGTAATGCGATCTTGGAGTTGTTATATTTAAGTAGCGGAGGGGTGCAGGGGGGTTGCCCCCCTGCTACGCAGGTTTAGTTTTGTTTTGTTTTTTTTTTCTTTTTTTTGTTTCTACTTGAGTTTTTGAACTTTTATATGTTAGATATTCTGGTCTTGGCCATATCAGCTTTGAACATTTAAAAGTTTGATCTACTGAAGTAGGTCCATAGATATATATATATATATATATATATATATATATATATATATATATATATATATATATATATATATATATATATATTTCCATAAATAGGGAGCAGTGGGTTTGTGTGACAGTTAGAAAAGTGTATATGCATGTGAGATACACTTGTTTGTGCATTGTTAAGCACTACACAAATGCGAGCTGCATTGCTAAAGTCTGATAGTACTGAGTCTGTGGAATACACCTACTACTTGTTGTGCAGTGATACATTACTTTTTGGGGCCAGATGGCACTGGGTTGGAATGCAGCTGCATCTAAAACTTTTAACTACTTTTGCTTTACCATTGGTGCATGTTGATCGACGTCTCCTTCTCTTCCTACTAGTCCTAGGTAAAATGAGGGAGGGCAGCCCCTCCATCTGGCATAGGTGCAACAGTGCAGTGTACAACCCTATGCACCACCCCTGGTAATTCAGTATAGGTGAAAAACTCACCACCTCTACCACTGGCCTATCCTCAAGGGCAAAACTACCTGTGGAGGCAGCGGAGGTAGTGCTGCCAGGTTGGCTAATGCTGGGCAATGGTCTCAGGGCCAGTGAAGTGTAGACAGGTAGATTCTGTGGAGCAGGCCTACCCCACTGTTCTGTGGAGTATTTTGTGATGTGGTACACATGGATGATATGGACACATTCTGATGGCACATAATAAATTAAAACAAAAAATAAGGGTTGGGGTGAGAAAAAAAAAACAGATAAGATTAGTACTTTCATATGTAATATTCAATGCATTAATACAATTACTCAGCTCTGTTATATTAAGCTTTACTCTTAAGAATACTACTTCCTAACAGATAACTTACTACCTTTAAGACTAGCAGCTCCTTACAGATGCTCACTGTACTACAGATTCCAGCAAGTACTGCTTTACATGTGCATACATTGCACATATGCATGTTCCAATTATCCAGATTGCAGTTTACAGCAGGGCATGTGTGCCGCTGGTATAGCGCTTTTACTTTAAACCTTTAAGTTACACATAATTGAAGAATTAACAGTTACTGTATAGTTGGAAAGTGTGGTATTTGAACCCACCACCTCTGACTAAAGTCTAATATTGTACTCTTGGTTTGTGCTACAGACTAATGCCTGCATATTTGCCTTTACAGCTGAGATATTCATGCTACATTTGATACAACTGTATAAAATACCAAAAAAGATATCTTTAGCTTTTAATACTGCAATATCACTACTCTTCTGCTGCATGAATACTACATGCCTCCCTCATCCTCACTAATATAGTGGCATAAGTCCTAACATTTCACTCCCTCCCTGTGGCAACTGTGGAAATAACAGAAAAAAAACAAATACCATTATGAATATCAGTTTTGCCTATATTCAGCTTTTAAGCCTTACAAGTACTCTCTGTAGTTGAGGCTTACACATCTGTGGGATGTCATCATCATCATCGACCCCCTTTTTCCCATTTTCTACATGGGGTCAGGGTATCGTGCTGTCACCAACTCTCTCGATTCAGTGCCACACTCCTGCCTTCATCAACACTTATGCCTGACTGTCACAGATCTTCTTTCACACAATCTATCCACCTCTTTTCTGGACGTCCTCATTTTCTCTTACCATCTTTTTGGTGATTCAGTCTGTGGGATGTCCACTGTCCTAAATTTCTTGAACCAGTTGAGTGCATCCCTCTTCTTACGATGTAGGTCAGTAAAGTGGTGCCTACATTGGTCACCAGTGGGGAGATACTGGTCGCATTGGTCACAACCCCGGCCAAACTATCCCAAGCCTCTGACTTATATTGGGACCCAGAATCGTCCTCCCACAGCAACCTGGTACTGTGGTGTTTCACTAGGAGTCCAACAAAAATCTTGGAGTACTGGACACCCCATCTCTGAGCCCTAAATCTCACACCCTCCCACAAACACCTGCCATGTCTTCCACAGATCAAAAGTAATGGTGACTGATGGTTTCCCACCAAATCCAGTTATCACATTTACTGGGAGTGTGCACACTGTTTGAAAATGTTGTGCACCACCACTTACTATTGCACAAACGCGGTGCTCGGGGGGGGGGGTGTACTGCCCAGCAATGTGCTTGCACAATGGTAAGCGGTGCTCAGCAGTGGTAAGCAATGCAATTTCAAAGTTATCTCATGTACAGGCACTTGTGTAAGTGTGTTAGTCAAATGTGAAGGCCATGCCAGTCCAGAAAGCAGTAATATACTTGCAGAAACAAAGTACACAGCATACCCACAATCATACATTTGATAATAAATGTGATAATACATAAAGAAAGAAAGATAGAAAGAAAGAACTGACACAATATTAGTGTCTCTGTCCTCATAAATATAATTAATATCATGTACACTGTGTCAAATGTTATACGTGAGAGTGACTATAATGGGAAGTGGAACAACAGTAAAAGTGTATGGAATATGCTGTATTTGAACCCAGAACCATGTGCATGGCTGCCCTACACTTATACCTGTTGCTACAACAAGGTTAAGAAAATATATGTCTATGTTGCAGTTCATTGCTACAAACTGCAATGTCACAACAATAAAACAAAGGTTGTGCACCCTGTACTAGGACCCAGGAGCATCTGTACTCCAACCCTACATTTACACCCGCTGCCACAGGATTAGTTACATGATATTGCTTATTTTACTATTCATTCTTAAGGTCTTACTGTTAATCCCACTCAGTGTTGCTTAGTGGCTTTGAGCAAAGCCCAGTAGTATTAACTGAATGCATCTGGTTTCTATTTTTGGCTGGCTGGGTCATGTCTGCCCCTGGGCTCCAGTTTATGCACTGATGCATTTTGCACCCACCAAATGAACGCAGCCAAACCTAACATTCATTTTTCTCCATTTCCCACATTTGAACTGAGCAGCACAGCAAGCAAACATGCGAAAAGGGAAAAAAAAAAGAGAGAAAAGGTTTTGAACCCAGTACCATCTGGCCCCCCAAAAAAGGAAAGCATCAATGCATTAATGCATAATGCCACAGAGTCAGTTAAGTAGGAGGTGTGTTTCATAGACTCAGTAGTAACTGTCAGATTTTAGCAATGCTGCTTGCATTTGTGCACTGCTAGGCAGTGCAAACAGGTGTATCTTACATGCATATGCACTTTGCTAATTGATGCTCAATGGAAAATTACATATTATTAAGTATTACTGCTGTTTATTGTCCATTTCTTGTGTATGACATTACATTACATGTGGAAAAATTAAAAATGAAGGTCCTATCTCACAGTATGTCACATATTTACAATACAGCCATGTATTGCCCCCCCCCCCCCGGCACTGCAACCCTGGTGTCTCAGTACATTTTCCACATATATATCACCGACACTACAGAAAGCAATATCAAATATTGTGTCATATGCAATGTACATCAATCTGGTAACATGCAGAACTGCAACTACTGACCCATAAGCCTAACAAACCTTATCTGCAAGGCTAGGGAAGGGATCAGCATGGACCTTATCTACAGGAACATAGGTGACCTTCAACACACCAGTTGACCCATGTTGTATTTGTCAAGGATAAATCTTGCCTATTGAATCTCATGGACTTATTTGATACTGACCCTGAAGACCCGGATGACAGGTAACAAGACATACTGTCTTCTGTTCAATTATTCAAGGCCTTTGACAATATTCCCAATTCACGTCTTAAAGTGAAAATGCCCCATCTGGGAATTAACCCATACAGTCTAGCTGGATAGACAACTGGCTCACCAACAGAACACACACTCTCAAAGTTGGACTGCACCTCCACCACTAGCCCACTCACCAGTGGAATACCACAAGGTTATGCAACAAGCTGACCATCCATGTGAAGCAGAGTTCCTCCATAACCCAATTCAAGTGCAACTTGGACAATTGGATGGGAAACTGGAAATTCATCCCTGGTTTTGCACCTATGTCTCTAATGCAAATAGGTAACCTGTAAATGGTTCATCTCCCAGGCCCATGCTTACACTTATCAAGGGTATCAGAACTTGTCAGAGATTTGGGATGCATGGCTAGGCTTAAAAAGGCCCTTGTGTTCGGTAGCCTAGTAAACACCTATGAACCTATGAACCTATGAACAGGGATCTAAGCCATCAGCTGTATGGAAGCTACTTCGCTGAAGCACAACCAAAGGTAGGCAGCCTGTGGTTTACCATGGTTGCACATTAATTAGACACACTCATACAAATTCACCCAATGATGGTACCATATTACAGAAGGGGCTGACAGAGCCAAAAATTGGTGCCAGACTCACAGACTGAACCTTACTACAAATAATGCCTCATTGTCCCCTTTGGCAATGAAGTACCCTGCTATTTATGATATGCATAACACCCCTCTCAGGTCAAATACAGTGTTATGAGACTTGTGATCACATGTTCATAGCAATCTACACTTTCATCACTATGTGTCCATAGTGGTGTGACACACATTCTGCATTGTGCGCATCATAAATATGGACATCACATGCAAGATCAGGGAGGTCATAGCTCTATTGTACTCCACCCTTATCAGACTACTAATTGAGAGCAAGGCTTCCTTCTGTCTGTACCTCACCAGACAACTGCAGTGATTGGAGAAACAAATAGAGGTTTGTGACTGGGAGAATGCAGGTCCTCCAAACATTATATACATGAAAAGACTACAAGACCTGTCACTGGACTCAGTTTCTTGCAAGCTGCTGAGAGGTGACCTATGCCTGACCTACAGAGAGTTCTCAGAACCTGTACTACTGGAAATGCTGGACAGCTGCAAATCAAATGGGACAGGAATAACTTGGGCCAGGGTTCTCAACCTAGCCTGTGATGTAAATAGAACATGCAGGGGAGATAGATATCACACAAAGGAAAAATCTCTCTCTCCAACTAATGAAACAGCTAGTGTACAAATTCTAGAATATCCAGCAAAAGAAAAAACATCAGCTGTACCACAGCAATGTAGTTTATTAGAAAAGTAAGTGCCTTCAGGGATCCAGGGATCAGTCTGATGAAGGGGTTGGATCCCTGAAAGCTCTTACTTTTCTAATAAACTACGTTGCTGTGGTACAGCTGGTGTTTCTTCTTTTGCTGGAGACAGATATATCCCCTGGTGACACACATCTCTGTTATAGGCTCCCACTGCATGTGTTGTAGTGCTCCTCAATGACCCTGTTCAGGTGCAACCTTCACTACTGATTGGGTTGTTTTAAATTCACCTGTGGGCTGGCACCTATATCCCTCAGAGACAGGCCCAGTTGTTGCTGCTCTCAAAATCACTCTAACAATGACCATCTAAATATGCTTAATAAGGGTACTTGTGTTTTTACAAATCTAAGCTTCTATTGCCTCATATATACTGACAACCATGTATAAGTAAAAATTACAAGTACAATATGTGAGAGAAGCATCTATAGAATGAATGTAGAATAAATTCTCTCTCTCAGGTTACAACAAACCAGATATCGAATAGGTTGTCGACACACACACACTTCACCTCCTCAACAGACCAAATGCACAACACATACCCTCACATATGCACAGGTTGTCATTAGAAGCTTACCAAAAGAGCAGAGACCTCACCAATGCAAACCTTCTGCACACATTACAGTCCAAACGGAACCCACTACACATAAAAACAAATGTATCAGTGTATCAGCCATTAAGCCCTTAAGCAAAACACCTGAAAACCAATGTCTTGGTCATAGTTAAATCCATAGTAAGACACACAGATGTCCCCCACACCGGGGTGTACAAGGAGAAAGTCACAGTCAGCTGCCTGTCAGGTGCCAGGATCCGCAAAGTTATGCACCCTTTCAACAACAAGCACAGTTACACCTATGTCATACTCCATGTTGAAGGCAATGACTTGAAACATACATCACTGGACTATATGATGAGAGATATGACTGAGAGCTCAGACTATCTGTGCCAGACAGGTATGTCCGTAGGCCTAAGCAGCATTTTACCTTCACTCAGGATAATGCCTCAATATAAACAAAATAATTATCGACTTCAGCAATTGGCTTAGCTACTGGTGTCAATCCAGGAGGTATCCAGCATTTGTCAGCCTGGGAAGGTATGGTTGACAAGCCACACTGCTTTGCCAGGGATGGTCTTCATCTGTCACCTCTTGCCTTTTGGTTACTGGCAAAGGTACTTGCCTCCCCATAGTGCCTTTTTTAGGCAATGTTTATGAAGCTCGAAATTGATGGTGTAATGATGAATGTTGTTAGTGCATATGCTCCACAAGTTGGGTGTGCGATGGATGAGAAAGAGAAATTTTGGAGTGAGTTGAATGAAGTTGTGGTGAGTGTACCCAAGGGTGAGAGACTAGTAATTGGAGCGGACTTTAATGGGCATGTTGGTGAAGTGAACAGAGGGGATGAGGAAGTGATGGGTAGGTATGGTATTAAGGAGAGGAATGCAGAAGGTCAGATGATTGTGGATTTTGCGAAAAGGATGGACATGGCTGTGGTGAATACGTATTTTAAGAAGAGGGAGGAGCATAGGGTGACATACAAGAGTGGTGGAAGATGCACACAGGTGGATTATATCCTATGTAGGAGGGCCAGACTGAAGGAGATTGGAGACTGTAAAGTGGTGGCAGGGGAAAGTGTAGTTAAGCAGCATAGAATGGTGGTCTGTAGGATGACGTTGGTGATCAAGAAGAGGAGGAGGAGTGGGAAAGCAGTGCCAAGGATTAAATGGTGGAAGTTAAAAAAGGGTGATTGTAAAGTGGAGTTTAGGGAAGAGTTAAGACAGGCACTGGGAGGCAGTGGAGAGTTACCGAATAGCTGGGTAACTACAGCAGAACTAGTAAGGGAGACTGCTAGAAAGGTGCTTGGTGTGGCATCTGGACAGAGGAAGGAGGACAAGGAAACCTGGTGGTGGAATGAGGAAGTACAGGAGAGTATACAGAGGAAGAGGCTGGCAAAGAAGAAGTGGGATTGTCAAAGAGATGAAGAAAGTAGACATGAGTATAAGGAGATGAGGCGCATGGCAAAGAGAGAGGTGGTGAAAGCTAAGGATAAGGCGTATGGAGAGTTGTATGAGAGATTGGACCCTAAAGAGGGAGAAAAGGACCTGTACCGATTTGCTAGACAGAGGGACAGAGCTGGGAAAGATGTGCAGCAAGTAAGGGTGATAAAGGATAGTGAGGGAAAGGTACTCACAAGAGAGGAGAGTGTGTTGAGTAGATGGAAAGAGTATTTTGAGAGTCTGATGAATGAAGAGAATGAGAGAGAGAGAGAAGGTTGGATGATGTGGGGATAGTGAATCAGGAAGTGAAACAGATTAGCAAGGAGGAAGTAAGGACAGCTATGAAGAGGATGAAGAATGGAAAGGCTGTTGGCCCAGATGACATCCTACTGGAAGCATGGAGGTGATTAGGAGAAATGGCAGTGGAATTTTTAACTAGATTGTTTAATGAAATTTTGGAAAGTCAGAGGATGCCTGAGGAGTGGAGAAAAAGTGTTTTGGTACCTATCTTTAAGAATAAGGGTGATGTGCAGAGCTGTAGTAACTACAGAGGGATAAACTGATCAGTCACAGCTTGACGTTATGGGAGAGAGTAGTGGAAGCTAGGTTAAGAAGGGAGGTGATGATTAGTGATCAGCAGTATGGTTTCATGCCAGGAAAGAGCACTGCAGATGCGATGTTTGCTCTGAGAGTGTTATTGGAGAAATACAGAGAAGGTCAGAAGGAGTTGCATTGTGTCTTTGTAGACTTGGAGAAAGCATATGACAGGGTGCCTAGAGAAGAGATGTGATACTGTATGAGGAAGTCGGGAGTGGCAGAGAAGTATGTAAGAGTGGTACAGGATATGTACGAGGGTAGTGTGACAGTGGTGAGGACTGCAGTGGGAGTGTCAGATCTGTTTAAGGTGGAGGTGAGATTACATCAAGGATCAGCTCTGAGCCCTTTCGTATTTGCAGTGGTGATGGACATGTTGACAGATGAGATCAGACAAGAGGCCCCATGGACTATGATGTTTGCAGATGACATTGCGATCTGTAGTGAGAGTAGGGATCAGGTTGAGGAGACTGGGGAGGTGGTGATATGCTCTAGAGAGCAGAGGAATGAAGGTCAGCAGGGCTAAGACAGAATATATGTGTGTAAATGAGAGGGATGGTAGAGGAATGGTGAGGATGCAGGCAGTAGAGTTGGTAAAGGTGGACGAGTTTAAGTACTTGGGATCAACAGTTCAGAGTAATGGTGAATGTGGAAGAGAGGTGAAGAAGAGAGTACAGGCAGGGTGGAATGGGTGGAGAAGAGTGTCAGGAGTGATTTGTGACAGACAGGTACCAGTAAGAGTAAAAGGGAAGGTCTACAAGAGGGTAGTGAGACCAGCTATGTTATATGGGTTGGAGACAGTGGCATTGACAAAAAGGCAGGAGTCAGAGCTGGATGTGGCAGAGTTAAAGATGTTAAGATTTGCACTCAGTGTGACTAGGATGGACAGGATTAGGAATCAGTATATTAGAGGGTCAGCTCATGTTGGACAGTTTGGAGACAAAGCAAGAGAGATGAGATTGCGTTGGTTTGGACATGTGCTGAGGAGGGATGATGGGTATATTGGGAAAAAGATGCTAAGGATGAAGCTGCCAGGTAACAGGAAACGAGGAAGGCCTAAGATAAGGTTTATGGATGTGGTGAGAGAGGACATGCAGGTGGTTGGTGTGACAGAGCAAGATGCAGGGGACAGGAAGAAATGGAAACGGATAATCCACTGTGGCGACCCCTAATGGGAAAAGCCGAAAGATGATGATGATGATGATGTCATAAGAACAAAATTCCTAAATAAAAATATTCTCAAAAGACAAACTCAAGGTTATGCTGCTTAATGTTGGGAGTGTAAATCAGAAACTACACTGAATGGAGGCACTACTTATATGAAACTACACTGAATGGAGGCACTACTTATATGAAACTGCACTGAATGGAGGCACTACTTATATGAAACTGCACTGAATGGAGGCACTACTTATATGAAACTACACTGAATGGAGGCACTACTTATATGAAACTACACTGAATGGAGGCTCTACCTATATGAAGCTATACTGAATGGAGGCACTACTTATATGAAACTACACTGAATGGAGGCACTACTTATATGAAACTACACTGAATGGAGGCACTACTTATATGAAACTGCACTGAATGGAGGCACTACTTATATGAAACTGCACTGAATGGAGCCACTACTTATATGAAACTACACTGAATGGAGGCACTACTTATATGAAACTACACTGAATGGAGGCTCTACCTATATGAAGCTATACTGAATGGAGGCACTACTTATATGAAACTACACTGAATGGAGGCACTACTTATATGAAACTACACTGAATGGAGGCACTACTTATTTGGGATGATGCTGATGGTTGTGCAGTCACAGAGACATGGTTTGGGGCCACGGAAAGTACTCTGTCCATGAAGGTTCATAATGCCTTCCACACATTCAGGCTGCAAAATGAACATGAAAGAAACAAAGGAGGAGGAGGTGTATCCATCTTTATGAAAGACAAATACACCACAAGACTGGTTAAGCAGTATAGCTCCCTAGAGTTATGCCAAGTCCAACTAACTGTAGGAAAGACCCCCCCTCCATGTCATTGTTAACTACAGGTCCACCAACACAAACCATGACAACCACACAGTGCCTTGCTGGACGTACACGAGTCACTCATAGTACAGCCAAGCACCCTAGGCATGGGTAACGTTAACTATCCTTCCATCAATTCGGATACATATATGAGCTCAAGCATGCTCACCCTAAGGTTCCTGCACTTTGTAAACACAAATACTCTGGAACAGTTAGTCTGCACCCCACAAGGGGATGGAATATCCTTGACCTAGTACTCACCAACATGAGAGATCACTGCACCACCCCATGTGTGAGACCATCCTTGGTAAGGTCTGACCATAAATCAGTCATATTCAGTGTAACAAATCATACCTGACCCCCCCCCCCCACCCAGTATCAAAAGGTTGAAAAGTTTCTCCAAAGCAAACTATAGCCTCCTAAGTGATGGCATACATAGTTTCAAACCTCCTGCCACCACTGACAGTAAAGAGTCCTATATGGAGGTGTACACAAATGCCCTATATAAACAGCTTTACAAGTGTATAGGCTTTAGTCATACCAGAATGGATCAAAACTTACTCGTGAAAAAACAAGCTGCCCTGGTGGACATCTAAACAAAAGATGAGTGAACCACATGCAGGCACATCCAGTGATACATCAGCAGAGTCCAAAATGAAAAAAAAATCAGTGGAAACCAGGGCAGAGTCAGCTAAAATTCTTTAATATTTCCAAACAATTTTTCCAGGTGCTCAGAGTGAGCTGAAGTCCTTTAATGGTGGACATCTAGCATAAATAGATTATAAAATATGAGAAAGAAACTGATGTCCAGGAATTAGAGGCAACAGTATCAGCAGCAGAACACCCTCCATAGCCTGAACAAGCAAATAAGACATCTTGTAAAGTACTCTAAAGCTAATAATGAAACTAAATTAGCATCCATAGCTAAGGATGATCACAAGGCATTCTTTAGCTATGTCTGCAATGTAAAAGGGAAGGCCCAGCTTTGCACTGAATTTATAGTGAACGGTATGAGTCATACTAACCCTGAGGACATTGCCAACCTGTTAGTAAACAGATATGGCAAACATTTCACACCCCTGTCTCCAGCAATCATACCCCAAAGCATACCTGTCACCACTTCTCTCCCTATTATCTCCAACAAACAAGTCATAACCACACTTGGCAAGGCCAAAAACACAACCTGTATGGGACTGAATAACATCCCAGGCTGCTTACTAAATGGTGTAAAGCAAGACTTCGTGGAACCACTGGGTACTCTCTTCAACCACAATCCAAGTACTGGCTTTGTCTCGGCAGACTGGAAAATAGCAACCATACTCCTCTTGCACAGAGGGGGTCCCCCAACTGACCTGAGAACTATAGACCTATAAGCCTGAGCAGCCTTGTCCATAAGGCCATGGAGAGAATCATCTTGGAACTTATCTAAAGGACATTGGTAACCTTCAAACTCTTGACCCAACCCCGTCTGGCTTTGTTAAGAACAGACCATGGCTGCTAAACTTAGTGGAATTCTTCAAGAGTGTCACCAAAGCCCTGGATGAAGGCAAATCAGTACATACTGCCTGGCTCAACTTGGTCAAGGACTTGGATTAGTCCATACATCATTATACAGGTAGCCAACTGTCTCACCAACAGAACGCAAATAGTCATACTTGGGGATTCCACCTCTACCAGCAGACTTGTTACCAGTGGTATTCCACAAGGGTGTGTGCTGGGCCTCCTACTGTTTGGAATCTATTTCTCAGAAATTCAGGTGATAACAGATGGCCAGTGGCTCACTATATTCTCTGATGACTGCAAACTGTGTGCAATCATCAAACCCCAAATGATGTCAACATACTACAAAATGGGCTTACATACATAAATGATTGTTGCCAAAGCCACAGCCTTAAACTTAACCAAAAAACATGCATTATTATTCCTTTCTGCAAAGGAGAGGTACCTGCAAATTATACTATTAATAATACCCCCCTAAGTTCCAACACAATGGTGAAAGACTTGGGAATGCAGGTTGAAAGCAACATCACCTTTTTTTATCATGTGTCCACAGTGGTAAGGAAGGCCTTTTATGTTGTACACCTCATAAGTAAGACCATAGCATCCAAGGCTAAGGATGTTGTTAATCTGCTGTACTCGTCACTCATCAGACCAGTAATAGAGTACAATGCTCTGTTTTGAATGTACCTCACTAGACACCTGCAGCAGCTGGAGAGACCTAAGAGGTTTGTCACCAAAAACATCCAGAGACGTCAGCACATGACCTACATGGACACACTGTAGGCTCTGTCATTGTACTCTGTATCGTATAGACTGCTGAGAGGTGACTTGTGCCTGGCCTACAGTGTACTCTCAAACCCTGCCTTAATAGAAATGTTGCACCTCCGCAAATCAAATGGGACAAGACTCACTCACTGTAGGGACCTTAACCTAGCCTACAACATCAACAGGACATGCTGGAGAGACAGATATGTCTTCCAGAGATTGCCACTGCTATGGGACAAACACCAATTCACATGAAACTGAGCTCATCAATAACGTTATTTAAGCATAACTTGGACAATTAGATGGGAAATTGTAAAATTATCCCAGGGGTTTCACCTATGTCACACTTATACAGGGGCAACCAGTGCTGATCATGAATTTGCAAATATGGACTACATATCTTGGTCTATAAGGGAGCAATGATACAACTTCACTTGGCTTGAAAAGGCACTAGGGTCATTAGCCTAGTAGCTTTCTATGAACCTGTGAACCTAGGGACATTATGATGGTAGCCTCATATGAACCTAGGAAGCTATGAACCTATGCAGGCCTGCCAACATCTTGCCTCACACAAATCCTGCTGATGTCATTTACTATAAGTTCAGCTGCAGTCTTGCAAAAATCAGACTTATGCCATGGCACTTGCAATAAGTACTGTGTTTTTAGATAGGTAGGGGTTCTGTTCTCACTGCAGTCAAGTGTGTGTGTGTGTGTGTGTGTGTGTGTGTGTGTGTGTGTGTGTGTGTTTGTGTGTGTGTGTTTGCTTTTGCTTGACATTACAGAAAGCCTTTTACCACAGCATGTGGGACATTATTATTACTATATTCTCAACAGACACTGCTGATGTCATCAGCTATATCAGATGTTTGTATATGCAGTCATCCCACCAGGGCATGGTCAGACACTGGCCTGGAGGCCAGGCAGACATCACCTCTTCCTATACAAGACAGATTACAGTAACATGGCTTTTAATCTATCTACATACATCATAGCATGGTTTGTAGGCACTGTGTTGCCTTGATGAGAAAGCCTTGTGGTTTCTCCAGCTCCTGCATGTGTCTGTTGAGGTACATGCAACAGAGAGCTGTATTATTTTTTAATTTCTCCAAATCATTTGGGGTTCTAATACCATGAATGGAAAGTATGATTAAATTTCATGAAATTAGCATTGTTTCAGTCTTTGATGTCAGCCAAAACTACTCTTCTCAGCACCCGCAATGTGCCCAGTAATGACTCCTTCTGCAATTTGTACAGCGTTACATGCATTGGTAGCATATCTAAATATAATTGTAGACTATTTTTTTACAAGACCCATGCTCCTACTACTATGGGAACTATCTGGGTATCTTTCTTACACATTGCTCTTGTTTCTGCTTGCAAATTCTGATATTTTATTACTTTGTGTCTCTCCGTACGCAGGACACTGTGGTCACTGGGTGTGGTGATTTGAATGATCAATGCTACTTTTGTCTTCATTTCTTGGACCACTATATCCAGTTTTCTAGCATCTATCTTTTGAACTGTTGGTAATGGATGATCCTATGTGATGTAGACTTCATTGTTTTTTATGATTCTTTGTAGCTCATGGTTCCAATGTTTTTCAGCCACTTCAGTACCATAATGTTTGCACAATCCCCAGTGAAGCAGTCTCACCACATTATTATGCCTTTCCATGTACAGTCTTTCTGCCATTAGTATGTTGCAACCAGCAATGAGGTGTGCAACTGTTTTCAATTCTGTTTTGCAAAACCTACATTTGTCTGTTTCTCCCACATGTTCAGTGGACTTTGTAAACCAACATGCAAGTAGCCCGCTGTCTTGTGCCACCAATATTAACCTTTCATCTCTTGGTTTGAATTCACCTTTCCTTAACCATTCATGTATTCATTCCTGATCAACATGAGGATTAGGTTCTTCCAGAAGTTTTCTATACTTGCAACTACATTTATGCATTTTCCAAATTTCTTGCCATTTCATCTGGTCCTTCATCTTACATTCTTTCTTTTATTTTTTGTTACATTCAGTTGCTGCCTGATTTTTATTTACTTCTGGTTTGATTTCCATTCCTGCTTGATGCTGATATGCATCTGCTAGATTAACCAAGGAAGTCATCTTAGATTTATTCCCTTCATGTTTCAAAACTTTCACTACATTTGGGTCTTGTGAGGTCAGCAGATATGTGTGGAGTCCTACAATTGCAGATCTATACATGTAATCAGTCTCAAGGAGGGACCTGGATTATGATCAAGACTTTCCACCTCTAAGGAGATCAGAAAGGCTAATGAATAAACAGGGACCACAACAGTCAAATTTTCAATGGAGGAGGGGGAGAAGGGGGAGGGGGAGATTTTGAGTGATACCCACCTCACCATAGGGCAATATAATTATATAATAGTAGATGGAATTAAGAATACATTCAACAATTTTTCCATTTACAGTTTTAGTAATATCAACATAAAGAAATAACACTTTGAATTATTTTCAAAGTGTTTGAAATATATTCCATATAAAAAGGGAGACACAACTAAAACACTACTTGACATTAAATTATTTTTAAGGAAGGTCAACCTAAGTATCATGTTCCCTACATTTAAAACAGTTAATAATAAAAATCTGGAACTAAAACGTAAAACTACATACAATCCACCATTACACCCCCAGTTAAAAAACTTGGAAAAAGTTATGGAGAAAGAAGTGAGGAAAGAACAAAGTAATACTAAATATAAGGTTAACTTGAGTAAGAAAGAAAAAGAATGTTTGCATGAAATGAAGAATAACTCTAATATTAGGGTGATGAAATCCGATAAAGGTGGGGGAGTGGTACTGATGGATAATATTTTGTATGAGAGTAAGATGAACATGATACTGTGGGAAGACACAAAGTATTCCAGTGTTTCAAAAAATGAGGAGAATATTGCTTACCATAAAATTGATACAGGGTTATGGGATATGTTACAAGATGAGCTTATAGATTATAATACATACACGTATTTAAAAGTTGATAAACCAAGAATTCCTTCTATATTTGGGATCCCAAAGATACATAAATGTGAAAGTGACCCACATTTAAGACCTATAGTATCTGCAGAGGATCAAAAACCTATTCATTAGCCAAATATATAGATACTAAACTAAAAAGTTTATGGGTGGGAAGAAATTCCATACTAAAAGATTCCTGGGATCTTCTGAAAGAAATATCTAACGATTTATATCATGACAATTTATTATTTATAACTATAGATATTATAGATTTATTTTCTTCCATACCATACAGTAATGGTATGGAAATGTTTGAAGAAATAGTATACGAAGACCAAGGATTAACACAAAATGAAAAATTAGTAAACACTTGGCTAATGGACATGGTTTTGAAAAATTATTTTCTATATTTTAATGGTGAATTTTTTCAACAGATTCAAGGGGTAGCCATGGGAGCAGCTTGTGCCCCAAAATATACCAACTTGGTCCTGGCTAAGTGGGAAGAGAGACACATTTTAAACACTGAATTCAAAAACTGCTGGACATTATACCGCAGATTTTTGGACGACATAGTTATTTTTTGGATAGGAGGAAGAGAAAAATTTGAAGATTTCATGATATACTTAAATAATACTACTGATTTCTTAAAATTTACATATAAGATTTCCAACAAAAGTTTGCGATATTTGGATATAGAAATATATAAGGTGGACAACAAGTTTGAAACAAAGATATTTAGAAAAGATACCTTTTGTAATTCTTTTCTACATTATAATAGTGCACACCCTTTACATTGTAAGAAAAATATAGTGAAGGGACAGTTTGTAAGGGGGTACCGTATGACTAGTGCAGACACAGATTTTGCAGACGAATGTGACTTATTGGAAAGAATGTTCCTTGAAAGAGGTTACCCCTCTAAATTTATTAGAAATATAAGAGAGGAAGTGGAAAAAGATAGAACTAATACATTTAAACCTATCCAAAAAAAGAGTGAGCAAAATAAAGGGAGACAGGTAAGCAAAGAAAACACTGGATATGATTATCAAAGAGTATTGGTTTTGGAATATAATGCAATAAATAACAAAATTAAAAATATGTTTTTAAGAGAGTGGGAGAAATTTGTCTCCCTCACAGACTTGGAAAATATAGCTAGAATTCCACATAAGGTAGTTTATAAAAATTCACCAAGTATTAGAACCATTTTAGAGAGTAAACAACAGGGGAACAGTAATAAAAATAAAAATAAAAATAAATTGGGTACATATAAATGTGGTTACTGTAATCAATGTAATTCCATTATGAACACTGATAGTTACTACTTGGAAAGTAGAAAGAGATGGATTACTAGTCAAGATTATTATAACTGTGAATCAAAGGGGATAGTCTATTTAGCCATCTGTTTAGTTTGTAAATCCTTCTATGTAGGAAAGACCGAAAGGAAGTTAAAAAGAAGGATTTACGAACATTATGTATGACATAGCAGTGGGCAAGGACACTAATGCTTTGGCTAAACATTCAAAAGTATGCTTAAATTCTAGATTTGTTTTTTTTAGTATTGGAACAAGTTAAATATGATATTAGGGGGGCCCATGGGAAGAAAAAAATAGAATATAGGGAGTTATGGTGGCAAGTGACCCCTGAGGCAGGAAATTACCCCGGTTTGAATGATTATGTTTCAATACTGCCTTTGTTGAAATTGAGATCAGCTAAGCTTTGAATGTAAGGATGTAGTTTATGGAAATGGCCCCCAGATGGCAATATATTCCCACATTCTCATGGTTATTTTTTTGCTACCTATAATGAAGGAGTAAAGCACACACTTCAAAGTGTTTTTCTATTTAAAAACATGTTATTTTAACTACACAGACACAAATGATTTTTAATAAAATGTTTTAGCATTGTTTTTAAATTAAGGTATTTAAATTTTAACATTTATAATGATAAAAGATTATAGAATGAAAATAAGGTGGTTGTATTTTAACATTGGATTTTAGACTTGAAATTATCTTTTATTCATTGGCTGTTTTAAATTGAGAGAAAGTATTCCTATTGGTTTTAGTTAATTTAATTTGATATAAATATGAGAATTTCATGATTCACTGGTCATCTGATGGAAGTCTATTTGTAAAGGACGAAAACGCATTGTTGAAAGTGAAGGCGTTTATGTTGGAGAGTTTTATGTTCGTATAAAGCATGGGTGAATAAACTGTTGGACTATTTAGCTTTTGGTCTCCGCTCTGTGTTTCTCTGCTTTTATTTGGATTATCAGTCATATTTGTTGCAGTTCCACTACTTTTTCAGTCTCAAGGAGGCCCATCCCTCCTTCAGAATGGGGAATATATAATCTCTGTATGCACTGATTTTTATAAATCATTTGGTGAGCATGAAGCATCCTTCTTGTTTTCCTATATAATCTATCCAATACATTTTGGGGTCAGTCATTCACTCCAAAACTGTAAGTTAGGACAAGAAGAGCAAATTGGTTTATAGCTTGGATTTTGTTTCTAGATATCTGTGCTGTTTTCACGATTAATAGTCTTCTGAAATATTCCTTACTATGTTTTATACACGTGTTTGTGTTTTATTGTTGATCCTTCATCAGTTTCCAAATATTTGTACACTCCATCTTGCTCAAGTTCTTTTATATCATATTCTTGTTGCAAACTGATGTTTTCCTGGTGCTGCAGTTTTTCTGTTTTAAAGGTTGCTTTTGCACATTTATCAAGACCAAATGACATTCTTATATCGTCTGAAAAAGTTTTGACAACTTGCAGTTGTGCTTTCAGTTCCTCATCTGATGAGCTATACAGTTTTAAATCATCATTGACAGAGAGAAGATTACACTTTGTTGTTTTCTAGGAGCCAAATTATAGTCATGGCTTAAGCTGGTAAGTAGACAGACTAATGGTTAAGGGTAAGGCAGAATAGCAGCGGTGACAAAGAGTCACCCTGGAATATCCCCCTTTGAATTTGTTATCCCTGGGATAATAATCTGTCCTTTATTATGGCTTAATTGCAAAGTGGTCTGCCACTGTTTCATGGTCACTGTAATGTAATAGATAAGTGTGGGATGTATCTTATATATTTTTAAGCACTGTTTTATCCATGTATGTGGGATACTATCAAATCCTTTTTTGTAGTCAATCTATGCCATACTTAGACTTTTCCCCTTTTTACAGTTCTCCATTATGACTTTATTTAACAACACATGATCCTTTGTTCCATATGACTTTCTCTTATTGCCCTTTTGTTCTACTGGCATAACTGAGTTTTGTTCTAAATGACTATAAACTCAGTCAGCATCAATTCCCATGTATAGTTTATATGTCGTCGGAAGGCAAGTTATTGGTCTATAATTTTTAGGGTAGCTTGCAGGTTCACTCTTAAATAGGAACATTGTTTTTCTTGTTGTTAGCCAGGTTGATGTCTGTTCAGGATGCAGATATAAATAGTTCTTACTCATGGCTAAATCTTCTTGCAAAGATGTTAATACTGTTAACCAAAAGTTAGGTACTGCGACTGGACCTGGGGTTTTCCAATAAGATGCTTTTCTTAACTTTATTTTTAGTCTCTCTGTCTGTTACTTCATCCCATTTCATATTCTGCACCTTTAAAATTCTTATTCTTTCTTTTACTTTCTTTATCCATTTAGTATCTTTGTTATGTTCCACAGGATCTTCATAGATACTTCTCCAAAATGTATCTATTTCTTCTTTTTTTTTGGTGGTCTTTCAAGTCCTTTTACCTTGTTTCCCAATTCTCTATAAAACCTTTTTGGGTCATCAATAAACTCCTTAGTTTTGTACTTTGTCTTTATATTTATTTGCGTATCTTCTAAGTTTTTCCACCTGTGCTGAAATTTTTAGTTTATTTGCGATAGTGCATGGATGGTGCATGATAGATACTTATCTGTTCTAATACTGCGCATTGCTTTTATCACATCTATCTTTCTTAATATTTTTGTTGATCTATTCCCTCTTCTATAGTCTTCTAACAGTGACACTTCTTGTCTTAATTGCTTTATAGTTTTCTCTATTCGATACTTCCATGATGATATTTGATTTCTCCCCTTGCTTTCCCTCACTACCCTGTGTTCTTGTGGTTGAACTTTATCAGTTATTAATTTAGCTGCACAGTAATATATCCTGTTTACTTCTGTTAAATTGCATGGATCTCTATGAACAGTCCTAATTACTGTGTTCATTTGTTTTATCAGACTTCTGACTTTTTAGGTTTTATTGACCTTCTGCAGTCTATTTGTTACATTGATCTTAATATATCGATCTATTTCTATTAAATCAAGCAACTCTGCTCTTAGCTCATTTTCTTCCAAACTGAGGGCACATCCCTTGTTTTCCATTTGCTGTGGGCATTCTATAGAAAGTTCTATAGCATCCTCCTGTGGTACAGTCTCTTCAATTTCATCCTGTGATATCCTTTGCTCTGTCATACAGAAACTCACTGGCCTATCACTCCTCAACATTGACTGCATCAGAGTTTCTACAGTTTCATGTTCCTTCCTTTGCTGTCCAGCTTCAAGTGAACGTTTATACCGGTTTCCTGGGGAAGTCTCCAAAATATCTTCATATGGCACCTGACCAATTGCTTCCTGTTCCACTGGTTTCCCTTTAATTTGGATATCCACGGCTTTATCCTGTTGTGGTACTTTCTGAATTAGATTTTCTACATTGAATCCTTCACTTCGCAGGTACTCCATAACCTCAATTTCTATTTCTTTAACTTCTTGATTATTAATCTCCTTTTCCACTTTTCCTCTTTGTCTTCTTATTTCTTGTATTGTAAAGTTTTCCATGTCTGGATTCATTTGCCTGTACATCTCTTCAAATACCTTTGGTGCTGCTGTTTTTGTATTGATTAGTTTTGCTTTATCCTTTGCATAAATATTACACCATATTAAATCTCTTTTTCTTTCCCATGTCCATATTTCTTCTTCAGGTGTCGCCTGATCTTCCTGCTTCTCCTTTCTTTGGGGATTCACTGCATCATGCTGTGATGTAACCTGTGTTAGATCGTCTATACCAAATCCTATACTTTGCAGGCACTTCATAACTTCAGCTTCTATTTTTTTTAACTTCTATTTTACTAATCTTATTTTCTACATTCCCTCTTTGTGATATTATTTTTTTTATTGTGAAATTTTCCATATCCGGATACCCTTGCCTGTATTTCTCTTTGAATATCTTTGGGGCTGCCTTCTTTATATTGATTAATTTGGCTTTCTTCTTTGCATAAATATTGCACCATATCAAATCTCTTTTTCTTTCCCATGTCCATATTTCTTTTTTATACTTTTCAAATATCTCTAGGTTTTGTTGCTTATATTTCTGCACTTCCTCAGATGCTTCTTTTTCCAAACAGATTAAAGTTTCTTGATCTATATACTGTTTTTCACAAATCTGTTGTATTAATGAACACAAATTTTTATTTGAAGCTTCTGACGTTTTTTCCTGTAGAAGCATTTTTTTTTCCTCTAATTTCTCTCTTAATCATTTTGTATATCTTAGTTCTGGAAATTCTGGGCTTTTTGCATAATAGTAACAATACATAATTTCTTTCTTATCCACAATAGTCCACTTTATCATTTTATGGCTGTTCTTTGGCCTATCAGTTTTTGCGATTTTTTGTGGACTACTACTTTCTTCTACAACAGGTCCTCCCCCTGAGCCTGGCCTGGCCCCATTGCAGGAATGTTTCCATATTTTGAGGATTTTACAATGTCAACTTTTTCAGTCCTGGCACCAGTGTGCCTACCAGGATTGGGCACTTTTTTATCCTGTGTCTTGTCCACCCAGCTATCTTTTTTTATTTTTAACCTACTTCTGTCCATGATATATGCTATATAAATACAGTCCGTATATCAGTGTCACCTTAGTGAGCTTTTGTGAAAAACAGGGTCCACCTCGTAAAGGTACTCACCAAGACTTGAGGATGAATTCAATTTCAGCACTACTACACCTTGCTTGCTGACTTATCATCTCTCTATCAGACCCCTGTATTACTGTATTACTGTTCTGATGAGGTTTGACTACAGTAGTGTTATACAATCCTAAGATCTGAATATGATGGCGTGACTTATGATGTGCACCATATGTTTGTCCTAGAAAATCATTAAAGAGAGAAGTTAGAAAGTAATGATACACATTGCAGTTTCTGACTTCACAACCCTTACAAGACATTCACTATATAGTTGTGAAATTTTGATTCTTTCAACTGTCTAACTTTCCAAGGCCAATATAAGTCAAAGGTACAATGAGCAGTTCAACAACACAAATGCATATATACTAAGCACTAAGTTAGCTACACATCCTGAGCACCAGACACAGCTTTTGTATCCCTGAATCCAAAAGATAAAAACAGGGATACAGCACAGTTATCATCGCCTGCACAGAGTGTTGTGTGGGGGGCATGAAGCCTAAGCTGACACAAAAGATTAGTGAGTGTGAGTGAGAAGGAGAAGAAGGCAGACACTGGGATATAACAATAAATGGCCAGTGAGACAAAATGAGTAATTGCTGCTTGTGTATGTCCCTAGGGGTGCTCCAGATGAAATTGGAGCATGAGTGTGTACATGAACACAGCCAAGCTATGTTCTAACTCTACATCTTGGTCTGTTGGATGGATGTAAGCCATACATGGTAGAGATGGCAGTTCATTGTTGCCATTCCCGACCATGAGAACTGGCTCTGCCAGGAGCTGCACTGGCAGCTACACACCCAAGGTCAGATGGAGTGCTGCGACCTAAACATGACCAATATCTCCTGGGTGAGCTCCCTTCATGGGGATGCCAGGAACATGACCCCATGGCCCACCACATCTGGGTGTGGACACCTACTATGGGAGCATAATCAGGCATGGCCAAGTTGGCTGACAGCAGATGATGTGACAGACCTACGATTCCCTTTCCAGCAGATGTTTCATCACAGAAACTGCTTGTTCCATGACAGACACCTCTCAGTCCATCACAGATACCCCTCATTCCATTGTGTCATTCACCTGAACTAGTGAATCGACAACATGTTGAAGGCAGTCATGCATGTCAGAGTGTGTCACACCCACAACTTTGGGCGTTTATCATGAGCACCTATGGGAATGTGCCTGTGCCTCCATGATGGCCCTAAACATATGCTGAGTGGCACTGGAAGTGACACCTGCACCAGGAGGACAGCAGGCTCCCTTTGAGCACCTCTATCAATGCTCCTGTGTGACACCTCACCAACAGTTTGGCTATGGCCAGACTCAACAGGCCCTGAAACCGCAGTAGCCACACTTCCCTGATCAACGTCCTTGCTCTCTCACCTGTCAAATATCTGTGGGCTCAGTGGAATGGGTAGACGTAGGCCTACCGGCTGTGTCTGATGGAAATGCAGAGGATAGCTGTATATCAACCTCTTTGTCAGAGTCAACCTGTGCACCCCCCCCCCCCGACTGTGTCACAGTTTGGCTACCATCATCATCAGAGTCTGCTAATACACTGATATCAGGTGGCAGAGGGCCCACACTCCCACTGTCATGATCACCTGTGATAAAAAGCAAGAAACATAGGTTCATAGGTTCATAGGTTCATAGGTGTGTACTAGGCTAATGGCTCTGGAGCCTTTACTAGCCTAACCCCCCAAAATTGCCCAGGCGCCGTGCCACCCGATGTTAGTTCACAGTACCCATATCCAGTAGTGCAACTGGAATGATCCCTGGTGTGAACTTTCTGTTACCCATCCACTCGTCAAGATTTCTCTTGAAGAGGGCCAGTGAGGTGCTCTGCTTGACATGAATGGGAAGCCTATTCCAGAGTATGGGCAGTCTTTGGGAGATGAACCTGTCCCATTCTGTTAGTTGTGGTAATGAGTCTGTGATCCCTGGAGCGTGTGGCTTGGGGGGATTGGGATTTCTTTAGGTGTAGCATTTCAAGTAGGGCTGGGTCGGACATGGCTTTGTAAGTCAAGCAGAGATCACCTCTAAGTAGACGATAAGAGACTGAGAACAGCTGAAGTTTCTTGAGTCATGGCCTGAAACTTAAAGTCAAAAAATACATTATCATATCCTTTGGAAATGGGAAAACTATTCAAGTACCAATGTACAGGCCCGATGCTTTCTGGAATTTATCAATTCCAATGCCCTGGACCAGCTCATTCTGACCCCCACTAGAGGAAGCAACATCCTCATCCTGGTTATCACCAAAATGGGAGACCGTTGCTCTACACCTATAGTCAGAATGCATTTATACCTGCAGTACTATAGTGCAGTATATATGCTAACAGATAACAGTGATGCCACTGTTACAGACAGCACAGCAATATGCACACCAGGCCTGAGACCAAAATCACATACTACAATATTTCTTTAAATTGCTCAGCAGTACTGACATAAAAATATTTATCTTACCATCTGCAGAAGATATGCTGCGCTGCACTCCAGATGGTCCTAAAAGAAGTTAAGCAAGAGATAATTGCAAAATCATCACAATTAACAGTAATACAGGGGTTAATACATTTACCCCTTTATATGAGCATTATGTATGTTAACAAGAATGTGGCTGACACCTGCAACCTAAGGCTATAACTGTAGCAATCTTCAACCCCCCCCCAAAAAAAAAACAGAAATATGACCTAGAAGTAACTTATTAATTTCAATTGTTTTACTATACAACAGAATTCAACTGTTCAGATAACAAAGCCTACCTGGAAGCTAATCCTAGGACATTCTTGCTGTCTCAGTAGGTGCTGCGCTCACATCCAGTACATGCTGTCCTGCACTCTACTGGGGAATTTATTTATTTATTTTATTTTATTATTTGTTTACCAGGAAAGTCTGACTTGGAATGAAGCCAATTTTCAGCAGAGGCCCAAGGAGAAACACTACAGATGTATGTCTTTGTAACATGGGAGGAAACCAGAGCACCCAAAGGAAACACACACAAACACAGGGAGGACATGCAAACTCCACACAGAAGGCACCCCAGCTGAAAATTGAATCGGAGAACCTCTTGTTGTGAGGCGGCAACACAACCACTACACCACTGTGCAGTCAACTGTCTGGATCTATAATATTGGCTAGGAACTGTTCACTGGGGGTTAGTGTGGGTTCCCTAGCAGGCTCCCCCCTGATAGCAATTTGATCATGGCCCACTGTAGCTGCTTGTCTGTGTGCAGTACTGATAATGTTAGTGGCCCTGAGGCACATCTATTCATATGTTCTGCGATAGCTTTCTACAGCAACTCACATTTTGGACAATTTGTTCCCATATTTGCATCCAGTGTGCCATATCTCCCCATCCCCTTTTCAGGTGAAAAGCATCATGTTGCTGAAACCTATCCATGATTATTTGATTTTCCACATTGGTAAAGGGGGTGGGGGTCTAAATGGATTGACACACCTGAGTGGCATACTTGTAGGTATCCTTAAAGACAACAGAAGTATAATACACATAAGTATCACATCACTACAAAATAACTGTTTTAAGATAAAACAGAAAAGGTAGCTAGTCAGTATTACTCACTGGAGAAACATAAAACAGTCTAGATATGAGAAATATTAACAACAGGCAGGATGCAAAACAAGGAGAGTAACAAGAGTAACATATCCTTGTTTGTGCCATAACAGTAACTCACCTTTGCTCACCCCAAACAAAAACAGTCCATTCTTGTTTGTGCCATAACAATAACTCATCTTTCCTCCCTGGCCCCTGACAAAAGAACAGGCAAATGACCCATTTTATTGCTTACAAAATATCCTTAAAATGCTAAAAGTGCTATCAAATGACTCAGCCCTGAAACATTTGTACATATTTATCATACAGCTCCCCACAAAAGGACAGGCAAATGACCCATTTTACTAACAAAACATCATTGAAATGCTAAAAGTGCTATCAAAGGACCTGTCCCTGAAACATTTGTGCATATTTATTACTTAGCATTCCATTTTCATGTATTGGTAATCATGTGCAGCTCTGAAATGGCTTGGCAAACATGCTCAGGCTTTACATTATTCTTAAATACATTCCAGCATATGCAGCATGTAGGTGACAAAATGGGATCATTCCTGCTGAAGTACAGTACTCCTCTGTACAGAAATATCTCCTCACCATCAGTTTGGCTATCTACACATTTGTCTTTTTATAATGGTGTAGATTATTAATGGGTTGCATATGTCTTTGTGTATGTTTCATAGATGCTAATTACAGCATAAGCAGCTGGATTGCATGCTAATCAACCAATGCAACATGGTGGAGCCATTCAAAAAGCTATAAAGCATCCATGTAGACTCCATGCTGGGTGTTCCTGCAGATGTCAAAACTTTTGGAGTACATACATGGAAAGACTACACAGACAGAATGCTTGGAGCTGCTGCTGCTTTAACTCATGTGTATGTACAAGACACTGAAGGCAATGTTGCTGCTACAGCCAATAGGCCTAAGCCAAGAAGGAGAAGAGTTTTCAGGCCACATTTAACTTATCACAACCTACATGACACAGAAATTGTAGAGCACTACAGGGTGGACAGGGACAAACTACAGGAACTCTGTGACCTCTCCCACCCTCTACTCAGAGCCAGAACCAACAGAGGAGAACCCTTCCCAGTGGAAACTAACGTATGTGTCACCCTTAGAATCTTAGCTACAGGTACTTTTCAAAGACCAACAGGGAACATGCTGGGGGTGTCACAGGCATCAGCATCCAGGATCCTCTACCAATTCCTGGATGCTATGCTCCAACATGCCAGTGAGCACATACATTTTCCCCATAGCTCTGAAGAGAGGGACAGAAATATGCAACAGTTCTACTGGGTAGTGCCCTAACCCAAAGTACTGGGTGTCATAGATTGCACTCATATAGAAACTGAGGCACCACCTGGGTAACAGGGTAAGGTCTACATTAACAGAAAGGGCTACAACTCTTTCAACTGCAAAATTGTGCATAATGCCAAGGGAATCATCTTGAATGCTTGCAACCCTGGCATTTACCATGACTCACAGGGTCATTTACTGGGGATGCAGGCTATGAAATGGAACTGTGGCTGATGACACTCATCAGAAATATATATACACTTACGGAAGAATGCCATAATGAGGCACATGCTCAAATCAGAAATGTCACACAGCATATATCTGGGCTGCTGAAGTCATGGTTCTGGTGCCTAGATACATCTGGAGGAGCCCTGCAGTACAATCTATGGACATGTACAGAAATCTTTACAGTATGTGCCATGTTACACAACATAGTCCTGAGGAAACAGCTGCAGCAGAATCAGCAAGAGGAAGGGACACACATCCCACCACCAATGCCAAGGTCACAACAGTCACAGGCAGATGAGGAGTTGAAGGAGGAACCACCAGCTGCTGTGGGTGTAAGCAGACATAGGTGTGCTCAGTATGCTCTTGCATTGCCTAAGAGACGATGCATAACACACTCACTCACCACCTAGGGGCATTAAAACCTTCCTCCTACTCACATACATAAATTAATATTGATGCTAGGCGACTCACACAACCTTTACCTCCCCATGTATTGGCTGTGTACTGCTTGCATCAGACAGAGTCAGTCCTGAAGTAACACTGTGGCAACTGCTGCCTTTACAAGGTAAGTCCTGAACCTGGAGTGTATTGTTTAATATTATGGCATATCCTTGTATTTCATCACTTGATACAGTAAGAAAGTAAAAGGTGGTAGATTTGTACAAAAATTATCATAACATGTGACAGCAGAGACTTATTTGTCTTACATGTGTCCATTAGTAAGTAGTAGGCCTCAGGCATCAAAGATTCACAGAGTCATAACTCTCAAAAGTAGTGATGATCACTGCATGCCCTCAGTTTGGCACCATAAATTTGTACTGGAAAAATAATTAAAGAGAGAAGTTAGAAAGTAATGATACACATGCAGTTTCTGACTCCACAACCATCACAAAATCAAACAACAGGAGGGATGCAAAACAAGGAGAGTAACAAAAGCAGCATATCCTTGTTTGTGCCATAGCAGTAATTTACTGTTGCTCCCTCCCCAAAAAGCAGTCCATTCTTGTTTATGCCATAACAGTAACTCATCTTTGCTCACCTCAAAAGAACAGGCTATGTTTGTTTGTGCCATAATAGTAACTCAGCCTTGTCCCCCCCCCAAAAAAGAACAGTGTACCCTTGCATGTGCCATAACAGGAACCTACCTTTGCTCCCCCACAAAAGAGCATTCAATGCTTTTTTGTGCATCCAACCTTCCCTTCAGTTGTTGGCAGCTGCATATCATATTATTCCCAGTTAATATTCTCACACATTTTAAGGCCAATGGCTTACACAGTGCATGTGTCAGAATACTGGTCAGATAACTGATGAATGACCAAGAAACATAGAAAAGCAAGACAGTGCTATATATTTGCAAGCAATAATCATAACAGGGTGTGTGATCACTAAGTGCACTATATCCAAATATAATAAATGTAATAAATGTACAAATAACAGTTTATGGTTTGATATCAGTGTGCAGTTGGTTGTGTGAAAAATGTCTTCAGTTTTTTGCTGCAAAATTGTTTGTGTGACAAAGAGGGATAAGGCACCCATCCTGTTTTCTGAAGGTGCAGTTGAGTGAGAGTTCAAATACAGATTTATGTAGAAATATCTCACGTGTGCTAACATATTCTACTGTGTATGTCATAGATTGTTTTTCCTCATTTCAAGTATTTCTCCCTTTTTCACTGGATAAGTAGACCACCCAGACAGTAGGCAGCCAAAAAATAGAAACCAGATAATTTCAATTAATGCAACTGCCTGTGGCATCAGGTATAACTGTAGGGCTGGAGTACAGATGGTCCTGGGTTCTAGTACGGCATGTGCAACCTTGGTTTTACTGTTGTTACACTGATGTTTATAGCAATGAACTGAAACATGAACAACTGTTATTTCAACTCTGTTGTGGCAACAGGTGTTAGTGTAGAACTGTCATGCACATGGTCCTGGGTTGAACTACAGCATACTCTCTACACTTTTATTGTTGTTACACTTCCCATTACAGTCACTCTCACTTATAGTACTTAACATAATGTACAAAATATTAATTATATGTATGAGTGCTGAGGCAATAATATTGTGTCAGTCATTTTTTCTTTCTTTCTTTCTTTATCTATGCATTATTACATTTATTATCAAATGTATGACAGTGGTTATACTATGTGCTGTATTCCTGTAAGTAGATTTCTGCTCTATGGACTGCCATGGCCTTCAGATTTGGCAAACACATGTACACAATTGCCTGTACATGAAATAATCTTGGAATTGCATTGCTTGCTATGTTGTACAGTGCTTACACATGATGATGCACAGTGTGCAGCAATTCAAACACTGTGCACACTTACAGTAAATGTGATAACTGGAATTGGTAGGAAACCATCATTCTACATTGTTCTTTATCCATGATAAACATAGCAGACATTTGTGGAGAGGGTGTGAGATTTAGGGCTCAGAGATGGGATGTCCAGGAATCCAAGATTTTTATTGGAATCCTAGTGAAACACCACTGTGCCAGGTTGCTGCAGAAGGACTATTCTGTGTCCCAGTATAAGTCAGAGGCTTGGGATAGTTTGGCCTGGGCTATGACCAGTGCCACCAGTAGTCCCCATACTGGTGAAAAATGTAAGCAGCACTACAATGACCTCCAGAGGAGGAAAAGGGGTACCTTCAATGCCTGGATCAAGTAATTTATGATGAAAGACATTCCACAGATGTGTAAGTATCAACTATAGAGACTGGTATTCATAATGACATTCTGTTCTGTTTTGTTTTCTTCCACATCTGCCATGGAGAAGGAGTGCAATATTAGAACCTATGCTACTAGATTAGCAAGGATGAGGGAGGCATGTGGCATGTATACAACAAAAGAGTTGTGCTTTTTGTAGCATTAAAAGTTAAAGATAGCTTTTTTGGTATTTCATACATTTATATCAAATTGAGCATCTATATCTCAACTGTAAAAGCAAGTATGCATGCATTAGTCTGTAGCACAAACTAAGATAGCTTGGTTGGTGCTTTATACTGTTGTATCAAATTGAACATGCATATTCCAACTGTAAAAGCAAGTACACATGCATTAGTCTGTAGCACAGACCAAGAGTGCAATATTAGACTTAAGTCAGAGTTAGTGGGTTCAAATATCACACTATCCAACTATGCAATAACTGTTAATTCTTTAATTATTGGTAACTTAAAGGTTTAAAGTAAACTCTATATGCCAGTGGCACACATGTCCTGCTGTAAACTGTAATCTGGATAACTGGAAAATGCATATGTGCAATACATACCCATGTAAAGGAGTACTTGCTGAAATCTATAATATAGTGTGCATCTGCTAGGAGCTACTAGTCTTAAAAGTAATAGTTATCTGTTAAGGGGTGGTAGTCCTAACAGTAAAGGTTAAGATAATACATTCAAATAATTGTATTAATACATTGTATATGTTACATATGAAAGTACTAATCTCATCTCTTTTTTTCCTCTCATCCCAATCCTTATCTTTTTATTTGTTTTGTTTTATTTTATTATGTGTCAAAATATGTCCATGTCATCCATGTGTACCACATCATAAAATTCACCACAGCACATTGGGGTAGACCTGCCCAACAGAATCCACTTGTCCCCCACTCCACAAGTTCTGGCACTGTTGCCCAGCATGTCTGAGAGCTGACCTGGCAGCACCACCTCTGCTGCCCCTGCACTACCTGCCACCTCAGGTAGTTCTGACCCAGAGGATAGGTCAGTGGTTCCCTCCAGAAGCAGTGGCATGGGTGGTGAGTTTAACACCAATGCTGAACCACCAGGAATGGTGTGTAGAGTTGTGCACCACACTGTTGGTGCATGCCTATGTCAGATGGATGGACTGCTCTCCCTCAATTTACATAGGGCCAACAGGAGGGAAATGAGATGCTGAGTGCTTCAGCCAGTGGCATAGAAAGGTAACAGTGATGACAGTTATGTGGGTGAGGATTAAATTATCTCTGCCAACCCACTTGATGTCCATGGGTCCTGGATTTTCCCACCCTCACCCCATTCATGGTGTCCACCGACCTTTTGCATCCATCACCATACCATCCCTGTGTCTTGTCTTGTTTATCTTGTCTGTCTGCAATTGCTTCCTCACCTACCCAACTTACCAGACCCAGACATTCTTACTTCCCTTCCCCAACATTCCTCTCTCCAAAAAACAAAAAATGGGTACCTGTCCCACAAAAAAAATGTTCCATACATAGCTCTCCATTTCGCACATGTCTTCATGACACACTTGAATCAGTCCAATTGGCTATACAACATAATTACATTGTGATCATCCCTCTCTCTGGAGGTGACAGTCTAAATTCAGCTAAAATGCTACACATATTATCAGTTTTTACTGTTGAAGAAATTGATAGTTATGGTTCTTTCCTACTTCCATCTTGCACATTCCTGTATTGCTTTCCATTTGCTCTTCCCTCTGCTTGTTCCCCACTTCAAAACTGTCCTACCTTCCCCATGTCTTTTCTTTAATGCATTATTGGTGTGATGGTGTGCACTGAGCACCAACGGGCAGCAACAGTAAATCAAAAGTAGTTAAAAGTATTAGATGCAGCTGTATTCAAGTCCATTACCATCTAACCTCAAAAAGGAACTTATCACTGCATTAACACCTGCTGTCACAGAGTAATTTAAGTAGCAATTGCATTCCAGAGACTCAATATTAACTGTCAGACTTCAGCATCCCCATTTAACCACTGTCCTGTCTTCCCCATTTCTTTTCTTTAATGCATTATTGCTTGATGGTGGGCATTGAGCACCAACGTGCACCAACAGTAAAGCAAAATCAGTTAAAAGTATTAGATGCAGCGGCAGACAAACCTAGTACTATCTGGCCCCAAAAAGGACAGTATCACTGCAGTAACACCTGCTGCCACAGAGTCAGTTAAGTAGCAGCTGTATTCCACAGACTCAACACTAACGGTCAGAATTTAGCAATGCTGCCACTGAAAGAGTTACATGACATTCCCTTATGTACTAATCATTCTTAAGGTCTCCTTTTTGCCTGTCATGAAACACAGCACAAACAAGATAAGCATATCCAAATCTTCCATTAATTTCTCCATTGCCCTAATTTGCGCTAAGCTCGGCATTGTGCAATGTCCAAAAATAATAAAATAATAATAAAAACTGACAGAGAAAACACAATTTGCACACAAATGAAGAGGAGGTTGGATGTTAATAAAACATTACTTGTGAATTGTGCGCTGCTTACTTGCATTTCCAACCTTGACAGACCTGATGTAAGCATTCCAAGTTGCCATCCATTAAACACAAACACTAAGGGAGTGCTTGCATGATATTTGCATCCCTATATGGATCCAATTTTTTAGTATTCAACAATTCTAAGGATTTCAGACCTCATTTGCATCTTCACTGTGCTGACAACCCTGAATCTACACCAGAAGGCAACTGTGTATCTGGGGTAACCAAAGTGGAGCCAAATTGTTTATGTGCTGAACACAGAGGAGTACTGATTTTTAGATGATATGCTTGCTTTTCAACAGCTACATATTGCATATGCTGGCATGTAACTATGAATAGTCTGTTTATTGTTTTTTCTAATTATTTTGATCAGCACACACTTTTACAATTTTATCTGTCTGCATTACTTACAAGTGTACTGTTGGCTTGAGGGTGGGGAGCAAAGCTGCATTTGTGTTATTGCACAAAAAAGGATCTTTGTTGGTATTACTACTCTCTTTTTGTTGCATCCAGCCTATGGTCATATGGTAAGGTCAGTACTGTTCAAATCTCACACATTTGACTTTTTATTCTGTCCCTGTAGACCCCTTTCTTTTTTTCAAAACAGGTTTATTGTTTTAACATATAAGAGAAATATCATAACAATTTTATACAAGTAATTAAAAATAGGTATTATTATAATATTCAACAAAACAACTAAAGTATTTACAAAGACATCCACTACAATCAGATCAATTAATTAAACTAAAATACCATGCTATTGAAATTGGGCGGCCACGGTGGTGCAGTGGTTAGCATTGCCGCCTCACAGCAAGAGGTTCTCCGGTTCGATCCCCGGCTGGGGTGCCTTCTCTGCGGAGTCTGCATGTCCTCCCTGTGGTCGCATGGGTTTCCTCCGGGTGCTCCGGTTTCCTCCCACATCCCAAAGACATGCTTCAGGTGGATTGGACACTCTAAATTGGCCCTAGGTGTGTGTGTGAGTGTGCCTTCTGTGGAAGGTTGGGCGCCGGGCTGGCAACTCGACACTGTAAAACTCCACTGCCAATTAATGTGCGGACAAGGTGATCCGCTGTGGCGACCCCTAACCGGGAAAAGCCGAAAGAAGAAGAAGAAGACCATGCTATTGAAATTAAAATTTTTTTAACAAATTTTGTAAATTATCCCATACAATATAATAAGATGTTTTTCTATTTGTTCTTGTCCTAATTGTGTTTATTTCCATATGGCACACTATATTCATAACATTTTTAAATTCATTGAACGAAGGAGGTGTATCTGAAATCCAATTTCTAGTTATTATTTTCTTAGCCACTGCTAGAATAGACCATAACAAGGGAAGCTTAACCTTTTTAACACTTTGAGGTACAGGTGTGTTGAATAATATAAGAGATTTAGAAATAATGAAATTATCTGTAAAAAGAGCCTGCAAAAATTCATTAATTGACTTCCAGTATCCTTTCAATTTTATACAGTCATAAAACATATGAGCCCAGTCAGCATTAATTTCTACATTACATCTCTTACATAAATTATCTTTATTATTTATTTTATTCATCATCAAAGGTGTATAAAAAGATCTATGTAAAAATTTCCATGTATAAAGTCTCCAGACAATGGAAGACGTACTTCTATAAGCAGATTCCAATATATATTGTTTATCTTGTTGATTTGGTGGGTCCCCATTAATAGAAGTGAAATAATTCCAGTATGAATCTACACTGTAGAAAGTTTCTTGTCTGATAATTTTATGTATGTATGAAAGTTTACCTTTATCAGAAACTTTATGTTGTAAATTTAATATCAAGTAATCAATCAGTGTTGGAATAGATTCTTTAACTGTTATAGACATTAGATCTATTTTATTAATGAGATGTTGTCTAAAGGTCTGAACCTCTAACCAGCAAGTTTCTCTTAGATCAAATTCTTGTTTTAAGAAATCTAGATTTTTAACTTTATTATCAGATATCAACTGATACCAGTACTTTAGATCATTATCTATAGTTAAATGAGTTCCTTCAGAAGTAGATGACAAAAGCATACCCTGAGTCCTGTAGACCCCTTTCCATGACAGCAATCCAAATGTTTTGGAATTCATGGGGAACACCAGCATGGAATCTACACAATTGCTTTACAGCTTGTTGAATAGCTTCAATGTGTTGTCTTGGTTGATTAGCATGAAATTCAGCTGCTTATGCAGTAATTAGCATGCCGCAGTGTTTACCTTGTTTGTGCAGGTGTGTGCACTGCTACACAGCACTTACTGAATTTAAAAGTTTCCGATCACTTGTGCACATCATGCAGCAATGCACACACAGTGGAAAACCATTGTGCAGGCTTTATTGAATCCCAGTGTATATGTTAATTGCATCAATACTACTGCTTTTCTCATAGAACAAAAACTAAGATCCCACCCTGGTCCAGTGCACTACACCACTAAAACGAAACTCCCTCCAGAAACTTAGTTAATGAACATGACATCAAATGTTGCCTGATGAATATTTGAAACACAGCCAACAAAATTGACATTTTAGACTCTTAGCAATCTATCCACTCCCAAGACATAATTGCCATCACCATATCCTAGATTCACTGCTCTACTCCAAATCATTGCAAGTTGTTTTTCCTAGTATACAGCTGTATCCTTAATTATAGTCCAAGAAAATTAGTTGGTGGGAGGCATTAAATGTAAATACTACTTAAATATAATGCTAATAGCACATGTGACAACCCATCACTGGACCAGTAATCAAAGAGCCTCAACCCTCACCACTGGTCATAACTCTCAACTGTACATATTTTTGTAGAATGTCCAGATTTTTGCCTCATATTTTGGTCTCTTCCTCATAAAATTTGTGGTTTTCTGGAAAATTATTGAATACTGAAGTCACTAAATAATACTAAATAAGGATAAACATTTGAGTTTCAGATTTTATATTCTTCGGAAAATATGTAATAATGCAAAACCTTTTATTCTAGCTACTTACTAAGTTTATAGGAACAATATTTAAATTTTGTCCCTATTTTTGGGCCTTTATCCCTCCATTATTACTGGCTTTGTCCAGATTTCTTGTATGACACTGGCACCCATAGCTCTCAACCTTCCATCTCCAAAATGAGGAACACCAGCCATCATAATGTGGAACAAATGGGCAAAATGTGGAACACATACTAATGGCTTACTAACAACTTCTACTAGGATGGCGATAGGATGGTTAGAATATGCTGGTTTTACTTATAAAGAAGATATTTTAATGAATTAATATGATTCATTTCTATTTACCATGGATTTCACTTAAAAAAAATCCCTATCACTGAATGTGTGACACAGTCTTTCAATGTGGAACTTCAAGGAACTTCAAGGAACATGAACTTTTTAAGACCCCAAATGAGGTACATTCCTCATAATGAGGTACACTTGAGAGGTATGCTGGCACCCATGGGGGGCATACACTGGGAGGATAACAAGTAGACACACAGTATTTCCAGATGCAGCTCTCTGCATCAAGTGATTCCTTTAAGAGCGCACAGAGACCACAGTCAGTCTGGGGCTGGTTTCTCCCTCTTTCTCCAGATCCCCAATAAGACTCCCCACTGGCACAACTACTGAGTTGAGATCTCAGCTGAGTGACCGAGCCAAGACCTACCAGCACCCTTTCTGTCCAACCAGTACTTTGTGTCCCTGCCCAAGTAGCTTACACATGCACTCTTTGAGGCTTGATTTACTCACACACACACACACACACACACACACACACACACACACACACACACACACACACAAACTTGGGAGAGGCTGGCACAGGTTTATTAGCCATGCCGCCTTTCTGCCCAGACTATAAGGTAGTTACCACTGACACCAGTTAACTCCTTTTCAGCTACTTTAAAGCCCTTAACAAAGAATGTCCAACCTTACTGTATAATGTTACTATTAATTCAAATGGTAGTTTGACTAACAGCAAGAGTATTAGGGGTGTCATCAGATAAATAAATATGGAAATACTCTCAAAACTTAAATACCTCTACACAGATTAGCCTCAATGGATGGTTTAAATATAGTTAATAATAAATAATAAAGGAACAAGAAAATACTCAGTATATATTCACAGTGACATAAGAGTTCAAAATCACAGGAAATATTTAAAACAACACTAAAGCACAGTCTCAAATAAATAAAGAAAAATATCTAAACTAAGCTTTACTATATTCCTGACTATATCTAAAATAATTATACTGTTCTCTAGAAACGTACTTCATTAGAGCAAGGCAGATGTGTGGTGAATAGGTCTTGTTGCCAGGTCCAAGAAAGAATGCAGAATGCGCTGTTTCAATAAGAGATTTCTCAAATTAATATCTCAAATATTATGACTGAGATAGCTTGCAGAATGATATAATTTATTGTGATATGACTCTAGTTCCCAGATGAAACCCCCATTGCTGGGAGCTGGCAGTATTTAGCATCTATCTCTGAAAATACATAGACCTCAGAGCTTTGGCAGATGCTGGAAGTCATAAAACAATCACACTCCTCCACATTTCAAGACTAGTAATTATTTCACCCTAAAAACAATATAGAAAGCTCCCCTACTACAGACATTCTGTCTCCGGCCTAGCCTATAAAGTAATTTCACTTCAGTTATTTTTCTGAAGTTAACCTCCTGCATTCCAGTTTACACTGTTAAAATAGATACATTTAAACAGTTACAATAGCAAATGTACATTTCTGTTATTTTCCAGTGGAGCACACTGTGGTTACATTGTAAACACAAGCACATTATAAAATACCTTTTAACACACATTTCTGTACAGACCAGTTTGATATACACATGACATACAGTTCTAATACATTTGTAACACAAGCATCATATATAAATCATTTGATATTCACAAATGACATATAATTATTTACAATATTCCAGATAGCTGTGCTGGCAGTATCCCCCTTTGTCACAGCATTATCTAAAATAAGGAATAAACATACAACAGCTGAGTAACTACCCAAACTGTCAAGAGCAATCCATCAATAAATCACATATGTAATTGCCTGTATACTCTTTCCAATAATAGTAAAGTGATATGTATTTCTGCATTATTTACTATATACCACAGCAATGAAATGTCACACAAACATACAAGCAGACCAACAGAAATCATCAAGGTTCCTGTAAGCATGGAGCTAGGAACCCCAGTCAACTTGGCAAGTGTTCAAATGATCAATAATTAAGGTTACTAGCCCTTACTACCAAAAACATTTCCCTCTTCAAGTGGTTAATCACAAATATCCCTTTCAAAATCACTTCACTCTAAATCTTCCTGCCATTTCATAGTAATCATGTTTTGAAAACTTTCACTCCCAACAAATATCTGTCCGACTTCATATCCCTCCATGCATAAACATAGGAGAAAATTGTTCACCTCATATCCAATCACAACCCCAGAGACTGGGTGCAAGTATTACTTGTTAATTATGGAAATGCAGCTTTTAACCATCCCTCATCCCTCTTAAGCTGCCTATAAAAAAACAACACTTTCTAATCAACACTAGACTGACAAAAGCAGAAAAAGCAAAGGATGACCAAAGAGCTTTTAGGTTTTCAGAAATTCACATAGAAATTTAGGATCCATGAAGAGTTCCATGCTGACCTCCTTATCAGTCCTTGCTGATTGATCAAGATGCTGTTTATGTCTAATTGCAATTACCCGATTAGCACACCCCTTACTCCCCAAATACAACCTCCACCAACACCACATAGTCCTCCTCCAAAGTTTGAAACATTCCTCCTTTTTAGTAATCTGTGCATACATGGTAATTACAAAAGAACAAAAGTTTACACTCTCAACCCAAAGTATTAATGAATTATATTGCATTGTCTTATATAAAATCTACTTGGTTTTATGATTCCACATTTGTGTTTTTGCCTCATTGCATTTAATCTCTTTGTACACTTTATGAATTGAAGTTTTAAACCCTGATCTAGCACAATATATAATTATTTTCCATACATTGTCTTCTTCTTGGTTGTGGATGAAATGGGTTCCTATGTATCAGGCCACTATCCTTATAAACAACCAAATTTTCAAAGGAACATGCACCTTTATCTCTTGCACCCCTGCCTTAGTAGAGTTTATTTTACCTTTTCACCTTAGGATGTGTGTATATCACTTTGCCTTTCCTTCCTCTTCACTTGCATCACACAATTGTGTAATATGTTAAAGTGCTTTAAACAATTAATATCATGTTTATGCTTTGTTCTGTATAACAATCTTAAGGGTCTCAGCCATATAGTTCAGTAAATGCTGTTTTATATAATAATGCTCTACAGTATTTAATTATATACTGTACTTTCATTAATCAGTACTATTTATGGGTAGTGAGGCTGAACTTTCTTAGATTATGTACTTACTCTTCTACACTTTTCTATCATTATTAAACTTACAGTTCTGTTTTAATGGTTATAAAGGTTAACAGTTTGCACCTAGCACCTGGGTTAAGTCTGAAATAGTTCTGTCATGGATCTGGACCCTATCCCTCTTACCAAATCCTAAATAAATACATATAGTGCAACTTATTTAATATTTACTAAGTCCATGTAATATAAAATGTAGCTTTTTGCCCTATTTTTGCCCTTTTCCCACTCTGACCACTGAACTCATCCCTTCCATTCACAACCATCCATGTCTTGGGAGAAGAGCCCTATGGACCTTTCATTTTCTGGAGTGAGAGTTGAGCAAATTAGGGCAGGGGTCACGATATGCATTTTAGGGAATTGGGTTTTAGTAGTAAGGCATTCTTCATTGTATATGCTCATTAGCATATAAAGGATTTGTTATGCACATCTGCCCCTCCACATGTGATTAACTGGCCCTGCCCTGGCCTTGAAGAAATGCAACTCCATGAGTATCTGGTACCACAGAGAGAGAGCTGTAGGCAAATGTTTATATCTTAACTGTAGAAAAAAAGGCAAGTATGCTAAGCCTAATCATTCATTTCTTCCACTAGTGCCAACAGATGTCTGAAACACTAATCAAACTTGGGTTTCCTAGGTTGTTTGTCTCTCTCCGTTAAGAAAAATGCACTTTGATTTTAAGGTTCAAGTTCCACAGCTTGCTGCAATTTTGTATAAATAGGTTCAAATGGCTAACTACCTGTTGTGAGTGAACTTTGACCAATGTATCTGAATTTATAGACTTGTGTTGTAAATGTATTAAAACTTAATTCTTTGGGAATTAGTTCAGTGTGTTTGCATGTTGACTAGTGCCTAGTATACATGTGTGGGAGTGTGAGTGTGTGTGTGTGTGTGTGTGTGTGTGTGTGTGTGTGTGTGTGTGTGTGTATGTATATCTGTGTACGCGTGCATGCAAATATTTATTTATATTATTTTGCATTTGTTAACCGTGATTGTCTGGATGAACATAACAACTCCTTTTCAGAGGAAGCCAGGGGAAAAAGCCACACATGACAAATAATAATAACAATATACTATACAAGCTTTACATGGCAACTAGCAACAGTAATACACAGAAATAGTATACAGGCTACATACATGAGAAAAACATAACGTGTCAGAATATACAGACCCAGAATCTAATAACAGATCATAACAGACAGGAAATTGTCAAATAATCATTGATAAAAGAACTAATAGGCCAGCTACTTCAAAGCTGTCTTTCACACACACACACACACACACACACACACACACACACACACACACACACACACACATTATGGCAAACCCATCTCAGTGGACAGGTAGAAATTTAGGACAATGTACATATTGCCATCTTAGCTGTATCGATTCACAACAGGGAGGTAGCACAAGGCTTGTCCAGATATGTGTGTGCATTATTATGAGGCAATTACGTCATCACAGTCAATTCAACAGCATCAAACTGGGGGGGATGGATGCAGTCAAGTAGCCAGAGGTTAGGTCTTTTTCAGGGAAATAGGTACATCTGCCTTGCCAAAGCTTGAAAACAACAATTTTTGTGAGGCATGGAAAAAGCATTTGGCAAACTCATGGATATTTTATGAAATCAAGGTAGGTTTCAGCTTTGCTTAACATACAGACACAGCAGATGGTAAACATTTACTTCAATTAATTGAATTATTTGTTGACCAGTAAGCCTAATGGAATAATTGTCCCTTGTCTGGGAAGACCAGAAATACTGTCTGCTTAAGTGACTTACTCTGAGTCACAGAGTAGGCAAATGAAGGTGTAATTAGAGCATTAACAGCTCACTGCTTTAGTCCACTGTGTGTTCTGCCATACAGTGTATTCCATACAAATACATACTAGTCCTTTAAAGACAGATTTTAAAATAAGAAAACAAGGCAGTAAATTGTTTTCATCTACAACCAACCCTCCCCTTCCCCACCATTTAGTGACTATAATCCTGAATGATTTGCTATAAAACCACAATTTTTATAAACCACAGACCATAAATGTAAAACAAAGTCAGAGACATTTTGTGATATCAGGGAGAGTTGCAAATTTGCTTCAAAAAAAGACCAAGCAAAGAATATTTTTTCTCAAGTATTTCGTACAAATGCACATTAGTCCTTTAATGCCAGATTTTTAAATTAGCAAACAATTTTCATTCCCAGCAGATAATCCCCCCACCACACACACACACACACACACACACACACACACACACACACACACATTTAGTCACTGCAGTCCTCAATGATTTGCCATAAAACCACACATTTTAAGAGGCACAAAGCCCAAACTACAAGGCTAAGTTACAGACTTTCTATGAAATCAGGGACAGTTTCAACTTTCTTTCACACATTTGCTAGATAATAAATATCCCAACTTATTTTATACAAATACACACTAAATCTTCTGGAGCCAGTATAATAAAACAATGAAAAGAAAAGAGATAAATTTCCTTCATCCACAAGTATCATCCAGAGCCAGATCATGGTCAAATGGGGCCCTAAACAGGGTATTGGACTAGACCTCTACTGTGTCTCATTATTTGGCTGTCTGTCTCCAATTACTGTAAAATATGTTCAGACCTGACACTGTGCATACAATGTTCTTCTTTACTTGTACAATGATTACAGATATTTGGATTTAAGAGTTTTTAAAATTTTTATTTCACAATCACTGATGGCCATTTGGTAAACAAAACAAAACATTCTCACACTGAACACAGACTTAGTATGATCAACAGTAAACATCTCTTCCCATGAAACTTGCACTCACTGAAAATGCATCTGGCCACTGATGAATTAAGTGCACCTTGGGCCCAGGATGTTTTCAAACAATGAACCCTCTTCACACATTTTTCAGACCATGCTTAAATCCCCATGTTCTTTTATTCACCTTCTAGGTTGTTTTAAATTATATTTCTTATTTAATACAGCAACATTTGTTAGAGTGAAATTTAAGTCTGTAGTTCTGAAAATGTTTTCCAATAAGCAGTGAAATAAACCGTATGAAACAATAATGACAAAAGTACCCATTTCAGAACATTTCAACCATAAAAGGTCACTCAAACTGCTGTCATTGTAATCCACCTATATCCATACTCAATTATGGCCACTTTGTCTACTGTGTACATATCACATGACTGATTGTGATACAAATGGCCAGAGAAAGTATTCCAATTTATTATATACAAATGCACACTAGCCCTGCAAAGACAGACTAAACTTTATTAACACACGGGGGGCAGGGTCTTTTTAAGTCAAGCCATGCATCCCAAATCTCTGACAAGTACTGGTACCCTTGATAAGTGCAAGAAGGGGTTGGGAGATGAAACATTTACAGGCTACCTGCATCCATTTGAAACATAGGTGCTAAACTAAGAATGAATTTCCTATTCCCCATTCAATTGTCCAAGTTACACCTGAATTAAGTAAGGGAATAACTCTGATTCATATAGAAGATAAGCCTGTTCCATAGAAGGGGTAGTCTCTAAGATATATATCTGTCTCTCCAGCAGGTCCTATTTATATCACAGGCAAGGTTTAAGTCTTTAGAACGTGTAATTCTGGTGCTGTTTGTTTTGCGGATATGCGGGAGGTCTATCAGAGTGGGGTCTGACAATACCTTGTATGCCAGGCATAGATCTCCCCTCAACACCCTGTAGGAGACAGAATACAGGGATAGGTCCTTGAGAAGGTCTGCACAGGACTTGTTACTTATGCCCTGTATACTTTTATTGAGGAACTTCTGCGGACATACCAGTTTTTGCATATGCCTGGTTAGGTACATGTCAAAGGGGGCATTATGCTCTATACATTTTTCATTCATTTTTATCCACAGACAATCCCCAAACCCAGCAATTATATATTGTTGAATGCATCCTTCTCAACTGATTGTATTAAAAACTTAATAACAATAATTACTACCAAAGTCACATATTTCAAATTTGTTTCCCACAGACACACATTACCCAGAGTATTCCAAGTTAATTCACACACACAGACATACACACTTGTACACTAGTCCTACAAAGCTAGATTAAAGACTGTTTTTAAAAATTCCAGATGATAAGAGTATAATCCACAGAGAAGCCCCATTCCCACCAACAGTTATATCCACTTTGTTGACTGTCTACACTCCTTACTGTTATGAAGATATCAATTGCATGTACTTTATTGGCAACTCTGAATGAACTACGTGAAGTTGTGTAACAATCAGTAGCATCATAGCGTAAGATCCAGTCAAGTGTAGCACAGTTTAACTAGAATAGTATTTATGAGAGCATAACAAGTACTAACCATCTGGTAACATATACTGCACTAATAAGCATAATTACTGCAGAAGTAAAAACTACCCCCAAACATGTATGCGCAGAGACACACACACACACACACACACACACACACACACACACACACACACACACACACACACACATACTCTGTAATTATACTCACTTGCCTCTCCTAATGTCTTCATACCTCTCTATACAATGATATGCTGCAATCTCTGTAGCCCATCTCAGTCATTATGGTTACATCTTATCCATAAAGCTCTTCTATGCACAATCCAGTTTTTTCATCTATGTTTTGACATTGTAAACTGCTTCTTGAACTAAATGTTGTAGCATATTCTTGTATATATATATATATATATATATATATATATATATATATATATATATATATATATATATGGGAACACTTTACAAGCAAATCTCGAATTTCATCCTGCAATAATATGATATAGACACCACTGAGACTGTGTACCTAAGGCATCAGGTAAGTTGCATTGGATGAATGAAAAATGATAGCTACCACACAGTAATTTATCTTCTCTATGATGTACAAATGACCAAAATTCAGGGACAGTAATTGGCTTTATACATTTAGAAACTGGTTAGAATAACAGGCTTTGCATTATCATGCATTTTTTGAAGGTTATTATGTCTGAATCTCAAATGTCATTATTTACCACTGACTCCCTTTCTTTTTGCACACTCTCTCATTTTCTCACTCACCCTCTCTCTCATTCTGGCATGCGTTGTCTTTTTTTCACTCAGTCCATCCAGGTGCTGAGTCCTCTTACCTGGTCCTGATGATGGCCTCCTAGCTGAAAGTCCTGATGATCCAGTCTGTTTGACAGTCAACTTAGCTCATTGCCACTGGACAGGGCTCAGTCTGAAGCTCCAGTCCAGGGTCCAATAGTCCCTTCTAGTCTGTGAACCTGTCCCTAAACCACTGACCACCAAACTAAGTCACCACTCAGATATTTTATTATATTTTTTATAAATAAAATAAATCATGCTGATGTCTGCATTCTGCAGACAGACTATCGCTGCTATTCAAAGATCAAAAACCTAACCATACCTTTCCCTTTCATAATCAGAGTGGCACAGCCACAGATATTTTTATTTATTTCTGTTGATCCTCCCTCTCCATCTCCACTCCAGTTCAGAAACAAATGGAAGCCAAGGCAAATATATATATAACACACTTCGATGAATCGCAGAAGATTGCTAGCACTTTGCCAAGAACTTAATTCAATGAACTCCCAGAACATTGTATTCTACTGCTGGGAATCTAACCACTTGGCCTCCATGGTGAGCTTTTCCCTTTTCTCAACTGTAGTGAGATCTTGGAGCTGGTATATTTAGTTTGGGGGGTGGGGTCACAGCCTCCCACATGGGGGTGTGAGGGGTGAAACTTCCCACTTTGGTGAGTTTATTTTGCTTCGGTTTGTATTTTATTAGTGGCCAAGTGGTTAGTTTCCCGGTGGTAGAATACAATGTTCCTGGAGTTTGTTGAATTATGTTTTTGGCAACATGGTGTTGATCTGCAATTCAACATAGTGGTAATTTAATTATTTAAGGTAGATCCATATATATATATATATATATATATATATATATATATATATATATATATATATATATATGTATCATCAGTTGACTGCTCAGAAAAGAAAGCTGCCCCTCCAGCAGCTTATATAATCTGCCTTGCTCTGGTCCTTTCCCCGGGTGAAATTCAGACAATCACCATGGTGAATTTCAGGACTAGATCTAAAGGAGATGAATGCTACAGACATTAGACCAACAGTCAGCCTGCCTCCTTCTACTGCATGCCTTAGGTCCAGTGGGTCCAAGTCCAGAAGTCAGGAGGAGATTTCAACCAGTTAGAAAAATAATGCAAAAGCATGGATTCAAGCAACCACTATTTTGTTTGCCTTTAGTTTGCCAGACAAATGTGCCATACTGCTGCTGGCATAAAAAAGTAAGGTTTAATTATTTTTATTTTACTTATTTTTACAAATGGGGACATTTCCTCCCCAGTTTACAGATCTATCAATCATTAAAATTAAAAAAAAAGAAAGAAAGAAAGAAAGAAAGAAAGAAAGAAAGGGAGTGAGAAGTTGTTATGTTCAGCACATAAGCTAACTAAAATAGTAGTGATGTATATCCGGTTCGATTCTCAGCTAGAGCTTCTTCTGCGTGGAGACATGCGTGAATGAGCATACCTTCATTGAAGTTTGTGCGTCAGGGCTGGTAACTCGGCACGTAAAAATCAACTACCAATCATTAGCGGACCGGAGTTCCGCTGTGGCGACCTCTAACCGGGTAAAGCCGAAAGACACATCATCAGAATAGCTTAATAAATAAAAATAGTATAATTCTACACTGAAACCAAATAATGAATCATTTTAAAGAAAATATTTATTGACAGTTGCGAAACAAAGAAAATTAGAAATGAAAAAAACATTTGAACTGCATCACTTTTAAAGAATTTTCCAAAACTGGACATTTATAACAGCAACATGACATGATAAGACAGGAGTTACTGTGCACTAATGTCTCTCCTAACACGACAGAACCACTTGGCTTTGCCTCGAGTTTTGACTGCAATCCTCACTGACTGTTTTGACTATGGCAGCAGTGACTGCAATCCTCAGCTATGGAAATTTAAGTGTAACTGGGAACATATATGCAAAATAACAGTGCAGTATCAGATGATTTGCCCTTTATTCTAAGGTATATGGATCTCAAAAGTTAGTAGATATAAGTAATAGGGGCGATGGAAAATAGCTCCCTTTTTGGGTGGAGTTCAGGGGATGGCAAGGTCTCCTGCAAAAATGCTTAAAAAGTGCAACAGTGAGATTTGGACTGTTGCTGTTAATTTGTGTAACTCACGGTTTATTTTTTGAAGTGTCAGGACACATTCATTGATGCAAGAAGGACTTTTATTTGTTTATTTGCATTTGTTTACTGGTAAAGTTCATCTGGCAAAGACCCTTTTTGATGGATGCCTGGAGATAAAAGCTTCAGAAAATACAGCAAATGATAAAATACAAAGTGCGTAACATGCAGTTTTTTTTACATACAAATTTTAATACAGCACAGTGCATGACAGTTGTGCACACAATGAATATTTGAGAAAGAAGAGAAATATAAGTAGGATAGATACAAGAAAGACGGAAGGAAAAAGACAATTGCACAGTTACAAAGAGACCCACAATGCTATAGTTCAAAATGCATTATTAGGAAGATGGCAGTATACACTTAAGGTTTGGCTCCATGTTAGTCATTATAACTTATCATTGACTGAGAAGAGAAAAGGGGGTGTTATTCTGAATGCACAGGTGCCATAGTCATCCAGGCAGAGCAGGGATGTGAAAGTGAAGGGACGCAATAGAGATATGAACTGAAGGCTGGAGGTTGAAAAATAGTTGGAGGGGAGCAAAAAACCTAGAATGTAGCTGTGTGGGTTTGACTTAAGGTAACTATTATCGACTGAATGTAGGAAATATGTTTGCCTGAAAGGCTCGATAGGTGATTTATTACAAAATAACATACATGCAGGGGTCTGCCACAGGTGCTTCAGTAGTAGTAGCTTATGACATGCTTGCTTACTGCCACTTGCTTGAAAAAGCAAGAGCTTAAACCCTCACTAGCCCGATCTCCCATTTCTATGTAGCCCCTCCAACACTTGACCCTATAAACTATATAGCCCTACCAGAACCTAACTCTAACTGTAAAAATCACTCTATGTTTGAAACCTAAGTCCTCATGCCCTTATCCTAAATCTCCACTCCCCAGAACCCTAAATCCCCGATAAGTCCCTAAACCAAAAACTCCAACCCCTCCATAAACCTGAATTATCCTAGTGCTCCCTCACTCTAAAACTCCCCTCCCACTTCCCAACCCTAAAACTCCCTTTCTGTTCCCTAACCCTAAAATCCCCTTCCTGCTCCCGAACTCTAAAGTCACCCTCCCATTCCCTTCCACACAGTTGCTGCACATACCTTGCTGGAACTCGAATAATGTGTTTTGGTGAGCTGCTGAAGCTGTTTGCCCAAACTCATATTCATGTCTGAGTGGGAGCAGCAGCTTACATAAGCTACAAGACACCTGAATCCCAAGCTGTGAGTCAGTGGGTTTTGAGTGCTTGGGACTCAAGTGCTTTTAGTAGAACCAACATACATCGTACCTTATTGAGTAAATATTGCATAATAGCAGAATGTAATGCTGGAGTACATGATGATACATTTATTCAACATGACACCGGTGTGGGTGAATGTTACCATCACTGATTAACCCAAACATTACAGGCACACCAGCATCATCTATTGTTTAATTATTTAAGATCTGTCACAACTCACTTTGCATGCTGAAATTAACAGTTAGTGAAATGCATCAATATTTTTGAGATCACAAAAATTCTATGCCACTGGGTTATATGAAAGGAGGCACTGATAAATCATATGAACACTGATGGAAAAATAATACCAAAACAGTGGCTTTTAAGTATATTCAAAGTCTTGTAACAGTGTCAGACTATTTTAAGGAAAGCTGCCACTGCAGACAAAAAGAACAGACCAAGCCTATTTGTAGAAATGAAAATGTACTTGCCGCAATGTAACAAATGTCATTGCTTGCACTCCTTTAAAAAGTACTACTGATATAATCTATGCCATCAACACAGAACTTAAAGAGAATGAAACAGAGATCCCATCCATCTTACCGCAGGTACAGTATTTTAACCTAGTCTTCCTTTTAAGTTATATTTCCTGTGGACGTCTTTGTGCCTTCATATTTTAATGGCATTGTGAAATGACAATTCTACTTCAGGGATTTACAGTTTGTTTCTTTTAACTGCAGCTCTGGATATACATATTTAAAACACTCACTATAAATAATTAGTGACTCTAGAATTTTAAACATATCAAATTGCTGATAGCTCAACAGGAATACACTGTTATAACCTATTAGTCTGCCACAAAGATAATGAAATGCTGTTCATGCAAAACCACAGTTTCAGAACATCTACCAAGTCTTATGGAAACAAAGATTTCCTGGTTCATGCTATGATTGCAAAAATATTACTAAGGAGATATAGCTACCTCTGGAAGCAGCCGACAAAATATACACTGCCCTTTGCAAAACTAAATGAAAGGCAATGCATTTTGAACAAACAATGTACAATTTAAATGCAGACAGCCTTTTATCAATGAAGTTTTATTTTTTGTCATTCCTAAGTTTATGAGACATTCTGGTTTGCAGATGTGTTTTGTTTCCATGGCAAGTTTATCTTTGTATTCTCTGTCTGTTTCCAACAACTCACTAGGGGCTTGCTGCTTATTGCATAAATAAAAATACAAACTTTTATACTTTAATTGTTCCAGCGTCAGCAGTTCTTGCAAACAAAATTACTAAAGCTTACAGATAGCAAAGCAAGCTACCATGTTCTTTGAAAGTCGCACTGATAAAATCTAATATCCTTGTTTACAACAAATCATTTGAAGCTACAAAGACTAGTTGCTTGGACCTCTCCAGAATACTGTAACAGTGTCATTTCTTAGATAACAGGACTTAACACTGCTTTTGTTTTTCTAAAATGAGCAGGAAGGTAAACAGAAAGAGTTCAAGGCAAGGTGAGGCGGAAAGGCAATGTTTAAATTCTGATGTAGAATGGAAGTTGAGAGAAAAGGAGGATGTAAAGAGCACCACAAATGGTAAAAGCTGCATGTTATCTAAGACATCACTAGCGTGATCTGCACACCATGGCAAATGCCTGTTCCATTAGCTCATTCACACTTTAATCATTAAAGCCAAATCACTATGGCACAGTTAGTACCATTAGCACAGAAAGGCTTGATTAATGTAGCCAGCTCATCACAGTAGTGCTGCAGGGTGTGCTGGTGTGACAAATCCATTACATCAGTGAAACTGCAGGCAACTCAGTGGGACAGTGACACACAGTCAGCTCACTAAGGCAGGATCACTGTAGTTAGCTCACTAGGGCAGTGACACACAATCAGATCACGAACCCAATGACACTACAGTCTGCTCATAAGGTAGTGACATGACAGTTCACTAGGGTAGGGACACTACAGTCAGATGACTAGAGTAGTGACACTGTGGATAGCTCATAGGGTAGTGAGATACAATCGGCTCACCTGACACTACAATCCACTCACTAAGGCAGTAACACTACAGTCAGCTCACTAGGGCAGTGATACGTGGTCATCTCCCTAAGGCACTGACATTGTAGCCAACTCACTGGAGCAGTGACACTACAGTCAGATCACAAAGCCAATGGCACTGCAGGCAGCTCACTAAGGCAGTGACACTCTTGTAAGCTCACTAGGGCAATGATTCTGAAATGAATACACTAGGGCAGTGACACTACAGTCAGCTCACTTAGGTAATAACAATGCAGCAAGCTCACTAGTGCTTTGTTAATCCAACCAGCTCAGTAAACCATGCCTGTGATACCAGGCCAGCATGGCAGTGACAATACTGCATTCACAGGGACCTGCCTCTGTACCAGGTCAGCATGGCAACACCAATGCCTTTAGCTCACCATGCTCTTTACACAGGAAGGAACAATATTACACAAGCGATCATGAGGACCATATTTAAGCAAACATTCTTAAAGGTTTGTGCCCCCCACTTTTTGAAGCACTTAATAGTCATTTGCCCACCTTGCTTATTGCCAGCTACTGTTTCCTCATATATCCTTTGCATTGTTCTTCTTTTGGAGAGCAAGGCCTGACAGGAAAGAGAATGAAGCTGTCACATACACAGAAAGACATGAAGAGATACACTTTTCTGTCTGAATCCCTAATTCTCTCTAGTACTTCATGTGCAAATCATCATGTGTGGAAGACATATATGTGTTTCCATGCACATACTCTCAGCCACATAACTATCAGCAGTATGTTACCGCATCTGATTCCTGCAACCCACAGGTAGCTATTCAAACAACTACTGTAACAGTATCATGCACTGACAATGGTAAGCAGGTTAGTAGTGCTTCATTCTGTCCTGTCCCAGCTGGCTCTCTGTGATCCAAAATGGTAGCCGGCTCTAGGTCATGGCATTGTAAACAATTGTCATTTTCTATCATTAATGGACCAAAACATCAGCTTGTCAGGATGCTATAAGGACATAAGGGAATTGGCTTACCAGGGCAACACTAATGCAACCAGCCAACCAGAGTGATGCCAATGCAATTAGCATGCTAAGGCACTCCTAACAGAATTAACTACCAAGGTGGATTTAATGCTAACACTCCATTAGGCACTATTAATACATTTATTCCAACACAGGGGTGCCAGTGGTATGAGCATACTATGGCACTGCTGAACAACTAGGTCACAAGACATCTATGACAGCTGTTTACCAGGACACTGCTAATATAATTGCCCGCTGTAGTAATGCTAGTGTTATTTGTCCATCAGGTTACCAAAAAAATGGCCATTTTACTACAGTAACAGTGCTAACACAATGTAGTCATCACTGGTGTGTGCTGTAGTCATCTAATTATATGGTACCAGTACAAAAGATCACCACTGTATATTCAGTGCCAACAGCTCACCAGGACAGTGCTAACACAACATGTATTTCATAGATTGTTAATGCAGCCATGTGGCTTATGGTGCACTAAAGTCAACAGATCACCATGGTGAGAATAAAGCAAAGATATATAATCTGGTGAAGAGGCTTCCAATAACTGATGACCTGTGTAGACAGCTAAGGTGTGGTACCTCTCCTCACATTCCCCTTTGGCTTTTGGAATGCAGTAAAAACACTGGTAAATAATAAATTAACTGCCCCTTAGTGTGCAGATAGCTATGTGGCATTATTGCCTATGTAGTTTCATATTAAGCTGAGTCGGGGAAATATAAATTTTCATTCCTCGTTACTGAACTTCACTGTATGTACTTTCCATTAGTATGTCTAATTTGGCCTTTGGTGATAAAAATAAATGAGTCTGCACCTTCCCTGAATTTGCTACCTTGACTAATGTCAAATGAGATTAGAGTTTTGAAGAAATGGCTTTGAATCTCTAACAGCCAGGCTTACATGTCCAGTTGAAGCTGAAGTATAGAATTCATGGGATTCTAATATATCTGTAATAAAGGAGGAACACACTGAGTACTTCACGACTTCATTGCTTCCAAAGAAGCAATATCTGACAAAACAAAAATAAAAAAGTGAAAGTATATCAAATAGGCCTATGAAATCAAACTGTGCATATCTGTGGTCCCTGAAATGTTAAGTGGGCATGTGTATTTGTCTTTTTGAGTCACCTGTTTATAAAAGTCAATGGAATACGCAATATAGGCCCAAATGATGCTGCATACACAGAGCTCTGGGCTCCTTCCAAAGTTTCAGGCTGACTGTCAGAAGTCCATTGTTGTTCTTTTTAAATCTTATAGTTAAAAACCTTTAACTCTTTGCAGAATAAGAAGACTATAAAATGAATGTATTTATCATATTTATTTATTTGTATTTCTTAACCATGAATGGGCACAGCCCAATCCTAGGGTAGGCCAAGGAAGTAAACATCCAGTAATACTTTAGCATAACAAATAATTTAAATAATGAAGGTAGAAATATGTTCAAGACTTGCTCAATTATATGATGACAACAACAGGCAGAGTATAAAGTGCATATGAATAAAAAAGGATTACAGGTCATGCACAACAGTATTAGCTGTGACATAGACAATGTTATGCCCATACGAAAACAGAACTCATCAAGGTTAGGCATTCCTACTGCCCAGCACTATCCCCTCTTATCTCCCATTATTCCCCCTCCAGACCTCTCCAAAGTTCTAACCAAATCTACAAACCCAAGTCTAAATGTGGATGCAACATGTACAGCTATCACTCCACTATTGCCTGGAGTAGGCTCCCACTAGAAATCAGAACCCTTACACATCCTAAACAATTTAAGACAGTCATCAAAGAGCACTTTAAAAGTCACTGGTCCTGCCACTGTACTCTCTCTCCTTAAACATCCCCTACTTCTCATTCCTTAATCTACTTTCTGCCCATAACTCACTCTTCTCACTAGCTCTCTCTAATCTTCCTTGACTACTCTTTCTACTGTCTTCTAAAATCTATTAAGCAGATTGTGTCAGAGAAACATTCTATTGTAATTGCCTTGCCTTCATGCAACTACATTATGATAAAACTGGGTTTTTGTAACCACTTACCCCTAAAACTATACTCATCTTAATGACATATTTATTTTTATACATCTTGAAATAGTTTTGCTATACTCCTGATTATTGACACTTTATAATACTGTACTGCTACTTAATACCTTGTAATAATCCTGTAACGTTGCTGTTTAATGCTAATTTGTAATGAAAATTGCATAACATGTTGGAGCTTTTCTCCCTGGGCATCTGCTGAAAAAGGACTCTTCAGCTCAGTCGGACAATCCCGGTCAACAAATGTAAAATAAATAAATAAATACTCATGAAATACAGTAATCTGACTAATCTATATCCATATTTATACAGATAGACACTGATAAGTTAGCAAATGACATGAGATAGTAACAAGCATCTGCTAACTAAGTATATCCTAGACTAAATAAGCTGGCTACCTCTCAACCGCTTATTGTAAGAAATATGGACAAAGCCATAAAAAAGTGGTACAAATAGGGACAATTTTGAAATGCTGCTCTTACAAACTTAGGAAATTGATAGAATAACAGGTTTTGCATTAGCATGAATTTTCTGAGGGGTATGAAATTTAAAACTCAAATGTCTGTCATTATTTTCTAACTTCAGTCTTAAATGATTTGCCACTAATTTGCCAGAAAGCCACAATTTTATGAAAAATGGAACAAAAATATAAGGCAAAAATCTGGACATTCTGCAAAAATATGTACAGTTGAGAGGTATGCGGCAAGTGACATAGGTTTGTATGCTCATAGGTGCATACTAGGTAACGACCATTACGGTCTTTATAAGCCTATGCAACTCAAATGTAACTCACAATTTTATGTTTTAGACATTTATATAGGGAGTGGTTTTTGGTTATGACATGATTGACTGTCTGTCTCTGTCTATCAGAAACAGAGGTGCCAGACCCGGGGTGAATTTCCAATTTCCCATCCAATTGTCTAAGTTACACTTAAATAGGGTTAGTGAAAAATGTTGTTTTGTGTGAACGGGGAGCCTATTCTACAGAATGGGAATTCACTGAGATATATATCTGTCTCTGTAGCATGTCATATTTATGTCACAAGGATAAGATCTAGTTATTCTGATGCTGTTTATTTTGCAAATGTGCAGAAGGTTCATCAGAGATGGGTCCAAGGATGTCTTGTAAGCCAGGTACAGGTAACTTCTCAGTAGTCTCTAGCAGACCATGTATAGAGATGGGGCTTTGAGGCCATCTGCATATGATGTTGAGTTTATGCCCTTTTTGTAAGGAACCTCTGTGGATGTTCCAGTTGCTGCATGAGTCTGGTTAGGTGCATATACTCTATGAAGGGTCTGATGAGGGACGAGTACAATGCTATGATTTTCCTACTACTTTGGATACATGTTTGTTGAAGGGTCAGTTATTATCTACATGATTTCCCAGAACCCTGACTAGTGAGTCAGCTCTTAATGGTGTTTTATCGATGACATAGGTTCCTGGATTGGATGAATCCCCAAAAGGTACTGTAATGCATTTCTTGCAAATGAGTTTTAAAGGAAAACTCTACTCTAGAACTAAAAAGTCTTTTTTTTCACTTTTTGTTTCCTGACCAATTTTAATACCTCAAAATCACTCTAATTGCTTTATTTGTAATTTTAGCCTGTTTTCCACAACATGGCTACCAATGGGGCAAGATGTATCAACGTAATCTTGTTCTTCCTCAACCCTTTCTCTTTTCCATAATGCTTTTCTATGACTCATGCCAGACATAAGGAAGTAACTGTGAATTCCCATGCCATTGACATATAATGGGATTTGTGTGAGTCACTGCCATCTTCTATACCTTCTGTAAAATGACTTCTTTTCTGGCTCAGAGCTTGTTTTACACTATACTTAGAAGTTATCCAGCTACAGTCAGAAAAGTAACTAAATTACAGGCCTTTGTTCAGGGTTTTCTTTTTTACTCCAAGAGGAGTTGACAGTCCCCTCCACACACACTACTGCAGAGGTGTTAAACCTGTTACTGTACTAAGAGACCCTTGCAGAATGAAGTGCAATTGACAGCTCATAATGGAAAGGAAAGGACTTCCAATACAAATCTCTTCCCCTCTGCTTGAATTAGGAACATTAATTTATTTATTTATTGAAATAGTTTCATTATTTTTTTCTGGGTGCAAGTAGCAGAAACTCCTTGATTATTTTGGTTTGTTTTATTACTAGTAGCAATTGATTTACCCCTTACTCTATCTATAACACAATATTACTGTAACTTAGGTTTGCATGACTATTGCTTTCTGAGGAACACGTGTCTTGTGGCATGTTTTTTTTCTGTAATTTCCTGACATTCTAGTCATCTCCAGATTTGTTAAATTAAAGCAAAACACTAATTTGGCAACCCTAACTCTACGATATTGGCACAGTAAAAGAATGTACTCAAAAGTATCTCTATTCCACAGTCCATGCAGTGCAACTAACAATATAACTAACTAAAAATGCACAAAGACAAGAGCGCCTCAAAGAGAAATTCCTGATGCTAGTGCAAGGAATACAGAATTGCTTGATAGCTTGCCATTCAGTTTGAGAACAACACAATAAGTTCAAAAAGAATGCATTAGTTATGTGATTAATGCAAGTGATATAGAATTTCCTAAAATATTCAGTAACCACTCCCCCCCCAAAAAAAAAACATTGCACTGTATGGACTGTGGAATAGAGATAATTTTCAGTACATTCTTAAGTTACAGTAATATTGTGTTATAAATATAGTAAGGAGAACATAAATTGTTACTAGTAATAAAACAAACCAAAATAATCAAGCAGTTTCTGCTACTTGCACCCAGAAAAAAATAATTAAACTATTTAAATAAATAAATAAATATATCTTCCTACTGCAGGCAGAGAGGAAGAGAATTATATTGGAAGTCACTTCCTTTCCATTATGGGCTGTCACTTGCACTTGATTCTGCAAAGGTCTCTCAGTGCAGTGACAGTTTTAACACCTCTGCAGTAGTGTGTGTGTGTGGGGGGGGGGACTGCCACTTCCTCTTGGACTACAAAAGAAAACCCTGAACAAGGGGCTGCAATTTAGCTAATTTTCTGGCCATAGCTGGATAACTTCTACGTATAGTGTAAAACAAGCTCTGAGCCAAATATAAATGAGGGAGATTAGAGACACAAAAGAAGCAGTCCTTTTACAGAAGGTATAGAAGATGAAAGTGACTCACACAAATCTCATTATATGTCAATGGCATGGGAATTCACAGTTACTTCCTTATGTCTGCCATGAGTCAAACAAAGCATTATGGGGAAGAGAAAGGGTTGAGGAAGAGCAAGATCACGTTGATACATCAAGCCCCATTGGTAGTCATATTGTGGAAAACAGGCTAAAATTACAAACAAAGCACTTGGAGTTATTTTGAGGTATTAAAATAGGCCAGGAAACAAAGATAGAGTGAAAAAAAAAACAGATTGTTCTTAGTTCTAGGGTGGAGTGTTTGTATTAGACCATCCTGAAGGGTGTTCCCATTTTACAGGGACTCAATGACTGCTGCCAGTTTGCAATCATTTGCAAACTTGGTCAGCCAGAAGCCTTTGACATTGGCTTTGACGTCCTAGAAGTAGATTCCAAAAGGCAGTACATAAGATAATAGCAGGCATTCGCTAATTAGTTATACCCTAGATCATCATAAGTAATAAAGAAGTAGGAGCAGAGGAGTTAATAGAAACATAATAAGGAAATAATAAAAACATAATAAGGACTTAATAGAAACATAATAAAGAGATAATAGAAACATAATGAGGAGTTAGTAGAAACATAATAAGGGGATAATAGAAAGCAGGATTGTGGCAGAAAAATTGATCAACAGGTTAATTTTGAGATGTGGTAGAATCCAGGACTTTGAATATGGCAGAATAAATAAATAAAGTCATAAGAACAGTATATATAGGGGTTGCATTACAAGGGATCTAGGACATTTGCTTGAGTGAGCAAATGACCGAATCCATAATAACCGAATACACTTTAATGAAAGCGCTTTTATCAAAAAAACACTTTTGTTAAAGAGTGTTACAAAAGAAAAAAAAAAACACTACACTTACATTTTTGCAGGGGGGCTTATCCACCCTTCACCCCCCATGTGGGGGGTTGTGCTCCCACACCCCCCTACTTTAATATTCTCCCTCCGAGACCGCACTACAGTGGGGAAAAGGGAAATTTCCCTTACCCTCACTGTAGTACAGCCTCGACAACAGGCATACTTACGCGAAAGTGCTTCTTCATTGAAAAGCACTTTCGCGTAAGTATGCCCGGCCGTTTTGGTTTCAGTCGTTTGCTCACTCGAGCAAATGTCCTAGATCCAGTACAAGGTATATTACCTGAGATGATCCAGTTTTTGGGTACACCACTGCTACCCAAGGAATCCAGTTATCGTGAACTGTATCCATGAATATGAAAGTGCTGAAGCAGATGGTATTTAGCAAACACAATTGTACTAAAGCAATTACATTACTGAAAGCAGCATCTTCTTGTTTTGTGTGATTTTTTACTGCCAGTTGAGAACACCAGAAGGTTATAATTTCATATGTTCATACAAGGAAATAGATCCAATAAATCATTAGCAACCTGCAACTGCATCCATATTATAAGATCGAATGCTTAGGTGATCGAACACCTAAACATCGAACTTGTAATACTGAACTCAAAAACGGCGAACGGCACTGGAAAACATGTCGGTCTGCCACGGGAAAAAAATAACTTTACACCCAAACTAAGTAGGGGACTTCACCCCATACACCCCTGAAGTGGAGGGCTGTGCCCCCCATCCCCCTAACTAAATATACCAACTCCAAGATAGCTCTACAGTAGACAAAATGGGAAAATTTGGCAAATGGCCAAGGGAAATCTTTCCCTGTGTTAAATAGGCCATTCAGTGTTTTTTTGCTTTTGATATTACAAGTTCGATGTTTAGATGTTCGAGCACCTAAGCATTTGATCTTGTAATATAGACCCTAGCAACCTAGCCACTGAAGACTTATTATTTATTCCCTCTGTCTGTCAATAAGGGATACATAAGACAAACCTAGGGAGAATCTACAGATCTCTGTCCTATCATAAAGTTAATTTTTAAAAAGAGTTTTGGATCTACTTTGCTTTGCTTTGCCTGGAGTGGGTGTCCATTTCATGAAAAAGAGATCCTTTGGGAAAGATAGATAACAAGTGAATAGGCTTGGTTAATATTATAATTAGATTTAGGTACTCCAAATGAGTGCTAGTAGCAGAACAGGTTTTCTGGATGTATAAGAGATTAGAGGGGACAGGGTCATTCATAATGCAGAAAGCCAAGCAGTGGTTGCTAAACAACAGTCTGTAACAGATAGGGAATAGTGATAAGACTGCCAGTCTCTCAGGGTAAGTTAAAAAGAACATACTTAAGATTTTTTAGGCGTCATTGGGGTCTTAGTAAGTTAGCCAATATACCTAGAAAGGTACATTTTAATTATTTTTTATTTTACTTTTGTTTACAGGGATAGTCTGTTTGGGTGGGAGTCCATTTTCAGAGGAGGCCCAGTGAGAAAAGCTCTAAAACAAGTTACAAAAAAAAATATTACTTGCCAAAGGGGTCATTATGTTTTATTATAAGTCTAATCAGGAAGGAGTAGAGAGGAATAACTTTTTTGGATTTGGAGGATACACCGTTAGCGATCAGTTTTGTTAGGCAGAAGGTTTACTTAATGTTGGTTGACACATGATGGTAAAATGAGAGCTCCTTATGTGTAAGCATGCCTTGGTCTGTGGTAATAATATCAGTTTGGAAGGGGGCTTTTAGTGCTGTGCTGCATTTGTCTGCATTTAGCTTTAGACTGTTATCTTGACACCAGCAGGAATTAGTACAGCTAAGACCTTCCTGTAGAATATGGGTATCAGCTGGACTATTAATGACATCATCAACTTTGCAATTACTGGTGTACTTAGTCAATCAAAGACCCTGTGATATTCAAACTGTACAATGCCTTTTGGAAGAAAGTGTACCATAAATCTTTACCATATGGTTTGTTTCATAAGCTATTTTGCAATGCAGCAGAATAAATGGGGGGTTACATTTAATCAGTACCACTTATTCATGATTTAGGAGTGTAAGATGATGCCATGGGCCTTAGCTAGCTCAACGTAGGCAGTGTGCACTATATTCCCATAGTCCAGTGCATCAAAAAATGTCTCCACAGGTTCAGTAGATAGGACCTACCCTTCACAAAACCAGATTAGTTAGGGTTGAGGGATTGTAGACCACCTACGTCATTATTTATGAACTCCATTACAATTCCCTCCTTTACTTTCTCCAAGTAATACCAGTTAAAGTAATAGATCTATATTTCCCAAACTCAGTGGTGGGAATGCTCTTGTGCAAGGGTACTTCCTGTGGTCATTCTCCAAACTTCAGGCACATATCACTGGACAGGCTGAGGTTAAATAGGTTAACAAGGAGGTCAGTCAGGCTGTATTTATTGCTAAATAGGAGACAGTAGCATATGTTTTCAGGCCTCATGGAGCTAGTGTTTTTGTTTTTTAAGAAGACATTTTAAACCTGCTCTGTATTCATTCTTTTTGGGAGGTGGAGGTAACAAGTTTGCAATGAGCAAGCAAGGAGGGGAGAGTGGAGCGAAGTTAACTGTGAGTGTACTGGGTCAGCTTAGTATAATACTGATTATTGTTTTGGAGATTCCTAACATAATTACAAAAGACGTTAAGGTTATTTTGGTGGAGTTTGCAACATTCAGTTCATACTTTACTTTGCAGAATTTGATCTTGTGCTTGAGCTTCTTATAGGCATTTTTAAGACTGCACTAAAAAGGAGATTATTTAAGTTCACTCCTTATAGCTAGACATTTTTAATTGGATTTTATAGTTTGCTTATACCAGAATTCCACCATAAAGCCTACTTTTATATGTGCTGTCTGATGGGAACAGATACCTCTATACAGGAGTTTAGGTGGATGTAGACGTCTGTGGAGTGAACAGTAGCTTTGACAAATGTGATCTCCAAAGGGGAGGGGTTTTTAAATTTCAAACTGTCATCTGAGAAGGCAAGGAGACTAGCCTTAGGAGAAATCCCTGAAAACCATGACATTAGTTGTAGTTATGCTTTGGTTTCTAAAGGCAAATGAGATAGTCTGGTAGTCTAAGTTGACCATGGATGGGGAGACTTTTAGTGTAGAATACTGATGAGGATGAAGTCAAGGAGACTATGCTCATAGTGGGGGAGGATACCAGCTGACCTAAGGAACTTGAGCTAATGAAATCTAGGAAGCTCTCAGTATATTTGTTATTTATGGTGAATGGTCACCAACTAATGATTGGTATTTGATGTTGCCCACGATGTTTGAGTTTGTTTCAACTCAGGATGGCTTAGGTAGGTATCATGGGACATAGAGGGGGATTCTATCATTTGTAATGATGTGGCAATTTGATTTACCTTCTGATACTAAGAAATATATGTGTTCATGGTTATTATCATGCATATTTGCTGTAAGGCAGAAGGGTTTCAGATAAAAATGCAAATCCTCACCAGCCTTCACCAGGAAAAAACTAGATGAGTAATAGATGCAAAAGCCTGGTAGAGAGGGTGATTTTTTTGCAATTCTGGACCCAGGTTTCAGTGACTACACATGGTTGAGTGATAGGTCCAAATCTCTTATAAACAGGTTGAGGTTTTACAGTTCTGAAACCAAGACTTGATAACTCTACGGATATACATGTGATGAAGAGTTAAGAAGCCTCAAAGTCAGGCATTATCTTGCATAGACTTGTATCACTGAGCTTCATCCCTTTGCTCTGTCTTAGTAGTACATGTTGACCCTAACTGTAACAGTGCCCCTAACCCATACCATGCACTTTACCTTAAAAACCCTTTCTCTAACACTACTACTGCACAAGACAGGTCAGACACATGCACACAGACACACACACACACACACACACACACACACACACACACACACACACACACACACACAGATATATTGTTGCATGCAGGGATGTTTAGGTATTTCACTGTGTTTTAGTTCTAGACAACACAGTTTCAGGAGTGTGTCTGCTATGAAAATGACCTAACCAAAAATCTGATGTATTTTATTTTAAAGCAATCAAATTTTTGGAGCTTGCTTGATTTTCTTGTACTCTGAGATAGACAATATAATAAAAAGACTAGGTTCTATTTCATCATTCCCATATTTCACAAAGAATGCATCCATCTTTCATTTATGGATATTTCGTGCATAGAGTTCTCTGTCCCTCCCTCTCTCTCCTAAAGGCCATGAGATGTATTCAAGGGCTTGAGCTCTAACTGTGAAGGGCACAAAGGGCAGCAGTTTGTGCTCCTTAATTTCTCTGCTTCTTCCACCCTCATTATGCCCAGTAAAGCCCGGGTTTCCTGAAGGAACTTGAAACCATGGTTTACAAACAGCAGTGTGGGATTTTTTTTTTCATTACAGTTAAAAGTCACTGCAACACTGGTGATGTATCAGAAGTGCAGCTGATTACTGTTTGCAAGTTTTTGTTTTTTTGAGTTTACCCATGCTGCTTCATCATCATCGTCAAACCCTCTTTTTCTCATTTTTCTACGTGTTCAGGGTGTTAACTGTAGCTCCCTCTCTCTCTGTCTCAATTCAATGCCACTCTCCTACCTTCTTTGACACTCATACTTGACATTTGTAGGTCTTCTCTCATGCAATCAACTTATCTGTTGGTTAGATGCCTTCCTTTCTGTTTCTCCCAAATGTTTGTTATCAAATTTATATATCTATGTATTTGCACTTTGTTATCTGAATAAGTGAATTGGCCCAGGGATCCTTTTCAAATATGATCCGGGCCACAGTGGCAAAGATAATGTAAGCAAGAAATCCCTTAAGAATCTAAAAAAACAAAGACTGCATGTACAAAACATAGTAAAGGGGTGACAGGAAATAAATGAAACATTAAACAACATTTACAATCTATATAACCTTTTGTTGGATTTGGTTGTGACAAAGTCATCTGTGTACATTATACAGTTAATCTGAGGCAGATCTCAGGGCAGATCATTAATATACAGTGAGAATAACAGATGGCCAAGGATTGAAAATGTTGGGATCCCTAATGTTATGTTTCGAGTTTGAGTTGTATTGTAAAATCCTTTCAGTTGGGAAGTTCTATTTTCAAGATAGTTCTCAAAAGATTTTACCACTTCATGGAGATATCTATGTCTGCCAAGTTTATGCAGCAACATAAAATTCCCAACACTTTCAAAAGTTCTCTTAAGATTCTAAAAAGATGGTTTCTGTAATTTTACCTTGTTCAGTGTTTGTAAAGATGTTTGTAAAGATTCAACTTCTTCTGTTTTCCTGCATATGTCCAAACTACCATAATTTGTTCTCCTTGGCTTTTCTTGCAAATTAGTATATTTTGGTTTAGCTCTAATGTTCTCATTTCTTCATCTCTCCCATGGTGTGCATCCAAACACCCATCTCAGACACTTTATCTCCATCAGCTTACACTTCCTCAACTGCTCTGTCTTCACTGTCCAGATTTTTGCACCATACATTTTGTGATGTGCAGTTAATATCCCACCAAACTGCCACCAATATGTGACATCCCTTACTATCTTGGGTCAGTAAATGAGAAACTTCAATTCTCACTACTGACTCCAATGTGAGACTGTCACTTAAACAGGAGTAATATTTTACAGTTTCCCCTAAGAGCACAACAGGAACACACTCTATAACATGGGACTGGACTGTATTATTCTGTTCACCCCTAATGTAGCACCTTATTACACACTTCAGAGCAATATGCCCCAGTCTAAGACATCTGATACACTCACACTTAAATAAGTTGAATCTCACACATCCAAACACTTCTGGGAAAGCCTAACACAGATTTCCAGCTGTGTCCCTCCCCCTAAATGATACAGTAAAACACTGCCACCAATCAGTGTCTACAAGCCCTTTCAAAGGGGTGTCCAATTATTAAAATTAGGTATTAAAACAAATAGTTGAAAATGACCTAAAGCAGCCAGGTATTTGGAGTGGCCCAGGAATTATCAAAGCAGGTATAAGCACTCTCAAATCACTAAAGAATCCACTGATTTACCAGCCACTATGTAAGATAATAAAATATTTAATAATTAAATTATTTTTATATAATATATGTATATTATATATATATATATATATATATATATATATATATATATATATATATATATATATATATAATTAATAATGATTCTATAAAGATAGGGCTGCAGCTTCTGCAATGCCCATACTATGGCTAGACATTCTTTCTCTACAGCTGCATAACATTCTTCCCTAGGTTGAAGTCTACAACTAAAATATACCACTGGGTGCTCTTCTCCTTCTGAGGAAACTTGGCTAAGTACCGCCTCTACCCCATAATTTGAAGCATCTACTTACACAATACATTCTTTGCTATAAACTGAGCTGGCTAACAAAGGGGGTCCTCCCAAAATCTCTTTAAGTTTTTGGAATGCCTGCTCACAATCCATGGTCCACAGTACCTTATCTGGTATATTTTTCCTAGTTAGGCCAGTAACGGATGCAACTATTGTACTATAATTGGGCACACATTTTCTATAGTACCCCACTGTCCCTAGAAATGCTCTCACTTGCTTTTTAGTAACAGGAACTGGTAATGCTTGAATAGCTTCGACTTTGACAGGTTCTGACCTAATCTTACCATTCCCCACTCTTTGTTCTAAGTAAGTGACCTCTGCCATACCCACCTGACACTTCCTGGGTTTAATAGTTAAATTTTCCCTTTTAAACTTGTCTGTAAATGCCCATAGCATAGTCTGTAATGCAGAATTTAACCTCTCTACAAGACCGTTAGTCTGGGGATGATAGGGGGTGGTCTTTAGATGTTTCACCCCACAACACTTCCTCAGACAAGTCAGCAGGTCTGACATGAAGTGGGCTCCTCAGTCAGTCAGTATCTCCCTCGGAAAACCTACCATGCTGAAAATTTCCAGCAAAGTATTTGCTACCCTCTCTACCTCAGTAGACAACAGAGCTACTGCCTTGGGGTATCTGGTAGCATAATCCACTACCACCAGGATATATTTCTTCCCTGTAGAAATTGGGGTAGTCAGGGGTCCCACAATATCCATGGCTACCCTTTGAAAAGGCTCTTTAATAACAGGCAAAGGCATTAATGGGACCTTGACCTTGTCCCCTGTCTTACCAACTTTTTGGCACTGTTCACAAGTCCTACAATATCCTACCACATCCTTTGCAATCCTAAGCCAATAAAAATTCTGCATAATATGACTTAGTACATTTTATACACATATGACCTGAAAAAGGGGATGTTGTGTGCTATGGCTAAAAGTGACAGATGGTAAACCTCTAGGCACTACCAACTACTTTATTACCTCACCTTCTAGTCCACCTTCAGGAGTCCATTCTCTATGCAACAAACCTTTGTTCCAGTATACAGACTCCCCTCTTCCTTGAGTCTCACATGCCTCCTTAGCCACCTCCCTCAAGCTTTGTAATGTAGGGTCCGTAAGTTTAGCCTGCCTCAACTCTACCTTTGTGACTCTCCCCAGCTCCCCATCCACAGGAAGCCTAGTAACCTCCGACAGCTGTGCCTCAGTGTCAATCTGGGTACTACCATTCACCTCTGTCCTTGCAGTCACCATGTCTAAGGGAACACCAGTACCTACCAGCAGCTGTGGCTCACTTTCAGACTTACTGCTGCAGGATATCTCCTTCTCTAGAACAGCCACCACACCAGTCCCAGCTTCAGGTATAAGATCTATCTGGGTTTCCCCCAGGCTACCAGACCTACATGCCTGTCTCCAAGCCTGACAGCATGTCACTGCATGCACAGAAAGTACTGCATCATCAAAGTCATTCCCTATCAGGACATCTGCAGAAATACCCTCAAGCACACCTATCTGCTTGCTTACTCTTCCACCCCTCCCAGTCAAGATGAATCCTCACCAAAGGTGTTCAGAATGGGGTCCCTCCCAAAGCTCTTACTGAAGTGGACTGTCCAAGTAAGTACTGCTCTTCTTAATCACTGCAGGCCTCAATGTGGTTATATCAAAATTAGGTGCATGGCTTTCAGAGTGGCCCAGGAAATGTTGAAGCATATATAAGCACTCTCAAATCACTAAAGAATTCACTGATTGACCAGTCACATTGCAAGATAATAGAATATTTAATAATAAAAATGATTAAAGATGTAAAACAGTAATTTCAATAAACAAATAGAATTCAATCACCGGGAAAATTAAATTAATACTGAAGGATAGAAATCCAACATTTAGAAAAAAAGTCTCTGACTGACTGGCTATAATTTCCTGTCTTATTAAAGAACGCTGTTCCTGATCTAAACTAAATATTACAACAGAGCAAAAGCAAGCTTACAGTTCTTGGTGAGTCCTTCGGGCATCCACTGCTCAGTTCAGCTGTTAACTGAACTGTAGTCAACTATGAACACAGCTGTGAACTGAACTGAACTCAATTATGAACACATCTGTAAACTGAACTAAACAACTGTTTAAACTGTCATCAGCAGGCTCTTTTATAAGCTAGGTTAACTGTCTTAACTGTTCCAGATCTTATTTTCATTCACTCTTTGAAAATTAACACACAGCTGATTTGAAAGTTCCATCCTGTCATTAGTGTCTGAAAGTAAACACAGAGCATCTGAACACATTCTGATGGCATCATTTGTAGATCAATCTTTATAGGTGCATTCAGGCCAATAAATCCAAGCCTCACTAGCTGAAGACATGCCATGTTTCATCTTGTTTCTTTTTTTTTTTTTTTTTACTTTGTCAGTACAGCATATGTTTGCTATAGTTCAGAAACAGAGAGTTTAAAATCAAATCTGATGTCCATGAAATGTTGGCTGCTTGCAAAATATCCCAATTAACATCCAAACCAAAGGGCAAAAGGTCACATAGAAAAAACACACAGAAGAAACTGCCCTCACTGTATAATACCTTCAACCTTCTATAGTGGAGGATTTGGAAAGAATAAAGTGAGGTGAATAACTTGGTTAAGACTTTACTCTGAAAATCTTTAGGCATAAGTGAACAGTTGGTTTGCAGAATGTGAGATAAGGTTACTTCACCATAAGAAATTGTATTTCAAATACTTACATACCCTTCTTGTAAATGTCAGAGCAATAAGTCACACAATTTTTCCATATTAAGAAAGTACAACTGTGCTAAGAACTTACCATAACAGTAGATGTCCTACTGATCACTGTTGCAGCATTCCAAACAAATGGGCCAACTTGCCAGATAACCTGGTCATCAGGCCAGGGAACCAAAGACTTCCACAAAGCAACACATCCAATGTCCAACCCAAGCCTCTGGGCTCAAGAGTGCACAAGTGGAAGGATGAGCATAAATTCCTGTACCATCTCCAAGCTAGGAAACCTAAGGCCACCGGAGGAAACTAAAATACAGAAGAACTATTTACATTACTGTTTTGTACACTATACTTTTCAGCTTCTTCAGCATTCTTCTGTCAGAGACTACTCATGACACTCTGTGTCAGTTGGCTGAAGCACTTCTGATTCTAGTTTTGACCTCCTCATTCAGGACTTCCTTTTCCTGCAACCACCCCTCTCAGATAATTGAAGCTGTTAACCCCTTCCACTATTTTGCCTCCACTATTTTGCCCAGTATGACAAATCTAAATCCTGCCAGCCCAGCTAGCTGGAATTTTGTAAATCTTCTTATTTCGGCCTTTCCCTGTAAGGGGTCACCAGAGTGGATCAACTGTCCGCTAATGATTGGCAGTGGAGTTTTACAGTGTCAAGTTGCCAGCCCGGTGCCCAACCTTCCACAGAAGGCACACACATGCACATACACACACCTAGGGCCAATTTAGAGTGTCCAGTCCACCTACAGCATGTCTTTAGGATGTGGAAGGAAACCGGAGCACCCGGAGGAAACCCACGTGACCACAGGGAGGACATGCAGACTCCGCACAGAAGGCACCCCAGCCAAGGATGGAACTCGAGAACTTCTTGCTGTGAGTCGGCAATGCTAACCACTGCACCACCGTGGCCGCCCAGCTGGAATTTTTTTAAATAATCATGTAATTTGTGAATATTAATATGATCCATAGGCTTGTCTTACAAATGTAACAGAATATATGTTATGTGGATATTAAACTACTGGTGCAGAAGTGTATGTTGAACTGTATGTTATGTACCAAGCTTCAATAATGTAACCACAGTGTTCCCTGCTGGAAAAGAGCAGAAATGTGTATAAACTATTTACCTGTGGAGATGTGTGTTTTAATGGTAGAAGCTGGAACATACAGAGTTAACTTGCAAAACTTCCAGAAAATAAGTTGAAATTGTTTATGACTGTGCTATAAAAGTTAGTTAATGCAAAGAGACAGGATGTCTAGAGATAGAGGGTTTTCTATTGTCTTAAAACAGAAATAATTACTAGGTTTAAAATGTAAAAGTGTTTAATTGTTTTACGACTTCCAGTTCTAGGCAAACTTCTATGAGATAAGTATTTTTCGCAGAGAATTGTTACATTCTGTTGGTATCTGTTTAGCCTGGGAACTGAAGGCATGTGACAAATAGTGATGTCATCCAGCTGCCCCAGCAATAATGTTTTCATATTAATTTAAGAACTATCTCTCAGAAAACATCTGTGCATTCTGTATTTGTCTAAGTACTAGATTACACTCCTAAGAGATAGCTAGGATTATAGTAAGATTAGTTTAGATGTTTTCTGGATTTATGTGTGAAACTGCTGCTGCATTTTTTTTTAAATAATATGCTGTGATGAACTCTGTCTGTGTGTGTGCTGAGCTAGATATTGAGTATGTCTTTTTTTTATTTATTATTATTTATTAAATATATTTAAACCTTCTAATTACTTTGTTTGAGATATTAGAGATATTTAGTATACTTGCATATTGCATATTGATGACACTGCTCCAATAGCCTTGCTGTTGGCCACACTTACCATTTGGATAATAGTAACATCACTCAGTAGGGCCTTATAGTAGCTGATAAGTAAGGGTGGTTGGTGGTGATAAAGTGTGTGTGTGTGTGTGTGTGTGTGTGTGTGTGTGTGTGTGTGTGTGTGTGTGTGTGTCTCAGTTACGAGAAAGAGGGACCAGCCAGCCACAGACTGACTGTGATCTCATATTGAATTCCTGTAGCCTGTGTACAGTGGTCACTGAAGGTGTTTGTACTCCTCAATCAGCCACAGTGTGAACATTCAGAGTTCAAGGATGCTGATTCTTCGCCAGAGTCATGGAGGTAATAGGGAATAGAGTAACCAAACCCCAGAAGCATCAAAGGTCAGTAAATTTCTTCCACAATGTACAGAGGGGGATCATTTTGATAGTTTCATTCATATGTTTGAAAGAGTATGTAAACAGTATAATGTTGACCATAGGTTCATAGGTTCATAGGTTCATACTAGGCTATCTGCCCTAGGGCATTTATAAGCCTAGCCAGAGTGTGTGTGGCTTTCACCACCCCTTAGGATGAGAATACTATACCCATTAGTTTGCTGTGCCTCTGTCCAGCAGTGATACAGAGATGATTCCCGAGGTAAACCTACGATCTCCCATCCACTCGTCAAGATTTCTCTTGAACAGAGTCAGTGAGAGGCTCTGCCTCACATGGACTGGGATTCTGTTCCATAGTGTAGGGAGTCTCTGGGTGATGAATCTGTCCCTCCAGCATGTCCTATTTATATCTGTGTTGAGGTTTAAGTCTCTTGCTCTCGTGGCTCTGGTGGATTTGGATTTTTTGAGGTGGAGCATGTCCATTAATTCCGGGTTGGACATGGCCTTGTATGTCAGGCACAGATCACCTCTGAGCAGATGGTATGCGACTGAATAGAGCTGGAGTTTCTTCAGTCGGGCATCATATGACATATGTTTGAGCCCCTTTATCCTTTTGGTGAGGAACTTTTGGGGTCTTTCCAACTGCTGCAGGTGTCGGGTAAGGTACATTCTGAATGGGGCGTTGTACTCAATCATTGGTCTGATAAGTGAAGAGTACAGGGTACAATGACCTCTCCTGATCTGGATGTGAATCCCTTCATGATCAGGTGGGCAATGTAGAAGGTCTTCCTAACCACTTTGGCAATGTGAGTGTCAAAAGAGAGGTTACTGTCAACTTGGGTCCCCAGGTCCCTGATAACTTCTTCCGTGTTTAATGGATTACCACCTATGTGGTAATTAGGGTTACCTTGTTTGTCCCAAAGGGTATGACTATACATTTTTGGCATTTAGCTTAAGGCCATGGCTCTGGCACCAGTTATCCATTTCTATGAGACCTCTCTGGAGGATGTCTGTGTCTGATGGAGTGTCAATTATGGTGCCCAGTTTGCAGTCATCTGCAAATTTTGTCAGCCACAATCCCACTATGTTTGCCTGCACTTCAGAAAAATAAATGCCGAACAAGAGGGGGCCCAGGACTGAGCCCTGTGGGACACCGCTCATGACCGGCTTAGAGTCTGACATGGCACCAGCAACTCTAACCCTGTGTGTTCTGTCCTTGAGCCAGTTTGCAACCCATCTTGTGACATATGGGTTTACATCTAAGCTGGTGAGCTTTTCTATGATGCCTGAGTGGGGTATTGTGTCGAACGCTTTTGCTAGGTCAAGGTAGCCTGTGTGAACTGCCTTACCCTCATCAATGGCCTTAGTGACTGTTTCAAAAGTCGACCAAGTTCAAGAGGCAGGATCTGCCCTTGACAAAGCCAAATTGGGTAGGATCCAGTGTCTGTAGGTCCCCAATGTCTTTATTTATGAGTTCCATTATGATCCTCTCCATAGCTTTGCAGACAAGGCTCGTCAAGCTTATGGGGCGGTAATTTCCAGGGTCCGTAGAAGCACCGCCTTTATGGAGTGGGACCACAGTTGCCGTACGCCATTCTTTGGGTACGTATCCTGTAGTAAGGCTAAGATTAAACAGCAGCCTTATGTGTGGGTTTAGTTCCTCATTGAGTTCGTGTAGCACACAGCCGGGGACACCGTCCGGTCCCATTGATGCTGTGTTTTTTGCTTTAGAGAGAGCAGCTGTCACCTGGGCATCTGATATGTTTGGGAGGCTAGACTCTGGTGGGATAGCTATTTCTCCTTTTGGTGGGGAGGGAGGGGAGAAATTTGCACTGAACCTGTCTGCCAGTATGTTGGCAATGTCTGTGGGTTCAGTGATTTTTTTATCATTTTGGACTAATTCTGAGCATATCTGGGAGTTTCCACCCAGGTTTCTAACATAGCTAAAGAAGGCCTTATGATTGTCTTTTGTGTCATTAGCGATTTTTCTCTCAAAGTTGGCCTTGGATGATTTTATGAGTGATCGTAGTTTTTTGCTAGTATTGATCAGAGATGCCTTCCCATTTAGGATTTTGCTCTGTCATGTAGTAGCTTTCTCCTCTTGTTGTAGAGTTTGTTTATGGCTGGGGTCCACCAGACCGGCGCCTGCCTTTGGTGGAAAGGGTCTTGATTTTATTAGGGATTGCTTGATCCATACATTCCTGGAGGTGCTCGTAGAAGGCATTTGTAAGGGTTTCAGCAGCGTGGGTTGTGGTTTCCACTGGCTCGGGGCCTTGAAGGATACCACTCCAGTCTTAAGAAGTGTGAAGTTTGCTTTTGAGAAGTTCTTCACTGTGGTCTTTTGCTGGGGTGGGGGCAGGATGTGGATCTCCAGTGAGATTAATTTATGGTCTGATCTCACCAATGAGGGATATACTTCGGTGTGGAGCATTTTGTCCCCATGTTTGTGATGATCAGGTCTAGTATATTTTCTCCTCTTGTGGGAATGGTGACTAGTTGTTCCATAGCATTTGAGTTTATGAACTCCAGGAACCTTTGGGCTAGGGTGTTGGGGCTTGAGTAATGTTCCCAGTCTATGTTTGGGTAGTTGAAGTCACCCAATATGATGGTGTTTGGAGAGACATTCATACTCTCCAGTGTCTTCAGGAAGGCTGTGTGGGTTTCCTGAGTTTGAGAAGGTGGTCTGTAGCATGTTACAAACTGTAGGGCAGTTTTACCTATGGTTAATTGCACCTGGATGGTCTCCGATGCTTCGTGCATTGCCACTAACCTGGAGGTGTGGGTATCCTTTATGAATATGGATACTCCCTCCTTTTGTGGTTCGGTCCGGATTTTGGGGCCGGAACGCATGATATGAGGTATAACCTGATAGTGCTGGGGTGCTCTCAGGAGCCTTGAACCAGGTTTCAGTCACAGCACAGACATCGATGTTCTCCATACTGAGGAGGGCTTCGAGGGCGTGCATCTTGAGGTTTAGACTTCTGGCATTGAGCAGTATTACCCTTAGTTTTTCTCCATTTTTGTTTTCTAGGGCGGTAGGTTTATCATTTGAGCCTTGCCTAAAAAAGGCACTATGGGGGTGCCAAGAGCCTTTGCCAATATCTGGAAGCCCAGGGGTGACAGGTGCAAGCCGTCCTTGCGAAGCAGCGTGGCTTGTCAAGCATGTCATCCCAGGCAGACAGACATTGGATCCCCTTAGAATGACACCAGTAATTAAGCCAATTATTAAAGCTGATCATTTTGTCTCTGTATTGTGGCATCATTCTTGGTGAGGGTAGGTTACTGCTCAGGGTCAGGGTCATACCGGCCTGGGCTACATAATCTGAGAGCTCCTCTATGTCTCTTTTCATGTAGTCCAGGGAGGTGCCTCAGGTCGTTCACACCAGCATGGACAATGACTGAGTCATACTTGTACTTGCTGTGGAGTGACCTGAGTGCTTGTGTTATGTGGTGGATTCTAGCGCCTGACAGGCAGCTTACTGTGATCTTTTCCTTGTTCAATCTGGTGAGTGGGACATCAGTGTGTCTGACTATGGAGTCACCTATAACAAGTGTGTCTGGCATTGTGTTTGGCCTTAAGGGCTGTGACTGTTTAGCACACTGACTTTGAGAACTATGTGTTGCATGTCTTATGTCTTGAGGTGGCAGTTGCTTGGGTGTCTGCTTTGGAGGCCTCTGTAGTTTTGGTAGATTTTTGATCAGTGCCTCCGAGTATGTCTTTGTGTGTTTATGTGTTTGTTTTGCAGTTGTGATAGTTCTATGTGAAACTGGGTTTGTGGTGTGCGTGGTTTCCTTCTCCTCCTGGCTGGTCTTGCCAGTCCTGAGTTGAGAGAGCTCAGCCTCCAGTTTGGCTGTATAGTTGCATCTCTCACATGTATTTGTGTTTTGTGGGAGAAGGAGTGGGTTGTCTGTGTACATGAGGCAATTGTAACATTGCCTCAAGATGCCCAGATTCACCAGCTGAACAGGAGAGGATGCTAGCAACTGACCCTTCGACATGCTAGAAAAAGTGAAAAAGTTTGCTGTGTAACTGAGTCAGAAGGGACCTATAGGGAAATGGGTATTCAAGGGGATTCTAGGCTAATGTAGTACTTTGTTTAGTATACAAGCACTTTACCTATATAAAAATGCTTTAGGAGCAAGTGCTGAGCTTTTGAGATAGAGAATAGACTGTTTAGATTGTAAGTAGAGAAGTTCTAAGGGAAAAATTGAAGAGCAGACTTTACGGAGCCAGAAACAGTTTAACCTTGTTTAACCGGTGCTGCCCAATGGTGCTCTATGGGCAACTCCGCGCTAAATCACGCAAAAGCACACTAAAGCGGGCTTTATAGCAAAGGCCCTGGCTGTAACTGTTCTTTCCAAATTATCTGATGCTGATTGTTTAAATTATAATGTTGTAAAAAAATGTTTGATAGAATGTTTTAAGTTAACACCTGAAGCTTATAGAAAAAAGTTTCATGAGTATAGACGCAAGGCAGATGAAAGTGTTTGTGAATATGTTGCTGAACTGAGTACTTATTTTCATAGGTGGGTGAGTGAATGTCAGGTCACCAATTTTGAAGGGCTGGCAGACCTTTTGGTGAGGGAACAACCCCTTAGCACTTTGCCTGAGGACATGAGAATCTGGTTAGCTAACAGGCGATGCAATTCTGCAGATGAGTTGGAGAAGAAGGGAGACATGTACCTAGCAAGGAGGGCATCACTGCACAGGAAAAAGACACCCAGTGCTGCTCATGGGTCTAAGGGAACCCATGCTAGGCAGCCCAGATTGCCCCAACAGAGTCCTCCAGTAGCAGGGGAAGTCACTAGTCCAGGTACACATCCAGAACATAGGGTTAAATGTTTTAAATGCAACCAATGGGGCCATGTAGCATATAGATGTCCATGGAGTCAAGGTGGGGAACAAAAGGTGGGAGAGCCAGTAAGTGGGTATGACAGAAGGTGAGTGTGAATCTCCAGGGAGTCTGTTGTGGCATATCTCCTAAATCTCAGGACAAGGCTCAGGGAACTCAAGGGCTTGGCCCAGGAGAACCTGGCAGAAGCCCAAAAGCAGACAAAGGTCTGGTTTGACAAGATTGCTCGAGATAGAGAGTATGCTGTAGGGCAGCAGGTAATGGTTCTCATTCCTGTCAGACACTACAAGCTTCAGGCAGCTTGGGAAGGACCCTACAAGGGGGTAAGGAAGGTCAGTGATTTTAACTACATGGTAGAACTGCTAGGCAGGAGGCAGGGGCACAAATTGTACCATGTTAACATTCTGAAACCTTACCATGATGGGGAGGCCCTTGTGATAAGTATTGGTAATAGGTGGTAGGAGGAGTCTGAGACTGTGACTTCTGTGTGCTCTTACGGGAAATTGTACTTTACTATGTGTGTACTTGTCATCCGCCCAATGTGCACGCCCCTCACTGGTGCTAATTGTGAGGATTGAGGCTCCTTGATTACTGGGCCAGTGCAAGGGCATCACACCTTGTATCTCTTTTTTCAGCTTTGTCTGATTACCCCCATTTGCTGCTATGATTAATGTCTTATCTGTACTCATCCTATGGGATTTCAGTTTTGTGCTCCTTTCCCCTGTCATTTGTTGAAGTCCCTCTTCAGAATCTGCCTGTAATGCCACATCGTCTGCATACAGCAGCTGTGTTGATTTGTCCTCACCAACCTGTTTGCTAATGTAGTCCATCAGCATTATAAATATCATTGGGCTCAGAGATGAATTCTGATGCACTCCTACTCCCACTGGGAATCCCTCTGTGAATCTTAACACTGTTTGTACTTGTTTAGTCTGGTCCTTGTACACAACCTACACAAATCCTACCAATGTTTCCAGGACTTTCAGCCATTGAAACTGTGCCCAAATCAGCTTTCTTGGGATCTGTCACATGCTTTTTTAAGTCTAGAAATGTCCATTTGAACTCTTTTCTCAGCTCAAGCTTAGGTTCTTAGGTGCTTAACTAGGCTATTGATGTATGAAGATATTAAGAAGCCTAGCCTTAAAGTACCATGGTAGATTTTAGCTCTTATATTTTCCATACAAATAACCCAGTGGTTGACAGATATAGTGAGACATTTACTTGTTATCTCCATTGTTGAAGGATATGGGTGTAATAAACACACGCGCAATGATTCAAACCCATGCATGTCTCAGTCATATTCTACCAAACATGGCATTACAGAAGTATACCACTGAACCTCCTTATCCACTACCTGTCTCACTGCAAACATCAGGTCAGTTATGCTGCATACTAATCTGAATCTGAACTGCTCATCTCCTGTCTTACTTTGTCCTGCTGTCCAGGTTTTCTTACCAATCACCCTTTAAATCACTTTTGTGTCGGGCGACATGAGTTTGATAGCTCTGTACTGACCACAGTTGAGAACGTCCCCTTTATTTTTGTACACTTGCACGAGAATTCTTATTTTTAATCATCTGAGATGTGCCTTTCTCTCCATACCATAATGAGTATGCCCAGGAGACACTTACCCCTAATTCACTTAACATCTTGGTCATATCTGCCATGACTTCATCTGAACTGGCTGCTGTCCTTGATTCCTTTTCCTTAGTGCAGTCTTTACTTCTTGTAAAGCAGGCTCTTCTCCTCTTTCATTATAGGCGGTGCAAGGGGCAGCACAGCTTCTGAGGGCTTTTCTTCATTCAGTAGCTGATGGAAGTACTTGATGTTCTCTGGATTAGTGAACAGATTGTTGTAGTTATCCCTTACGAATGGTGTCTCATGATTATCTTCTTTATATGTCTGTCTTTGCTTTAGGTAATTGACACTAGAAATTGCCACAGTTAGGATAACAAGATTATTTGACAATGTAATTCCTTCCATCTGGTGCCCACATAATGATAACAGGATAGTAAATTCAAGGTATCTAGGCTGAGGGTCAATGTGATTATCCACATTTTCATTTTTATTATGGCTGTGGCAGTTGGAAGACTTGCATTACAGTCTCTGAATGTAAATTAGCTGACAACTCCTGTTAAACACAGTGCAGTATGGCAGGCAACAAACAGGCACAAAGCTTTATTTAAGCATCATCAGAAGACTCACTTAGACCATCAGCAGAGCTTGAAACTGACACTTGAACCCTCCATGGTAAGGCCTGGTCTTGTTTTCAGAAGGGCACACAGAGCTTGAAACTGACACTTGACTCCTCCATGGTAAGGCCTGGTCTTGTTTTCAGAAGGGCACACAGAGTAGTATTTCCATTTTGTAATGAAGGTGACAGCTCATGTTCTTGAAATTTATGACAAATGTGTGGGCAATTTCTTCCTGAGGTTTATTAAAATGTATAATGTCTACCTCACATTTGTTATTTGTAGATACTCTTTTTGCTACAGCACTTTTGAAGATTATGGCGTTCTACAAGCTGTGTTTAAATGGTACAGATCTAATGTCATAAGACATATTCATAATACAGACTTTTTGTTTTCCCCAATAGTATTGCTAGGTAGGAGAAAGGAGAATCCTACATTTTAGAAATGAAGTGTAGCCTTGTGACCTGCTTTTTGTCTGTAGCAAGTATTCCTGATCTTTTTTGGGGTGTCTCGTAGATTTATATCTCATAGATGTATGCACCTTTGGATCATTTCATCATTTATATGGTCTAAGATATGTGACTCTTTGACAGAATTATTTTCTGGAGGCTGGAACCTTGACTGCTGAAAGACTTGAAGATAGAAATGATAAACAAATGGACAGGACAGGCTTTGTGAGGTAATGTTCATCCAGCTCTCCCCTTAAGATTTCATTGAAACAGTGTCAACCTGTAGCTGATGGAAAGCCGAAATGGACAGGTGGGTCATGCATGCAAGAAAGCAAATAAATGTCACATAATCGTGGAATCAGAAATACAGGACTTAATGCAGTCTAACAAAATGCTTACAAATTCCAAAAACAAAATTAAAAAATCAAGAAACACCACCAACAAAAATGAATGCATGATAAGCTGTTATTAATTTGCCATTTTGGAAAGCACATGGAAGACAGATTTATAAACAAGCTGAGTGGCCGGTGTTGGTCAGGCAATAGTGCAGTAGTCTAAGTATGTGTAGTTGTTGTACAGAAGTCACAAGTTGTTTTGCTTAAGCATCTGACTTATCAGTGATGTCATTATTGTCAATGGAATCTCTGTGTTGCTTGGGCTATAAATCAGAGCTGCCTTTTACTGAAAATTATTTATGTTATACATTAGGGGAACTGTGTTTACCAGTATATTTTTTATTGTAAAGTCTCATTTGAGTATGGGGAATCCTGGATGTTCCCATTACTGCATATTGTGCCCCCAAATGTTGAAGCCATACTCACACAACATTTATTTTGGCTAATCAAAGTGTTTATTTTAAAAATTATATGTCCTGTACTTATCATTTTCATTGGTGGTATTACAACAGGTTAGTGTATTCACCTGCTGTGCTGAACTTACATAGGATATATCTGTGATGTGTTGTTGGCATACACTTAGCATCCATCACTGTCCCTGTTAGCACTGACATCCATAGCTGTCTCTGCCAGTGATGATATCCATCATTCTCTCAATCAATGATTATTTCCCTTGCTATCTCTGTCAGCGATGATATCTGTTGTTGTATCTGAAAGTGAAGCTATCTGTCGCTGTATCTGAAAGTGAAGATATCCATCATTGTCCCATCAGTGTTAAGATCCATCACTTTCCTGTCAGTGATGATATCCATAGCTGTTTCTGTCAATGATGATATTTGTCGCTGTCTCTGTCAGTGATGACATCTGTCACTGTCTCTGTCAATGATGATATCTGTCACTGTATCTGAAAGTGAAGATATCCATCACTGTTCTGTCAATGTTGAGATCTATCACTGTCCTGTCAGTGATGATATCCATAGCTGTCTCTGCCAATGATGATATTTGTTGCTGTCTCTGTCAGTGATGACATCTGTCACTGTCTCTGTCAATGATGATATCTGTCTCTGTATCTGAAAGTGAAGATATCCGTCATCATCCTGTCAGTGTTGAGATCCATCACTTTCCTGTCAGTGATGATATCCATAGCTGTCTCTGTCAATGATGATATTTGTCACTGTCTTTGTCAGTGATGCCATCTGTCACTGTCTCTGTCAATGATGCCATCTGTCACTGTCTCTGTCAATGATGATATCTGTCTCTGTATCTGAAAGTGAAGATATCCGTCATCGTCCTGTCAGTGTTGAGATCCATTGCTGTCTCTGTTGATTATTTCCCTTGCTGTCTCTCTCAGAGATATTCACTGCTGTCTCTGTCAGTGATGATATCCATTGCTGTTTTCATCAGTGTTGATATCTACTGCTGTCTCTATCAGTGAAAATTTGCATCACTGTTCCTATCAGTTATGATGTCAATTGCTGTTTCTGTCAATGATGATATCAATCGCTGTCTCCATCAGTGATGATATCTGTGATTGTCTCTGTCAGTGCTTCTTTCCTTTGCTGTCTGTCAGTGATAATATCAATCATTATCTCTGTCAGTGATATCTGTAACTGTCCCTGCCAGTGATTCTTTCCTTTGCTGTCTCTGTCAGTGATAATATCAATCATTGTCTCTGTCAGTGATGGTATCTGTGACTGTTCCTGTCAGTGATTATTTACGTTGCTGTCCCTGTCAGTGATTCTTTCCTTTGCTGTCTCTGTCAGTGATAATATCAATCATTGTCTCTGTCAGTGATGGTATCTGTGACTGTTCCTGTCAGTGATTATTTACGTTGCTGTCCCTGTCAGTGATTCTTTCCTTTGCTGTCTCTGTCAGTGATAATATCAACTGTTGTCTCTGTCAGTGATGATATCTGTGACTGTTCCTGTCAGTGATTATTTACGTTGCTGTCCCTGTCACTGATTCTTTCCTTTGCTGTCTCTGTCAGTGATAATATCAATCATTGTCTCTGTCAGTGATGGTATCTGTGACTGTTCCTGTCAGTGATTATTTACGTTGCTGTCCCTGCCAGTGATTCTTTCCTTTGTTGTCTCTGTCAGTGATAATATCAATTGTTGTCTCTGTCAGTGATGATATCTGTGACTGTTCCTGTCAGTGATTATTTACGTTGCTGTCCCTGTCAGTGATTCTTTCCTTTGCTGTCTCTGTCAGTGATAATATCAACTGTTGTCTCTGTCAGTGATGATATCTGTGACTGTTCCTGTCAGTGATTATTTACGTTGCTGTCCCTGTCAGTGATTCTTTCCTTTGCTGTCTCTATCAGTGATAATATCAATCATTGTCTCTGTCAGTGATATCTGTGACTGTCCCTGTCAGTGATTCTTTCCTTTGCTGTCTCTATCAGTGATAATATCAATCGTTGTCTCTGTCAGTGATGGTATCTGTGACTGTTTCTGTCAGTGATTATTTCTGTTGCCGTCCCTGTCAGTGATTCTTTCCTTTGCTGTCTCTGTCAGTAATAATATCAATTGTCTCTGTGAGTGGTGATATCTGTGACTGTTCCTGTCAGTGATTATTTACGTTGCTGTCCCTGTCAGTGATTCTTTCCTTTGCTGTCTCTGTCAGTGATAATATCAACTGTTGTCTCTGTCAGTGATGATATCTGTGACTGTTCCTGTCAGTGATTATTTACGTTGCTGTCCCTGTCAGTGATTCTTTCCTTTGCTGTCTCTGTCAGTGATAATATCAACTGTTGTCTCTGTCAGTGATGATATCTGTGACTGTTCCTGTCAGTGATTATTTACGTTGCTGTCCCTGTCAGTGATTCTTTCCTTTGCTGTCTCTATCAGTGATAATATCAACTGTTGTCTCTGTCAGTGATGATATCTGTGACTGTTCCTGTCAGTGATTATTTACGTTGCTGTCCCTGTCAGTGATTCTTTCCTTTGCTGTCTCTATCAGTGATAATATCAATTGTTGTCTCTGTCAGTGATGATATCTGTGACTGTTCCTGTCAGTGATTATTTACGTTGCTGTCCCTGTCAGTGATTCTTTCCTTTGCTGTCTCTGTCAGTGATAATATCAACTGTTGTCTCTGTCAGTGATGATATCTGTGACTGTTCCTGTCAGTGATTATTTACGTTGCTGTCCCTGTCAGTGATTCTTTCCTTTGCTGTCTCTATCAGTGATAATATCAATCATTGTCTCTGTCAGTGATATCTGTGACTGTTCCTGTCAGTGATTATTTCCGTTGCTGTCTCTGTCAAATATGATATTAATCATCTCTGTCAGTGATATATGTGACTGTCGCTGTCAGTGATTCTTTCCTTTGCTGTTTCTGTCAATGATGATATCAATCGTTGCCTCTGTCAGAGATTATGTTGCGGCAGCATGGCTAAGGAGTTGATTTATATCATTCTGAATCTAAACTTGCTGTGGCTGCAAGTTTCTTTCTGTGAAAGCTTTGGATGCATTTTATTTTTCCTGAATCAGATTAGTTGGCTGAATATAGGTATAGCAGTAGCTTGCGCAAAGCAGAAGTAGATTTTTTCCAGTCAGATTGCAACAACCTGGAAAACCCTGCTTTTATATGACATTCATTAGATTTGACAAATAAATGCTACAATGGTCTCAGCAGTCCATCAGAGCCCTAGTAATACTAAGTGGCCATTGGGAATGCAGACACACCTATGAGACCATGATATGCAAGGATATATATATATATATATATATATATTTAGATTACATAGAAGTCGTGAAAAAGAATTTGTCAAATGGGGAAAAAAGGTGGTACAGCTGATTGAATGTTAGCCGATCAAACACCTTTTTCTTTATGAGATCATGGTAAAAAACATGTTTTAAAGTGCTTTTCTTTCAACTGATTGGTGATTAACAAGTTGTGTTTTATAATTTGCAGTATGACTTGTTGAATATTTAATGGATAATCACATATATATATATATATATATATATATATATATATATATATATATATATATATATGTGTGTGTGTGTGTGTGTGTGCGTGTGCGTGTATGTATAGTTGTATGTTTTTTTACCAAAAATTCATCTTAACAAAACTCAACTTACCTAAACTAATTTTATCTAAATGAAAAAAATATTTTTGTACAGTGTAAAATGATTTAATAAAAGGTAAGACAGACAGCATGCACTATTGGATGAACAATAGCACTTTGGCAGGGTACTTTAACAACCCAGTTCACAAGATGGCATTTGGGCTACTGCACAATTCTGAAGAATGTTTTGTCCATCATGATAAAATCAATTGCATTCAAAAATGCTGTGCACTGTAACTATGGCGCGATACTAATTATGCCTATTTCTTTATACATATACATAATTCACCTTTTGCTTCTATCTGTATGATTACACATTATTTAACAGTGGCAATATTGTACCTAAAATTGTTGTATTTAAATAAATTCTGTATTAGTACAATTGGTGAGTTCCTTTATTAACACCTTTGAATGGAAAGTACTTTGAACTTACTTTTAAAGCTTCCATTTGAATAAGAGACGCCTCACACTCCCGATCAACATGAAAGGAGCCATGCTGATGTCTACAAACTGCTACAGGTAAAAAAGCAAAGCAAAGCAAGTCTGTTCATTTGTAGGTTGTGGAAAGTAAGTGTTTACTAATGTTTTTGTGCCTACCAAAATGAGTACCAACATTTCTAAACATTATGCATAGCTAAAAATAAATGCATTGCTGTTCTAAGACATGAAGGTTTAAGGGCTTACCTGAGGCACATAACTCTGCTGATGGAGTAACATGTTCACTGCTAGTGCAAACACAGATACACAAATACATAGTTTAAAACAAACTTTCAAATATCACATTTTGAATTATACAATAAGTTTACCAGACCATCCAAGTAGAGCTTGGAGGTCTTATTGTATAGTGCTGGTTTATCAACAGTGCAAGCTACCAAAGTAAAAATAATAATATAACAACATTAAAAAAAAAAAGAAATCCCACACAATCCCCACAAAAACACATGGACATCAAGCAAAGTCAAAGTCCCAGATACATTATGAGACCATAAATCCAAAAGAAAGACAGAGCAGCAAAGTTGGGAGACAATGTCAATGTTCTCCTTTGAAACAGTAGTCTTTCTTAGATATATTTCTTGCTGAGGCAGGGGCATAAATGCACCAGCTCTGATTTGATCAAGAAGAAGAAGAAAAAAGACTAACCCCTCACTCGCACTCTACAACTCATCTTTTCCAGTTTCTTAATGCTAAAATTGTCAGTCCGACAGTCCCTAAAAAAAAAAATACTACCACCATGAAACCTCTCTCGTTGCATTCAGTCTATAACAATTTTCTACCCAAAAATGCACTACATAGGCAAACTAACTGCTTAGTCTCTCAGTGACACCAGTTCCAATATACTTCATCTACACATAGCACTGGTGACAGACAGTAGATATGGGGAAGAGAGTACAGAACTGCTACAACTAAAACTTTCAAAGCTTGCAATGAGCTGAAGATCAACATATGGGATTCATCATAGGATTACACTAGGCTAAATACCACCAGGGTCTTTAAAAGTCTAGCAATTCAACCCAACCCAGTTCTGTCCCAGAGTTCCTTGGATGCCTATATGGTGGGGTATGTTAGTAAAGAGGTGGATAAGGGTTATGGAGGAGCATGTTAGTTGGAGATTAATCTACGTACTGTCAACCTCTGTCCATCACAGATATGAAGGCCAGACCAGGGGTGAACTTGCAATTTCCCATCCAGCGATTATGATTTCTTTTGACTAGGGTCAGGGGTGAACTCTGCTTCATGTAGATGGGGAGCTTATTCTATAGTGTATGGATCCTTGGAGACATATATACTGATCCCTCCAGCAGGTTCTATTTATATTGCAGACAAAGTTCAGGACCTTGACTCCAGTGTTTTTGGTGCTGTTCATCCTGTGAATGTGCAACAGAGCCATCAGCACTGGATCTGAGGATGCCTTATATGCTAGGCATAGATTGCTTCTCAGTAACCTGTAGGAGACTGAATACACAGACAGAACCTTAAGGAGATCTATGTAGGACAGTGCATTCATACTTCTGGATTCTGATGGTGGGAAACGTTTGTGTGTGTTCCAACTGTTGCAGTGTCTGGTTAGATACATGCCAAAGGTGGCATTGTACTCAATGATGGGTCTGATAAGGGCTCATTAGAGTGGCTTATTTATTCCAGCGACTACTCCAAATGAGCAAAACTGCATCTCCATAACAAGCATTCTCTTAAGCAATGTACTTATTTAAAAAAGTATAAAACGGTGTCTATGTCAAAGGATCAGACAAGTCATTGAGACCATATGACCGACAATTCAGTCAGTCAAAAAAAATTCAAAATCAAACAACACCTGCATACAGCAAAAACAATCCTGAATCCCCCACACCCCCTGCTAATTGTATGGACCAACTCTGAGATCACACTACAGTGGGGAAAAGGGCACATTTTTTGATTCCTACTGTAATGCAACCTCAGAATGGTTCGATGGATTGAATTCTAGAACATAAAGTCTCAACAATTTGTCTATTTGCTCTTTTGACCCATAAAACATACATTATGAATAAGCATATTGTATTATCAATGTATCACAACAGAATGCACTGTTTTAATTACTTCAGCAACATTTAACATTGAGAATTTGTCTTCAGGAAGTAAATCAAGAAGTCAAAGTCAAAAGTCAAAAAGTAACTTTATTGTCATTTAGATCTACACAAGTGTAGATTAAATGAGATTCCATGCAATCAGCTCACCATGGGACAGACAAAAAAGAAATCATATACATAGAAAGACAGAATTTAAAACAACATATAATAATACTACCACCATCTTATAAATCAACCCTACACTTAAGCATATAGCTGCATATATTCATAGAAACACACACTTGTTAAGATACTAAAAACACACATCTAGCAACAAGGTTCAAGTAATAGCAGTGCTGATGAACCATGTACCACATTATGGGTGAACAAGCACATAGCGGTAACAGGTGAAAAAAAATATATATATATATATATATATATATATATATATATATAGAGAGAGAGAGAGAGAGAGAGAGATTGTACCTGGGTTAGTAGTATAAATTATAAAGGTTGGCTGGGCTTAATAAATAACAGCTAAAATAATATTGCATAGTGAATGGTAAGTCCCAACATCTTGCCCTGTTAATGATCATACTTAATGTTGGAGTTAAGAAGTCTGATCACCTTCAGATAAAAACTCTCTTTGAATATAGTTGTCTTGCATTGAATACTGCGGTATCTTTTACCCGACGACAGGCTCATAAACAGACTGTTTGCAGGATGAGTTGAGTCATTTAGTATTTTGGGGGCTCTCTTTTGGCTACTCGATGTATAAAGATCCTGGATTGTGTTCAGATTAGTGCCAGTTATCCTCTCAGCAATTCTCACCACTCTCTGCATGGATTTTTTGTCTGCGACCGAACAGCTCCCATATCATACCAAAAAAATTGGATGTTAGGATGCTTTCAATTGCTGCTTTGCAGAAGGTGGAAAGTGGTTTCAATGGTAGTTTCACCTTTTTGAGTCCTGTCAAAAAAGTGGAGAATTCGACGTGTTTTTTTCACTATGTGGCAGGTGTTCCCGGACCAAGAGAGATCATCATAGATATGAACTCTGAGGAATTTGGTACTGTTTACCCTTTCCACCATCTCTCCACTGATCAAGAGCAGTGTATGGGGTGTTTGCCTCTTCCTGTAGTTTATGATGATCTCTTCTGTTTTACTTACATTCAGCTCAAGGTTGCTTCTTGCACACCAGGCAATCAGTGTGTTAACCTCTTCTCTATATGTGCTCTCTTCCTCTCGCCTGATGAGACCCATGACTGTGGTGTCATCAGCAAACTTGATGATATGATTTGTATAGACGTTTTCTATGCAGTCATGAGTTAGAATACTAAACAATAGGGGGCTGAGAATGCAACCCTCAGGCGCACCTGTGTTGAGTGTTATGCTCCTAGAGGTACTCTTGCCCACACAAACCTTCTGTGGCCTGTTAATCAAAAAGTCCAGGATCCAATTGCAGGGAGTTTGCTGATGCCCAGATGTACTAGCTTACTGATCAATTGCATAGGGACAACTGTGTTAAATGCTGAGCTAAAGTCAATAAATAGCATTCTGGCATAGTTGTCTTTGCTCTCCAGATGTTCAAGAGCAAGATGCAGTGTGACCACTATTGCATCAGCCGTGGATCACTACTGCATCAGCCGTAGAACAGTTTTCTCTGTAGGCAAACTGTAGTGGATCAAAAGTTGATAGTACTTCTACAGACAGCTGTTTCTTGACTAGCCTCTCAAAAAAATTTCATAACCGTGGATGTTAGTGCAACAGGCCTGAAGTCATTCAAGCTGGAGGGTGAGGCTTTTTTGGGTAGAGGGATGATATTCATTACTTTGTAACATGAAGGGACCTTTGCTAGGCCAAGTGAGGTGTTAAATATATCCATGAGTACTGTACATAGTTGGTCTACACAGCTCTTTAACACCTTACCCAAGATATTATCTGGACCAGCCACCTTTCTTGATCTGACTCTCTGTAGCACCCTTTTAACTTCCATCGGGCTAAGGCTGAGTACTGCATCATACTGCTGTGTGTGTAACCTTTACACAGTCATGGTGTTCCTCTCCTCAAATCTTTCAAAAAAGGTATTCAGCCTGTCTAGGAAGTCAATGTTATTATCACATTGTGCAGCTCTCGTTTTATAGTCCGTAATTTGTTGTATACCCTGCCGTAACCATCTGCGACACTGTTGTAAAGTATCAGCCACACTCCATTGCAAGACAAAGCTTAACTATTTGAAAAGAATTGAAAAAAGTATATGTAAGGAACATTTTAGCTATTCATGTATTTCTTCCTGCACTCCCATCCATTGAGAATGCTCCCACATTAATTAATCTGATGGCAACTTTAAGCTATGAAACCTAAAATAATAGCTTTATCAGCGTTATTGCAATTGTTACACTACTGAATATATATTAGAATCAGAACTTCTGCACATTACAAAGAGTTTGTTGAGGAACTTGCATCCTGGAAGTTTTGGCCTGTCTAGCATGGATTTAAATTTGCTTAATGGGCCATTTTAAGTTATTTAGAAGAGCATTTGACATCCTTTCCTCCTTGGTGTGTTAAATTTGGATTTAAGATTAATACTTTCACCTCCATTTGAAGGAACCTGCCATGATTCCTGTTCTCCAGTTGGTGATGGTTTAAGCCTAGACTTATACAGTCACCAGTCATATTATGATGGTCTAAATGGCTTATTTTTTTATTTTAAATGCAGTGGAGTTTCTGCTGCCCAGATTGTTATACCCATTTCAAAACTCACTTACTAAGTGATTTGTTCCACCACATTGAAAGGAAACTATGACTGTGCCCATATTTGGGAGGATCCCCGTTTTTGTTGACAACTATAGACCAATCAGCCTTACCTGTATATTAGGCAAGTGCTTTGAACACATTCTATATGACTGTATCAGCCAACATGGTTTCATGGAAGGAAGATCTTGCCTTATCAGCCTGATTAGTTTTTACCAATTGGTTTGGGAAGCCTTGAACCAAGGTCTATCAGTTGATGTTTTATTTATTTTTCTTGTGAAAGACTGTGATTCTTTTTCTCATTGCCATAAACTGATCACAATGAAAACATACAGTAAAGTATGTTCAGGTGACAGTGACAGTAGGATATGTTCAGGTGACACTGACTGTAAGATATGCTCAGGTGACACCGACATCAGTTATTACATCACTGGATGGGTAAAACAGTTACTGAAAGATAGATCTTGTAGGATTAGAGTTAGGGCTGCATTTTCTGACAAGAACTTGGACGTGGATGTACCACAAAGTTTTGTTTTGGGCCCTCATCAGTTTTCTATATTTATGTTTGATTTTCTGACAAGCAGTGAGATCTGGATCAGCTGATGACAGCAAAGTAGGTGCTACTGCAATGACCTTGCAAGATCAAATCTGTAGGTTTCTTGGATAGTCTGTGACCAGTAATGTAAAAAAATGTATTGAATTGCACCATCTTTAGTTGTGCAGGCCTGATAAAGGACTTAGTGGTAATGGTCAACTATGGCCTTACACTTGAAGATAATGTAAAGGCTGTGCTCTGGATATGTTGCTCAGTCATCAACGACAGTAGGGGTATGTCTAGCCTACTTTCTCTTTATAAATCTGTAGTGAGGCCATACATTGAGTACTGTGATGTGTTTTGTTCTTATAACTTGCCTCAACTGAATGTGTCAAGGAGTTCTGTACTAAACAGCACAAACAAAGGAACTGGACTACGAGATCAGGTTAATTAGACTTTTCTATACACAGTTAACTATAGGTTAATAAGGGGTGATTTCCTTCTAATGTACAAGTATGTACATAATAGACTGGCTGTGAACCTGGAAGTTGAAATATAAACTCAGTTGATGGATACCGGAAATAACAATGAATTTGTGATGGTCCCAAGCTATAACACTGAAATTAGATCTTTTCACTGTTGAACCATCTGAAATAAGGAATGTCAGAAGTTTAACAAACAACTGGATTTTTGGGTGGTAACAGGGTGTATATCCTAACACTTACTGCTGGCAAACATTTTGAAGGCCTAAAGTAGGGTATTTAGCTTGACCTAACAACACTGAACATTATTTTAAATATATTCATTACATCTTCAATAAACAATGGGAAATAGAATGCAGCTGCTAATGGAATGTATCATCATGGAACTTATAAACGATGACATTGGTAATCTCCAAACTCTGGACCCTACCCAGTTCAGGTTTGTAAAAGGCAGATCATGTCTCCTAAACCTGATAGACTTCTTTGAAGCAGTCACCAAAGCCGTAGATGAGGGTAAGGTGGTTCACACAGCCTATCCAGATCTCGCCAAGGCTTTCGACACCATCCTCCACTCTGGAATTAAAGATAAACTCACTAAACTAGGTATAAACTTTATGTCACAAGATGGGTTGCCAATTGGCTCACTGACAGAACCCACACTGTGAAAGTAGCAGACTCCAAATCCGACTTCGGACCAGTGACAAGTGGAGTACCACAGGGTTCAGTCCTGGGTCCTCTCCTGTTTGGTACCTACTTCTCTGAAGTACAGGCTAACACAGAAGGTCTTTGGCTAACAAAGTTCACAGATGACTGCAAACTAGGTGCCATAATCAAAACTCCTAACGATGCAGACATCCTACAAAAGGGCCTCACTGAGACAGATGCTTGGTGTCAAGGCCATGACCTCAAGCTCAATGCCAAAAAGGGCATTGCCATCCCTTTTGGCAAAAACTCTGTATCCATGAACTACCACATAGGCGGTAGTCTACTTAACACTGAAAGTGTGATAAGAGACCTTGGGACACAGGTGGACAGTAGGCTCTCCTTTGATAATCACATCGCCACAGTAGTCAGGAAATCTTTCTATGTGGCACAGCTCATCGCAAAAGATTTCTCATCCAGGAAAAAAAAGGTCATTGTTCCCCTCTACTTATCACTCATTAGACCCATTATAGAGTACAATGCCCCTTTTGGGATGTACCTCACAAGACATCTACAACAACTGGAAAGGCCGCAGAAATACCTCACAAAGAGGATAACTGGCCTCAAACAGATGCCCTACGCAGACCATCTCAAAAAACTCCAGCTTTACTCTGTCGCATATCGCTTACTCAGAGGCGATCTCTGCCTAACATACAAATCTATGTCAAACCCAGAGCTGTTGGACATGCTCCACTTAAAGAAATCCCAATCCCTTCGAGCTACACGCTCTAGGGACCTAAACCTTGTCACCACAATAAACAGAACATGCTGGAGGGATAGATTCCTGTCCCAGAGACTTCCCATACTCTGGAACAAACTACCTATCTACATCAAACAAAGCTCCTCATTAGCACTCTTCAAGAAAAATCTTGATGATTGGATGAGAAATAGGAAATTCACCCTGGGGATCACTTCTGTGGCTCAGTGGCACAGGAAAATAATTTTCTTGGGTGGCAAAAGCCAGCGTACCATTTGGCTAGGCTTATATAGGCCCTAGGGCCAATAGCCTAGTACCTACCTATGAACCTATAATGTTTTAATCTTTTGATTTACTAAAGATGCCGCCACAAATATGTTTTGTGAAATATTTCTGTATCCTTTCATGTTATTGAGATTAGTTGCAGAACAGGAACAAAATAATGCCCTGAACCTCCTGGTGAGTGTCATCAAGGACTGATACTGTGAAAGTAAGGCTGATGCCTTCCTAACAGAATCAGTCAGCATTAAAAATGGTGCTTATAATGTAAAAACACTACCTAACAATAAAAGTGGGATTAGGTTTAAATAAAACCTCATTATTGAATAATTGTACTCAGATTTTTGTAATGTTCTATAGTGCTGAGGATTGTCATATAAATGGTTTAAGGGTGTACTCTAGTATACTTCCCATAATCCAGCACAGAACATTTTTGGTATTAACTTGTATTCTACTTTCCACAGACCATAACTATAAGTGGTCTAAGTCCATCTGAAGGTCCAGTTGGTCTCTTAGAGTCGCAACAACAACCACTCCTAGTTTGCTATTATTTACACACTAAGAACACAATATGTTACTAGTCTCTGTTATGCAAGCCATAAAAAAGATTAAATAAGAAAGGACACAACATCGCTCTCTGGGTACAGCAGAAAATACTGGCCCTTGAAAAGATGCTCAATATTTTTCTAACCTCTGTAATTACATTGAAAGTGTTCTCAGATAATCTTGATTAAAATTTAACCATGCCCCGTTTTCTCTTTATGTTGTAATTCCTAGGTTCGGACTGAAATGGCTCTGTTTTACATCAGTCCATTGCCATGGTTAATAAACAAAGCATTTTTAGTTTGAACATAAAATGAACTTTGATCAAGTTAGTTAATAATCTAGAAATAAATATACAAGTTAATATGAATGGTCTGAACTCCATCTGTAATAGTTTACTGTTGTCATTCAACCCGTTGACATATCTAAATAAATCACAGTCACAAGCAGTTGTGGAGCCTCAGCTATCAATGACGTGAAGATTAACTTAATAAAATGAGTAAAAAAGGATGTGTTTTTGATAAACCCATGCTGAGACGGTCAAACACTTCTAGTGGGGTCATAGTAGAAAGTTCAATGTAACAAGATACATTCAAAACATTTGCTAAAATTTGGCTGTTTGGTCTAATTAGTTACACAGTCATCAAGGTCTATTTCCACCATAGGAGATACGAAGCTTGCATAGGTGCCGGAAGCTGTTGAAGACTGGGGGAGCGGAGGGTGAGAGGGGTACTTAGTGATCTAAAAAGGGCAATTTTTTATAACTGTTTACTACCACAACATAGGTTCACTTGGAATACATTTTAAGCTTAGCAAATTCCCTTTTTGTGCTTGAATTAACATTTTCTGATTGGTGTTACCTATCTCATGGCTGATAATTGTATATTAGCCCTAGTGAGAATAACTGTGATTATACCACAGATAATTTGAGGGGACCCATGTAAGGGATGCAGCATTTAGGAACTGCCTCCATCCATTAGTGGCATGAGGGGCAATCCTGGAGTACATTTTCTATTACCCATCCTTAGATCCAGTTTGCATTTGAATATGGACAGGGATGAGCTTTGTTTTATTTTTATGGATAGTCTGTTCTGGAACATTTGTAGCCTCTGTGATATGTATCCATCTTTCCATAACATTCAGTTTAGATAACTGGACTGAGTATTTCTGATGCCATTTGACTTTCTGATGTTCAGTATGTCCATTTGTATTAGGTCAGAGGATGCCTTGTATGCCAGACATGTCACCTCTAAGCACTCTGTAGGATACTGAGCATAGTAATAAATCTTTGAAGTGGTCCATGCAAGACCTATTGTTTAGGACTTTTATCCTTTTAGTAAGGTATCTCTGAAGGTATTCCAATTGTTTCATGGGGCTGGATAGATGCATGCCAAAGTGGGCATTATACAAAATGATTGACCTAATGAAAGCTTTGTAAAAGTGGACAACAACATCTCTAGATCTAATTACAATTTGTTTATGAGGCTTTCTTATAACTCTGGGCACATGTTGGTCAAAACTAAAGTTAGGTCACTGTACACACAAGTTCCCAAATGCCAAACAATTGGGTCAGTTCTCAGAGGGCATTGTCATGATATAACACCAGTTATTATTTGGGACAAACCCTAATGTATGATGGTTAAGTCATATGGGGATTCAATAACTGCTCCTATCTTGCAGTCATCTCAAACATAGCCGGCCAAAGCCTTTTGGTATTTCCTTTTACTTTTGAGATGTATATGCTAAACAGAAAAAAGTCTCAGCACCGAACCCTGGGGGACTCCATTGGTGACTGGTGTCTTCCCTATTTTGATGATCTGCATCCTGTGAGCAAGCTGGCAATCCAGCTAGTAATGCAAGTATTTGCTCCTACATGATTCATCCTTTGTACTACACATGAGTAGGGGATTGTGTCAAAAGGCTTGGCCAGGTCAAGATAATGTGGTGTGAACTGTTTTACCTTCATCCATTGCTTTAGTAACAAGAGTAAAGCTTAAAATTTGCCCATGATTTTGAGTCTTTCACACTTTCCTCTGGGCTGTTTTCAAACACATTTTTAGGGCCATGCATACATGTATGCATTCTTTGATTCACCTTCCTGACTGTATTAAATTATATTCCTTGTATAATACAGCACCAGTTGTTGGAATGTGTTTTAAATTTGTAGTTTTGAACAATCTTCTAGTAAGCAATGAAACAAAATGCATGAACCAATAATGACAAAACTAACCATTTCAGAAAATTTCAACCAAAAAAGGCCACTCAAACCTCTGTCATTACAATGCACCAATATCAGTAAATATACAAAATCTCTGCAGAAGTCAGTCATCTAAATAATTCCACATTAAAGGGATTTCTAACTAATGAAGAACTTGCTGCTAGGAAACAACTTTACTTGTAGAAGAAACAATGAAATATAAAGTGACTGTTGCCCTTGAAGAATAACTTGCCTATGTTATATAAAAAAATGATAAGCTAGTAATATTGCAATAGGGAATGTATGGCAAACTGATGACAGGTTCATGGTTACTAGGTAACTCCTCCAAAGGATGGCATTCACAGGACTGTAGCATATACTCTCTTTAAAATACAACACAGTGCAGTATCAGCAATCCATCCAGGAGCGGCCTTAGATCAACTGGTGCCCTAGGCAAAAGGGCTCCATGGCGCCCCCTACCACACCATCCGGTGCCTCCATCCTGGTCTACCTACACCAAATAAATACTGGAAAAGTGTCCCTACTAGAGCGGTGCCCTAGGTGGCTGCCTAGTTGACCTATGCCTAAGGCCAGCTATGAATCCATCTATATACTCTGGCAGTAGAACCCATAGCCTTCTGGATCAAAATTAAGGCTACTACCTGTTGTGCTACTAACAATGCAAACCAACTTGGAATAAATAGCACTAAACTTCCCTTCCCCTGAAGCTCTCAGCTCCTTGAAAAAATTTGTTATGTAACATTTGTTTACCAGGAAAGTCTGATGTGGAACAAAGCCAACTTTCAGCAGAGGCCCACAGAGAAATGCTCCAGATGCATGTCTTTGTAACATGGGAGGAAACCAGAGCACCCAGAGGAAACCCACACAAACACAGGGAGAACATACAGACTCTGCATAGAAGGCACCCCAGCCTAGAATCCAACCAGAAAACCTCTTACTGTGAGGCAAAAACACTACCACTGCACCATCCACTTGGCACAACTAAATCTCTCAATTTCACAGCAGAAGAAATTTGGAAAATGGAAACATTTATTTTTTGGGGGGGGGGCAAAGGCCCAAAACCAGGGACACATTTTAAATATTGCTTGTATAATCTTAGAAGTTGCTGAAATAGTGTTTTGTGTTACCATGTGTTTCCAAAAAAGATAGAAAGACTGAAACGTAAAGGGCTGTCATTATTTAGTAAATTCTGTTATCAGTGATTTGCCACAAAACCACAAATTTTAAGAGGAACAGACCAATGTATGTGAAAACTAGACAGTTGAAAGCTATGGACTCTGTGGTGGTGTAGGTAGAGAATGCAGGCAATCCTAACCACCAACTGGGGCATTTTACACACACACACTCTAAAGCAAAGGCTTCACTTCACATAAAAATTAAAGCTGAGGCTTCAATTCACATGAAAACTAAAGAGGAGGCTTCACTTCACATAAAAACTAAAGCAGAGGCTTCTCTTCACATAAAAACTAAAGCGGAGGCTTAATTAAGCTTACCCGTGAGTAAATGCCTTGCCTTCCTGTGTGTGTTTGAGCCTGGCAGGCAGCAGCAATCATGTGATCGGCGTGGATGCACTTTTGTGTTTAAATCTGATGCTTGTGCATGCGTGCGTCCTCTGTTACAGGTCTTTGCAGCTGTAAAAGTGGGGAGTGCTCCCTCCCCCTCACCCTATGGTTCCAGTGCCTATAGAAGCTTGTATTTAAAGATTTTTGTAGCAAATATTGTAGAGTGGCTGCAAGGTATTCAATATGAATTTCATCTGGACTTGAACAGGAATTTGAAATCGTCTAAATTCTTTCAGAACTAATTCTAAACATACAGTAAAATATGTTCAGGTGACAGTGACAGTAGGATATGTTCAGGTGACACTAACAGTAAGATATGCTCAGGTGACACTGACAGCAGGATATGTTTAGGTGATACTGACAGTAAGATATGTTCAGGTGACAGTGACAGTAGGATATGTTCAGGTGACATTGACAGCAAGATATGTTCAGGTGACAGTAGGATATGTTCAGGTGACAATGACAGTAACATATCCTACTGCCAGTGTCACCTGGGCATATCGTACTGTCAGTGTCACCTGGGCATATCTCACTGACAGTAAGATATGCTCAGGTGACACTGACAGTAGGATATGTTCAGGTGACACTGACAGCAAGATATGTTCGGGTGACAGTGACAGTAGGATATGTTCAGGTGACACTGACAGTAAGATATGTTCAGTTGACAGTGGCAATAAGATATGTTCAAGTGACACTGACAGCAAGATATGTTCGGGTGACAGTGACAGTAGGATATGTTCAAGTGACACTGACAGTAGGATATGTTCAGGTGACACTGGCAGTATATGTTTAGGTGACACCAACAGTAGGATAGCTTCAGGTGACACTGACAGTAGGATATCTTCAGGTGACACTGCTGGATTATCAAGTCCATAAAATGGAAGACACATAAGAGGTGGAAAAGGTCTGACTCATTATTTCAACAAGGATACTCATCGCTGACAATTTTGCTTTTAATTTAAATGTAGTATTATTGATGGATTCCTTCATAGTCTTTCCAAGGTACACTGCTTTGCCAAAGACCTATCATGCCAGGCCTTTTCTTGTTAAATATTCGCTGTTAAAGTTGAAGGGGAAGCAGTAAATCTCAGTAACTTCACTTATTTTAGTTTAGTTTAGTTTAGTTTGAATTTACTAACTGGGTGGGTAGAGTGGCTCAAAGACCCTTTTCATTTATGACCCAGACCAAAGGCAAACATACAGTGACAGAAACAATACTAAACAAAGACAGATGCCCTGTCCAAATGTACCCTAGTTGTATAAATGCTAAATACTCTGTTTAATCACTACTGATGAAGTTCTTTAGAGTAGATGAAAATGCTTAACTCGTGTTTTATTTATTTATTTGCAATAAATTTCCACTGGATATGAATTTGAATTATTTCTTGGAAGGCACAACCACAGCATTTATGTGAAACATTTTTGATTAATACTACAAATACCTTCTCAGATCTCGCATGAAAAGAGGCCACTAGTCAAGTGAGACTTACCCGGTCAACAAAGAATAAATAAAAAAAAAATATTGCTGTTGAATATATGTATATGTAGAACATATCCTGAATTAATTCCAGGAATTGTTTCAAGCTGTACCTCGGCATCCCCTTTAATATATAATAAACTGGTGGCGCTGAAGTAGAAGATAGAGCACTGAGCGCAAACAGATCTTTTCTGCACATTGTCAATACCATCTGCCGCTCTAAAAGGATATTTTTAAAAGACGCATATGTTTTTGGCACTGGATCCAAGGCTGACATACTTGAATATTTTTGTGTCTGTTGTAGTCTGAAACACTAAAATAAGAAATACCAGCTCAAAAGAAGCCCACAAAGTTTATTACTGAATAACAAACACAAACCTTCACAACAGAATGATTTCTCAGATTTTATCCTGAAATACTGCATGGCTGATAAACAGAGGCAATGAAATACCTTTTATTGGCCCAACAAGGTTTTACAATTACTCAGGCTTTTGGACCAACATGAATCATTCACTGGGAATTATTAAGTTACTGATTTTAAGTTACAATGGTTTAATATCTACTTTGCCTGTAAGGAGATGTATATTATTTCTTTCTCACAGGATAAAAAATACACTTGAAAATGTATAGTTTCAAACAGTATGAAGCTCACATGCATGGCAACTATACCTTGGAGGCATTGTGCAAAACCCTCCTTTTACTATTAAACCTATTTCTATCTCCACAATTAAAAAACTCCTACAAAAACTCAAACCAGGCTCAAATGCCCCAGATAACCTTCCATCTAACTTCCTTAAGCTAGCTGCAGAAGGCATCACTTTCCCTATTTAAATCCTAATAAATCATTTGATTGAAGAATCATGTGTACCCCTACTCTGGAAAAAAGTCTTTATTATTCCCCATCACAAAGGGGGAGACAGCACAGCTATCTCTAACTTCCAACCAATAGCTGTCTTATCCCCATCTTTAAAATTCTCAAAAAATGTATTCACCTACAATTCCTTCCCTACCTCATAGACAATCAGCTGCTAACCCCTACACAACATGGATTTAGACCTGGGGACAGCACCACAACCACTCTCCTTTCCTTTCTATAAACTGTCAACCATGCACGTGACTCTGGTAATTTTGTATCTACTTGGCTTTTTGACTTATTTAACGGTTTTGACAGTTTTTCACAATCATCTCTTGTCCAAACTCTCACATCTCAGTCTGTCAAGCTCTACTATTAACTAGTTTTCCAGTTATCTCTCTGACAGGCAACAAGCCACCAGGTGAAAAAACTGCACTTCCTCCTTCCTTAATACTCCGACTAGTGTTCCACAGGGTTCTATACTAGGCCCATTATTATTTAATATGTTTATAAATGACTTCCATCAGTGTATCCCTAATGCTAAACTTGTCCAATACGTGGACAACTCCACAATCATGTGCTCTGCCAAATCACGCCCCATACTTATGGAATTAACTCAGAAAGTCTTCTCTTCTACCAGGCACTGGATGCTCCATAATCACCGATCTCTCAATGCAGCTAAATCCAAAATCATGCTCTTCACCCCTTCTAAATGTACCAAAACTGATAAGAACAGTTTCTCCATAACTAGTCAAAAATAACACTTCCATCAAAATTGTCCCCCATGCAAAGCTACTGGGAGTTATTATTGATGAGCAATTAAAATTTGATATTCACCTACAAACTAACATTAAAAAAACTCACCACAAACTAGCTATGTTTTATCGCCACAACTGTTATCTTACCCCCTCAACAAGGCATACCCTCTCTATCACCTACCTTATTCCTTCCTTCCTGTATGGAGCCCCTCTCCTTACAAATCTTCAGTCCTCACTAAAGACAAAATTATCTTCCTGCTACAATAAAATCACTAAGTTTGCTACTGGATCCAAATTCTCCTGTCACCATTGCGATCTCCATACCTTAAACTGGCTAGAACTGTCTAACCATCTCTCCTATATCTAACTATCAAATGCACATGAACTCATCTTTAGACCCACTCTCTGCCCCTCCCTCGTCTTTATTCTCAAAATGCACCAGCCTGATCGACTACTCAGGTCCAACAATCAAAATCTGAAAGAAGTATACAAACCAACATGTACTCCTGGTACATTTCTATTATCCTTCTCTAGCATGATTCTGGAATTCCCTTCCACCACACATTCGTACCACCAACAACCACTCCTCCTTCATGACTTTGCTCCATTCCCTTCTCTCTTCTCACTGGGAATGCTCTTGCTCTCACCCCACCTGACTCCCCTCTTCTTACCACTATCACCCTCAACTCATTCCAATACTATTTCCCCACTACTCTTATCTTCCTGTACCTTTCCTATGTTATTCTCTCCCTTATATTTCATGCTTACTATATACCTTTAAACTACTAACCCAGTATACCTTACTACTCTATAATACTTTAATACAGTTCAGGCAACAACAGTCCTCAAATGTTTTATAATATACTTAAAAACCTGTTATTGTTGATGCTCCCTCTAAGGCTCTGATATGACTTGTTGCTCTATAATTGTTTGTATACCTTAGTTTCTTATTTCTGTTTATTATATAGGTTCATAGGTTCATACTAGGCTATCTGCCCTAGGGCATTTGTAAGCCTAGCAAGAGTGTGTTTGGCTTTCGACACCCATTTAAATGAATTTTACTATGCCCTTTTTCGAGGTTTAGTTTATTGTGCCTCTGTCTAACAGTGACACAGAAGTGATACCCGGGGTAAACCTATGATCTCCCATCCACTCATCAAGATTCCTCTTGAAGAGAGTCAGTGAGGGACACTGCCTAACCTGGACTGGGATTTTATTCCAGAGTGAAGGGAGCCTCTGGGTTATGAATCTGTCCCTCCAGCATGTCCTATTTATTTCTGTGCTGAGGTTATACCGAACAAGAGAGGTCCCAGGACTGAGCGCGTAGCTCGATGGGATTTGGATTTTCTGAGGTGCAGCATGTCCATTAATTCCGGGTTGGACATGGCTTTATACGTCAGGCATAGATCGCCTCTAAGCAGGCGGTATGCAACTGAGTAGAGCTGGAGTTTCTTTAACCGGGCAGCATATGGGATCTGTTTGTGCCCTTTGGTCCTCTTGGTGAGGTACTTTTGGAGTCTTTCTAGTTGCTGCAGGTGTCTGGTAAGGTACATCCCAAAAGGGGAATTGTACTCAATTATGGGCCTAATGAGGGATGAGTAAAGAGGCACAATGACCTCCCCTGATCTAGATGTGAATCCCTTCATGATTAGGTGGGCTATATAGAATGTTTTTCTAACCACTTTGGCCACGTGGTTATCAAATGAGAGATTGCTATCAACTTGGGTCCCCAGGTCCCTAATTACTTCTTCCATACTTAATGGATTACCACCTATGTGGTAATTTGTGGGCACTTTGTTTTTGCCAAAGGGGATGACTATACACTTTTTGGCATTTAGCTTGAGGCCATGGCTCTGACACCAGTTGTCTGTTTCTATGAGACCCTTTTGGAGGATGCTTGTGTCAGCTGGAGAGTTGATTATGGCGCCCAGTTTGCAGTCATCTGCGAACTTGGTCAGGCACAGTCCTTCAGTGTTGGCTTGTACCTCCAAGAAATATATACCAAGCAAGAGAGGTCCCAGGACTGAGCCTTGTGGGATGCCACTTGTAACTGGTTTGGAGGCTAACATGGCTCCAGCAATTCTAACCATGTGGGTTCTGTCCTTGAGCCAGTTTGCAACCCATCTAGTGACATAGGGGTTTATATTTAAGCTGGATAGCTTATCTATGATGCCTGAGTGGGGTATTGTATCGAAGGCTTTTGCGAGGTCCAGGTAGGCTGTGTGGACCACCTTCCCCTTGTCAATGGCCTTGGTGACTGTTTCAAAGAAATCAACCAGGTTTAAGAGGCAGGATCTGCCCTTAACAAAGTTGAACTGGGTAGGATCCAGTGTCTGTAGGTCCCCAATATCTTTATTTATAAGTTCCATGATGATCCTTTCCATAGCTTTGCAGACCAAGCTAGTTAGACTTACTTACTTAGATAGTTTCCAGGATCCGTTGAGGCACCACCTTTGTGGAGAGGGACCACTGTTGCTGTACGCCACTCTTTGGGTACATATCATGTAGTAAGGCTGAGATTGAACAGTAGCTTTATGTTTGGGTTCAGCTCATCTTGGAGTTCATGTAGGACGCAGCCCGGGACACCGTCTGGTCCCATTGATGCTGTGTTATCTGAGATGTCAGGGGGGCAGCACTCTGCTGGAATAGATATTTGCTCTTTTGGTGGGGGAGGGGGGGAGAAGTTTGCGCTGAACCTGTCGGCCAGGATGTTGGCAATGTCTGTGGGTTCAGTGTATTTTTTGTCATTTTGGACTAATTCTGAGCATATCTGGGAATTCCCACCCAGGTTCCTAACATAACTAAAGAAGGCTCTGTGATTATCTTTAGTGTCCTGTGCAATTTTTCTCTTGAAGCTGGCCTTAGATGATTTTATGAGTGCCCGTAATATTTTGCTAATACTGATCAGAGATGCCTTCCCTTTTTGGGATTTTGCTCTATCGTGTAGTAACTTCCTTCTTCTATTGTATAGTTTGTTTATGGCTGGGGTCCACCAGACAGGACGCCTGCCTTTGGGGGATTGGGTCTTAGTTTTATTTGGGATTGCATGATCCATGCATTCCTGAAGGTGTTCATAGAATGCATTTATAAAGGATTCTGCGGTCTGGGCCGTATTTTCCACAGGCCCGGGGGCTTTGAAGGATTCCACCTTGGTTTTGAATAGTGTGAAGTTTGCTTTAGAGAAGTTTTTCACTGTGGTTTTCTGGGCAGGGTGTGGGGTCGGGACATGGATATCCAGTGAGATTAATTTATGGTCTGATCTTACCAGTGAGGGATACACTTCTGGTCTGGAGCATAGAGTCCCCATGTTGGTGATGATCAGGTCCAATATGTTTTCCCCTCTTGCGGGAGTGGTCACAAGTTGTTGCATAGTATTTGAGTTTATAAATTCTAGGAACCTTTGGGCTAGGGTGTTGGAGCTAGAGTAATGCTCCCAGTCTATGTTTGGGTAGTTGAAGTCGCCCAATATAATGGTGTTTGGAGAGACCTTCATATTTTCCAGTGTTCTCAGGAAGGCCGAGTGGGGTTCCTGGGTTTGGGAGGGTAGTCTGTAGCAGGCTATAAACTGGAAGGCAGTTTTACCCACTGTTAGTTGCACATGGATAGTCTCCGATGCTTCGTGCTGTGCCACCAACCTGGAGGTGTGGGTATCTTTGACAAATATTGATACTCCCCCTCCTTTTGTGGTTCGATCCGAGTTTTGGGGCCGAAAAGCATGGTATGAGGTATAACCTGGTAGTGCTGGGGTGCTCTCGGGAGCCTTGAACGAGGTTTCTGTTACTGCACAGATATCGATGTTCTCCATGCTAAGGAGAGTTTCAAGTGCATGCATCTTGAGGTTTAGACTTCTGGCGTTGAGTAGCATTACTCTTAGTTTCTTATCCCTTGTGATACCTATGGAGGTGGGTTTGTCTTTTGAGCCTTGCCTAAAAAAGGCACTATGGGAGTGGCAAGAGCCTTTGCCAATATCAGAAAGCCCAGGGGTGACAGGTGCAAGCTGTCCCTAGCGAAGCGGCGTGGCTTGTCGAGCATGTCATCCCAGGCTAACAGGCATTTGATCCCCTTTGAATGACACCAATACTTAAGCCAATTGTTGAAATTGATCATCTTGTCTTCATATTGTGGCATCATTCTTGGTGAGGGTAAGATGCTACTCAAGGTCAGGGTCATACCGGCTTGGGCTACATGCTCAGAGAGCTCCTCTATGTCTCTTTTCATGTAGTCCAGGGAGGTATGTCTCAGGTCATTCACACCAGCATGGACAATGACTGAGTTATATTTTTACTTGCCTTGGAGTGACCTGAGTGCTTGTGTTATGTGGCGGATCCTAGCGCCTGACAGGCAGCTCACCGTGACCTTCTTCTTGTTCAGCCTGGTGAGCAGGACGTCAGTGTGCCTGACGATAGAATCGCCTATTACAAGTGTATCAGGTGTGTTGTTTAGCCTTAAGGGCTGTGACTGTTCGGCACACTGGCTTTGTGAACTATGTGTTGCACGTGTTTTGTTTTGCGGTAGCGGTTGCTTGGGTGTCTGCTTGGAGGTCTCTGCTGCTTATTCAGATTTTTATTTAGAGCCTCCTAGTATGTTTTTGTGTGTTTATGTGTTTGGTTTGCTGTCATGGTAGGTCAAAGTCCATTGGGCCAAAGGAAAAGTCCATTGGGCCAAAAAGAGCCCATTTTCAATGGAGGCCCAGGAAGAAAAGCTCCATTATAACATATAAACAATTGTACAACTAAGAAGTATGCACGTTATAACATAGCTTCAAGGAAATAACAGCATGCAAAAAATGGTATGACTTTCCCAGTAAACAAACTGTAAATAAATAAATAAATGTGTAAATGAGTGTGAGTGTATAAGCCCAAAATTTTGAAGAGCAGGTTAAGGTCTGCTATAAAAGTAAGGGTTCTCCCAGCATGATATATTTGACTCAATGTTAATTATTCAGAAAAGATAACAGATCAAGACACCCATGCCTGATACTTAATGAGAATGTGAATCAAAATAAAAAGAGATGTGCAGGTATATTAGTTAAATCCAGAGAGGGGAAATACCAAGTTATAATTTATAATTTTTTTAGTCTGTGTCAGTGACACAACAAGCAACACACTTGCCTTTGTTGGAAAAGGCTGTGTTTTCCCTAATATGATAAATATCACCTCGGTTCTTCCCTAAAAGAGGTCACTAGCCAAGTGGGAATACCCTGGTCAACAAAGGATAAATAAATAAATAAACATGCCGTTTTTGTGAGATATGTGTTGGTTAAACAGTAAATGTGATGATTGCTGTAATATTGGGTGAAAATGAAGTGATATGTTTTGAAAAAGGTATGGAATGTCAATTCAATAAGATATTAACTTAGACTGTATGGAAGTTGTGAGCAGTTAGTATGCTATACATGCTATGATTTAGCTAACTGAAAGTAAGACTGAGAGAGAGAGAGAGAGAGAGAAAAGAAGAAGAAAATGTGTTGATATGCACGTCTAAAGTTCTGGTAGACATCTATGAAGAGCACCAAGTAGGAACACAATTTTGTTATACTCTTAACATTGCCTGAATATGAAGCCCCGCCTAACTGTGAAGCTTGTCATCATCAGTGATTAGATTAGAATGTTACCTTATATGATACCTACTGCTGTATTGTCACAAACAAAACATAGGCGAAGTGCTGTTGACTTACAGAGACTCAGCATTTTGGAATCATGGTAAAATCATTATTATACAATGACTGGCTATTAATACTCAAAAACGAGCACTCTGACTGGTACACTCAAGGCTTATTCAATTTCTGGACATCAATCAGTGAGGAGAGAAGTGGATTATGAGGCAGACATATATGTGCAGAGAAGTGAAGTTTAGCACAGTGTAAGGTGACCCATAATAAAAGGAAGTCACAGCCTGAGTTCTTGCATACTTGCAGCCATTAAACATTTATGAGTTTGTAAACTGTACATGTTTTCTACCCACTTACTCACAGATGAGCTGATGTAGTAGGGTACGTAGCTTAAAACAGATAATATTGTTTGCATGCTTTAATATAGCAACACTGACTTTGAGTTGTACTTTCTGTTATTCCTTTAATAGTGATGTGCCTCTAGAGGAAATGACTAATTCTTGTTTCTCTACTAAATAAACTTTAGAAAGGGAAATTACATATGTCCACGCTTGTTGTATTCTTAGTTTTCTGTTATAAATATAAGGAGAACTGAGACATGTTTTCAACAACTCTTTCAAAAAAATTAAGTTTAGGGTTGCAGAGTTAAAAGTCAGCATGTTAACAGATGAAAGTCCTCAAGTGTAACCATGGTGCTGCTGACAGCAGAAACAGCTTGGAACTGTTTTTTCTCAGACATTAATAATGCCTTAAACTGTTCGCATTGTGCAACTAGTTGATGTCATTGTTTGATCTGCTCCTACAGCTCTCTTCTCTCCATTCACATGCAAAATCTCTAAACTGACATTTTGGCATGTGAATTCTCTTGTGTAATTTGAAGGCAATCATCTGAGTTTCTCTTCCAACGCTGTCCTTGGGATAAAACTTATCTGCAGCATATCTTATTCAGGCTGTCCTTGGTTTTAAACTTATCTTCAGCCAGGGGTGGCTCATGCTATTGGGCTGCAGGATTGCAGCCCCCTCCCAGCGTAAACAAAGAAAAAAAAATAAAATAAAAAAGAAAATATAAAAATAAAAACCCGAGTCGCGGAAAATCACGCATGTGCATTCGTGGCATTTCCAGACTGCTGGTGAACCAGTCTGGACCATGCGCACAGAATCCAGACTGTCTCACCAGCAGTTCAGATTAGGAAGAAAGCATGCAGAAGCACTATAGACTTGAAGGGGGATCAGACTGCAACGTTCGCAGGCTGAGTAACACCCAGCTTGCTCCACTCTCGTGGGAAGGACTTGTTCTTGTCGTAGCGGGCTAGATGGAAGGACATGCTTGGATGTTACAACTTGTTTGTTTACGGACTTTGAGGTAAGGAATACAAAAGGTGTGTGTGTGTGTGTGTGTGTGTGTGTGTTCCCTACCCACCACCATTTGTAAAAAAATAGCAGATTTTTCCCTCATACTTGTTCTGTTCCTCATAAAATCTGTGGTTTTTGTAGTTTTGTGTCCTTACAAAGTCAGTGGTGCAGTGGTAGCATTGTTGCTTAACAGCTACAGGTTTACTGGTTTGAGTCTTGGCTGGGGTGCCTCCTGTGTGGAGTCTGCATGTCCTCCCTGTGTTTGTGTGAGTTTCTTCTGCATGCTCTGGTGTCCTCCCATCTTACAAAGGCATGTGTCCGGAGTGTTTCTCCATGGGCCTCTGCTGAAAATTGACTTTTATTCCAAGTCAGACTTTCCTGGTTAACAAATGTTAAATAAAAATGACAAGCATTCAAATTTCAGACTTCATATCCTTCAGAAAGTACACGGTAACACAAAACCTTTTATTCTAGCAATTTTCTAAGTTTATAAGATGGATGTTTAAAATTTGTCCCTATTTTTGGGACTGTATTCCCCCATTATTGGCTTTGTCCAGGTTTTTGTGCTAAGGCTGAGAGCTATGGTAAGAACTGAATTCACTGAATATATTTGGGGGCTGTATTCCCCCATTATTGGCTTTGTTCAGGTGTTTTGTGCTAAGAAATTGACAGCTATGGTGAGAACTGAATTCACTAAATGGTAGACATTTAAGTTTCAGTCTTCCTCTCTTTCACAAAACATCTGATTTGGCATCATAGTATATTGCTATGACTGTTTTGCACAGAGTCCTGGGTTCAAGCCTTGGCTGTGAAATGTATGGTGGTAACAGAGCATTTTATTCTAGCGATTTTCCAACATTATACAAGCAATGTTTAAAATGTGTCCCTGGTTTTTGGGCTTTTGTCCCCCTGCCAATACATTTTGGCCTTTTCCAGATTTCTTGTGCTGCAAAATTCAGAAATACAGCTGAGTGAGTAGATTTTACAATGAGCTGAGAGCTGCAAGGGAGCAAATGTTAGTGCTGCTTATGCTGAGTCTGCTCACATTGTTAATAGCACAACAGGTAGTGTACCTGCTTTTGATGCAGAAAGCTGTGGGTTTTACTCCCACAGTAGGTAGATGCATTGCTGATGCTGTACCGTGTTGCAAAGGGGGTGGATGCTGCACTCCTTTTTGGTGAAGATACCTAGTAACTGAACCTGTTTTCAGTTCGCCATCCATTCCCTATTGCAATATTACTAGTTTATCATTTTTTAGTGTAACATAAGCAATTTATTCCTCAAGGGCAACAGGCACTTTATTTGTAGATGAAACAATGAAATATAAAGTTGTTTGCTAGCAGCAACCTCTTCATTAGTTACAGATCTCTTTAATGTGGAATTATTTAGGTGACTTCTACTTCTTCAGAGATTTTGCATATTTACTGATACTGGTGGACTGTAGAAGTTTGAATAGACTTTTATGATGGAAATGTTCTGCATTGGGCAGTTTTGTCATTATTGGTGCATGCATTTTGTTTCATTGTTTACTGGAAAAATGTTTCAAACAATAAATTTAAAATGCCCTCTAAAACTGTACTGTATTGTACAAGGAATATAATTTTATACAATCAGGAAGGTGTATGAAAGAGCATGTGTATGTTTTGTGTGCAAGGGGCCTGTAATTTGAAAACAGCCTAAACCCAAAGTTAATCTTTATCTGTGACTGGCAAAATGTATTTTCTTTGAATGTGGGTTTCAATGCTGTTTCAATGAATGTGCGTTTCAAGGGCAGAGAAGTTTTAATGCTAAGTCTGTTTTCATTGTGAGACTGCATTGCTTTGTTTAGCAGATATCTATTAGTATTTGCACTGTAAAATCCAAAATAAACCTTTCAAATGAAGTCCAAATCATCGCATAAGTAAAGCAGTATGCACGTTAGTGTTTATGGTAAATGGGGTGGAATAGCCAAGTAATGGTTCATTGGAACAGCTGCAGGGGGGAGGCTCCATTTGACCATGATTTGTGCAGGGGGGGAAGGGCTGCAAGCTCAAAGACAACCCCATCTGAACTCAACTGTCCAGATTTTTGCAGAATGAGTAGATTTTTGCTTCTTATTTTTGGTTTTGTTTCTCATAAAATTTGTGGATTTCTGGCAAATCATTTAGGATTTAAGTCACTAAATAATGACAGACACTGAGGTTCAGACTTCATAATCTTCAGAAAAATGCATGCTACAGCATGACCTGTTATTCTATCAACTGTCTCAGTTTATACAAGAGCAATTTTAGTACTGTTTATATGTTCCCCCAATATATTTGGCCTTGTCCAGATTTCCTGCATTAACAGGTTGAGAGGTACTTGCAAATAAATTGCTTCATAGAATTACGCATATCCAAACCTCTCAACTCTCCCCGATTTTGGCTCAAAATGTTTCTCTTCCCCTAATAATCCCTACGCAAAATGGCAATTTTGGAAGACAATGTGGAGTGTTTACAAATTAATCATCATCATCTTCTTTCGGCTGTTCCTGTTAGGGATCGCCACAGCGGATCACCTGTTTCCATTTCTTTCTGTCCTCTGCATCTTGCTCTGTCACACCAACCACTTGCATGTCCCCTCTCACCACATCCATAAACCTTATTTTAGGCCTTCCTCTTTTCCTGTTACCTGGTAGCTTCATCCTTAGCATCTTTTTCCCAATATACTCAGCATCCCTCCTACAGCACATGTCCAAACCAATGTAATCTTGCCTCTCTGGCTTTGTCTCCAAACCTTCCAACCTGGGCTGATCCTCTAACATACTTATTCCTAATCCTGTCCACCCTCGTCACACCCAGTGCAAATCTTAACATCTTTAACTCTGCCACATCCAGTTCAAACTCCTGCCTTTTTGTCAGTGCCACTGAGTCCAACCCATATAACATAGCTGGTCTCACTACCCTCTTGTAGACCTACCCTTTCACTCTTACAGGTGCTCGTCTGTCACAAATCACTCCTGACACTCTTTTCCACCCACTCCATCCTGCCTGTACTCTCTTCTTCACCTCTCTTCCACACTCACCGTTACTCTGAACTATTGACCCCAAGTATTTAAACTCATCCACCTTCGCCACCTCTACTCCTTGCATCCTTACCATTCCTCCATCCTCCCTCTCATTCAATAACTATAATAATCAGAGTTATAGATTACTTTAATTTCAGAAATGCATGTAGATTCTTTTATTTTGTCAGCTGCTCAAGTTAGCAGTACTAATATTTAAAAAGTGTCCCTTCTTTGACAGGTTCCCAGCTGTATTGTGTGGCTATTTTATATTTTTGCATCACATTTTTGGTCTATTTTTCATAAAATTGTGTTTTTTTTTTTTTTGCAAATTAGTGGCAAATCATAAAAGACTGAAGTTAGAAAATAATGACAGGCATTTCAGTTTCAGATTTCATACTCTTTAGAAAATTTATACTAATGCAAGACCTACTATTCTATTATCTTTCTAGGTTTATAAGAGCAATATTTAAAAAGTGTCCTTACTTTTGGGCCTTTATCACACGTTTATGTATGGCTTTGTCTACAATTCTTGCTCTGAGGTTGAGAGGTATGACAAATGTGTCAGAGCCATCACAGTCAGCCAGAGACATTTCAAATTGTGACATACTTGTTGCACCCCACTCCCCCATGTAGTGACTCTGTATGTGTCCAAGCAAGGCAAGGAGCAGTTATGCAGTGTACATGTGCAGAGTATCTCTCCATCCAAAGTAGACACAAGTACTACAGTGGCTTTTTATCTGTCCTTGATTTTGCAGAATGTTCTGGTTTCTGTCATATTTTTATACTGTTGAGTTATGTTTATTATTATTCAGAAAGTGCCTGTTGCTCTGTGTTTAAGTAGCAATGCTTTAATGAATGACCATCAAGTAAGCTTGTCTGAGATTGTAAGATGCAAGTAAGCTTTAATAAGCATACTGTTAAAGAATTTCCAACATTGAAAGCCTTTCTGTTGTTGCCATGCAGAGAATACTCACATAACTAGATAACGTATAAGCCATGGGTATTGAAATGCATATGATAGTATTTGTAATAAAGGACAGGATTACATTATTTTAAGAAACTCATTACATTTGTTGGAGACTTGCAGTCATCTTTGCAGGCTTTACCTGCAAACTAAGCAGAATGCCAATCTATCGTGTGTGGTCCATAACCTGTGCAGTCATCCTTTAAGCAATGTATGTTGAGCTTGTTTCTTGTTTGCTTTTCATTTTTTACTTTGATCATGTTTTCCCCATGAAACAAGTAAATAGTTGTTGTCAGGCAGCAGGTCTTTTTTGGATGAGAAACATTTTTACAAGTGGGGGTATCACAAAGATTGCTACTTTCGGCATGTTACTAGGTACTTTAATAAAGCTGAATATACATTATAATTAGAACTGCAGTGCAAGGAGAAGTGGTTTGAGTTGAGTGCTGCTTGTTTTTCTTATACTTGATTTTGACTAGCATTCCAGTAATGTATTTAAAAATTAATGTATTTTTTTCATGCCTCACAACCTTTTTGTTGCCATCTAGATATTAAGTAAGCTGTCATGCAGCCAATGCATGGAAATATTTTTTTTCTTCTACACTTTATTTTGTCTTGATTGGACTCTCATAATGATGGTTTGGCATCCAGGGCAGCTTATTTAATTAAAGTTACAGTTTTTGTGGTTTTGAGCATAGCTCCTCCCCTTTCTAGTTGGCCATGCCCATACCAATTGACCCCACCAATTCAGCTGTCTCCTGCAGCCCCCCTTTGATTTGAAGTCACCAGCCACCACTGTCTTCAGCATATCTTATTCAAGCTGTCCTTGCTTTTAAATTTATCCTCAGCATATTTTATTCAGGTTGTCCTTGGGATTAAATTTATCTGCAGCATATTTTATTCAGGCTGTCCTTGGGATTACACTTATCTGCAGCATATCTTATTCAGGCTATCATTGGGATTAAATTTATCTCCAGCATATCTTATTCAGGCTGTCCTTGGGATTACATTTATCTGCAGTATATTTTATTCAGGCTGTCCTTGGGATTAAATTTATCTGCAGCATATTTTATTCTGGCTGCCCTTGGGATTACATTTATCTCCAGCATATCTTATTCAGGTTGCCCTTGAGATTAAATTTATCTGCATCATATTTTATTCAGGCTGCCCTTGGGATTTAATTTATTTGCAGCATATTTTAGTCAGGCTGTCCTTGGGATTAAATTTATCTGCAGCATATTTTATTCAGGTTGTCCTTGGGATTAAATTTATCTGCAGCATATCTTATTCAGGCTGTCCTTGGGATTAAATTTATCTGCAGCATATTTTATTCAGGTTGTCCTTGGGATTAAATTTATCTGCATCATATTTTATTCAGGCTGTCCTTGGGATTAAATTTATCTGCATCATATTTTATTCAGGCTGCCCTTGGGATTAAATTTATTTGCAGCATATTTTAGTCAGGCTGTCCTTGGGGTTAAATTTATCTGCAGCATATTTTATTCAGGTTGTCCTTGGGATTAAATTTATCTGCAGCATATCTTATTCAGGCTGTCTTTGGGATTAAATTTATCTGCAGCATATCTTATTCAGGCTGTCTTTGGGATTAAATTTATCTGCAGCATATCTTATTTAGTACCAATCTTTTGCACTAATAAGTGTTGCACACATGCATATGTAGATGCCTACTGTCCTGAAAATAATTATAAAAAAATTTTGCATGCATCATATATTTACACAATTATTTTAAAAGTCATTATGTTATTACAGGCTTTACATTTTGAAGAAAATCAGATTCACTTTAAGTTTATGACTAGAAGAAATTGTGCATGGTATAATTATTTATCAGACATATTATTGCATGTTTCTGTTTATGAGTTTGGGTCATATTTACATCTGCAAATATATGGCATTGTCATTTGTGCAAATGAACTAAATGAAAAATGAAGAACAAAAATGTGAGTTAGACAGGGGGAGGGGGATTGTTAATTACACAATAGAGGTTTGTCCAATCAATCACATTAAGACATTTAAAGATTTTATAGCATTGTAAAATTTCTAATTAGCCTAAGAAAAATGCTCTGGCCACCTATCCATTTTAAATAATATGTTTGACACCATTGACAGAGCAGTGACAAGCAGAAAAAGGGTGTAATCCATATAAATGCAACAAAAAAATCACTTTCCCAAGACTGAACAATCTACACCATATCATATATTTGTTTTTCTCCTACATCTCTGTCCAGGGATTCATAGATGGCTGCTAAACTTGTTGCCAGAGCTATCAAGAAGCTGTGTCACACAAGTAGTGCTACCAGTATACTAGATGCCCAAAATGAATAGCTCATTCTCTGAAATTCCTGGTATAGATGAATGGTCTTCCATCTAATCATCTATGGTCATTTGAAAGTAGATATGGAACTGCACTGTTTGATGCATAAAGGGATTCCATTCCAGACACATGGGATGCATTGTGTTAGGAACATCACTTAACAGCAAGTGTTGTTATCTTGTGATAGATGTTAAGGTGTTTAAATGTTTCCTGAAGGTGGAAGAGACAGAATTAAGCAAAGCCTTCCACTGTATGAAAAGTTAAGTGGAGGTGATCCCTCAAGTATCAATGCAAGATGAAGCAGGCAGACTGGCATTTTAGTCATTTAATCTTAACCATTACTTTATGCAAAAAAGGCTCAACTACTTTTATTCACTTCCAAGCCAAGCTAAGGTGACAAAGTTGCTTCCACTATCATGTCCTCAGACAATACTATTATACAAGTCATCCATCATGCAAAAGTATTAAGATTTCTAATAGATGATAATTTGAAATTTTATGTCCATTTCTAAAAATATATTTAAAAAATTACCCAAAATTAGGCCTCCTTTACAAGGTCAAAGCATATCTAATTGAAAAAAGAAAATGAGCACTTGACTGTAATAAGTTGATTGATACATTGTAAGTGATCATCTTATTGTGGTTAAATCTATCCCCCCCCCCAACTCTTCCATTGAAGAGCAAAAAAAAAATGGACATTCCTTCTACTGGCACACCAACTAGGTGGTCAGATGCATGATACCTTCCTGCTCCATCTATTCAGGGCTTGTTTCTGTGCCTTGCCCCCACCCACCCCTCTTCAAAATATTTTATTAAAAAAAATTCTTCTTTCAAACTGTAGCAAACTGCTTGCTACAAATGAAGCAAATGGTTGCTACAGTTTATACCCTCCTACATGAAGCGGTACAGCATTCAGGTTTTAGTTTAAAAAAAAAAAATCTTTTAAAACTGTAGCAACCTTTTGAGTCTCTGCAAATCTTTTTCGAGCTGACCAAACATTTCAAAATAATTAGGAGTTAAAGTTGTAATGTTACCATTAGCAACTCTCATTCCTTCGAAAGGATCAGATAGTGGTGCTAACCATCCATTTAGTGCCTCATCAAATCTTAAAAAGACACCTTCATTGCCTTGAGCATTGTAAAAACTGGATGCAATGAAACGATTGGTTCGCCCTTCTTGGTTCAAAACAATAGAGCCACTTGTTGTATCAGTTAAGGAACCTCCTGGTGTTAAAATCATAAAAATGGAACCTGTTTGGCTGTCCATGTGGTAACAAAAACCAATCCAACTTGCACCTTCCACTTCCACCCAAGTTCTTCCTCAGCATTAAATTTATCTGCCCTTAAAAAAGGAATTGGAATTGTTTGTTATGATATGTGAACAACAGATTATAGAAGTGTTAGAAAAAAAAGCCTGAATATAAATATCATAATTTAAATGTTGAACAAAGAAAAGCGATAAATGAATTATTGAGTAGTGATGACATTTTGGTAACCAAAGCAGATAAGGAGACTGCATTAGTAATACTAAATAGAAACCAGTATGTGTGCAAAATGGAAAAAATGTTATCAGATGAGCCATTTTATAGAATCACTACATTTAGTGAAATTAAAAAAGTCTATTTGTTTATAGATGGTCAAATTGAAGAGTGGTTTCCAACAGGACATATTACAGAACAAATAAGGCATTTTCTGTCAATTGAGGCACCTAGAATGAGTCACATATTTGGCCTAACCAAAATACATAAAAACCTGGATGATCCACTGATGTGGCCAATAGTAGCCAATAGTGGGAATAAAACAGAGGCCTTGGCTATCTTTGTAGATAAGCACTGGCAACAAGTGGTAGAGGGATGTATATTGTACATTAAAGATTCATTTGATTTCAAAAACAAAATCAAAAATGTCAGGGTACAGGAAAATGATATTTTAGTTACTCTTGACGTTAAGTCACTGTATACTTTAATACCCAACAATGAAGGTATGGAAATGGTTATGTTTGAATTAATGGAATCAAAGAAATTTTCATCCTGTACTGTTAGCTTATTAATGGAGATGTTGGATCTTATTTTGAGTTATAATTTTTTTGAATTTAATGACAAGTTATACCATCAAATTAATGGTGTAGCAATGGGTGCAGCGATGGCACCCAGTTATGCCAATATTTATATACAGGGTTCCATGGAAGTAAATATTGTGGGAAGAAATAGCCAGGGAATTGTTATGGCTAGGCTTGTATAGGCCCTAGGGCCGATAGCCTAGTACCAACCAATGAACCTATATGCATGGATGGGAAAGATGTAATGTTTTTGAAAATGTTTTTATGAAAAATATATTTTAAAGTGTTTTATTGACGATGCCTTTTTAATTTGGAGAGGTGATATCTAATCTTTAGATAATTTTCTGATATATTTAAACAATGTATGCCCTTTTTTGAAATGTACCTCTCCCTATGACTTTAGTGTTGTTAGTTCTTTAGATTTGAATATTTACAAAGAAGGAGAAGAAAGATTAATAACTGCCATTCACAAGAAAAAAGTACAAATAATGCTTATTTGCATTATGACAGTATGCACCCAACAAAACCAAAACCAGTATTGTTAAGGGCCAACTAAAGAGGGTGCATGAGTTAACAGACAAAGATTTTGATTTTCAAAGAGAAGGTATTGCTTTATGGAATAAATTTATCAGCAGAGGAAATCCTGAAAAAATACTCATGAATAGTTACAATGCAAGGTATCAAATGAGAAAGGAGGGGGCACATTGGGAGACTTATAAACAACAAGTAGATTTCATAACTTCTTTGCAAGCTGAAAACAGTTTAGACTCACAGTCTATCAAAAATATTGTTAAGAACAACCAGAAACTTTTTAGGTGCAATTCCGATGTCATGAAAGTACTGGGAGAAGCACCTACTTTTGTGCAAAAAAGGGAAGGAGTTTTAAAGATTTGTTTCAAAGCAAATTAAATCCCCCCAGAAAAAGCGTGCAAATCCTGGAATTTATACGTGTTTTAATTGTAATTTATGCAATTTTTTTATTGACTGATGTAAAAGAAATCAAGATTGGTGGTTATAATATTCAGCTAAAAAGTAGATATATGTGCAAATCTAAGTTTATAGTATATTTAATCTTGTGTTTGTCATGTGAATCTTTTTATATTGGATGCACTACAAGAGAGTTAAACAGGAGGATATATGAGTATAAGTATGCTGTAATCATCAAATATGACAAAAATGTTCTGGGCAAACAAAGAAAATGCATGCAATATTGACTTTAAGTTTTGTGATGTAGATGAAGTTTCGAATTTTGATAATAAATTTAATGCTGAGGAAGAACTTGGGTGGAAGGAATAGGAGTGACAGGTTAGGTTAAATGCCTGCCATCCACCTGGTTTAAATTATAGGGAAGACTTTATAGCCTTCCTTAAAAGGAAAGGGTTGCATCTTTAATTACAAGGTTATGTGTCTTTGTATCTGATTTAATAAGTGTTGTAACTTTTAGTCGCATCATTCAGTCTGAAGAAGTCCAGTGCAGATGAAAGCGCTTACTGTTTGATGTGTATTATATGTCATTAAATTGTTTCACCATTTTTTGGCTTATTTCTCCGTTTTTTTTTTCTTCAATTGGAATAAGACATGCAATAATATAGACAACAGAAACAAACACAATGTTCATGTCCAAGTTGTCTTGTATCTGTAATATGGTCTAGAAATGCAACCTGATCTAGTAACATAGTAATCAGAACTGGGTTTAGCAACAGGGATGGCCTTCGGTGAACAACTTGTATCAGCAATTTTGGGATTCATCTCAGGAGCACAGATATTTACTGGAATATCCTCTGGAACTGGAACACTGGATAACTCACTCTGAGATAAGAAGTCTTTTTCACAGGCTAAATGCTGGGGTACAGGCTCAGTCACTGGCATCAAATGTCTTCTATTCCATCTAAACTCTACTCCTTGTGATTCCACAATGTATGATCTCAGTTCTGGGCAAATACGTTTCACGACTTCAATCCAATCATAACCTCTGCGTGTTTGCATTCTCACTGTCTCTCCTTCACGTAGTGGACTGAGTGGTTTGCTGGACTTGTTATAATAAGTCTTCTGGGATAGGCACTTCTTTAACAGATGGGCTTTCACAGATCTGTTATTCTTAGCACTTGGAACCAACAAACTACTGCTGACTGGTAATGCAGTTCTGGTTTGTCTTGACAGAAGTCTCTGGGCAGATGAACCAAGATGTTTATCATGAGGAATATTTCTAAGATTCAAGAGATTCGGGAAAACATCACTATTATCACTATTATCTTGTTTCAACTTCTCTAGCAACTGTTTCACACTTTGAACTGCATGTTCTGCCAAACCATTTGACTGCGGGTACTCAGGGCTACTTGTAACATGGATAAAGTCCCACTCTTCAGAGAATCTTTTGAACTGCTGGCTAGTAAACTGTGTACCATTGTCAGGAATAACTTTGGGCGGACTATCATGGACTGCAAAATAACACTTCATCTTAGTAATGACAGTACTGGATGCTAGATTAGGAAGTAGGTCAATCTCAAGCCAATTAGAATAAGAGTCTACTAACACCAAGTGATGCTGACCATTCCATTCAAAAATGTCAGTGGCTACTGTTGACCAAGGTAGTTCAGCTATCTTGTTTAGATGAAGTGATTCCTTCTGTTGATGTGGCTTTCTACTATTAAATACAGAACAAGATGAAAGTATTCTCTCAATGCTTTTTTGACATAGAAGACCAAAATACTAGTCCTCTCGCCCTTCTTTTGGTGGAATGATTTCCTGGATGGTCACAATGCAAGATTGCAATATACTCTGGTTGCAAGAACTTTGGAGCAATGACTTTTGGAACTTTCATGATGATACCATTGTCAAACAAAATCTCATCTCTGTAAGGAAAATAAGGTTGCACTTCTTGAGGTAAACGAGATTGTTTTGACGGACATCCTCGATTGATAAAGTGGTTGAGCTTCTATAGAACTGGATCTGAGGCTGTGTGATTTTTAAGCTCATTGAAACATGTGGAAGAAAAATTTCTCACTTCCATGACTTCAAAATCAAGTTGCTCATCCTCATGCTTTTCAGCAGTATTTCTGGGTGATCTGGATAAAGTATCAGCAAGATAAAGAAGTTTGCCTTTTGTGTAGACAAGATTGAACTTGTACTTTTGCAACATCATCATATGTTGTACCCTGGCAGAAGCTGTATGCATAGGCTTTCTCAAAACAGTGACTAGAAGGTTGGTGATCTGTTTCGATCTGGATAGTTCTACCATAAATATAATCATAAAATTTCAAACATGCAAACATGGGTCTATATTATGTGATCAAATGCTTAGGTGAGTGAACACCTAAACATCCACCACATAATATCGAACTCCACAACAGCGAATGCCACCGGGAAACGGAACTGTTGGCTACCAAAAAAAAAAAATTACAGCCAAACTAAATGGGGGGCTGTGCCCACCACACCCCCCCCCAACTAAATATACCGACTCTGAGATCACTCTACGGTGGAGAAAACAGCAAAACACAGCAAACGACCAAGGGAAATCTTTCCCTCCATTAATTTGGCCGTTCGCTATTTTTTGCCTTCAATGTTATGTGGTCGATGTTTAGGTGTTCACTCACCTAAGCATTCGACCATGTAATATAGACCCACAAACGCAATTGCCAAGTGCTGTTTCTCTATATGAGCATACTGCTAGAGTTCTGGATGCAGAGGCAACAGGTTGAACCTCTTGAAGAATGACTGCAGCAAGACCAAATTTCGAAGTATCACAGGAAAGAGTAAATGTTTTATGAACATCATAGTATCTGAGAGTTGGTGGACTGGGGATTCTCTCTTTCAAGACATTAAATGCTTTCTGGTGCTGTTCCAACCATGACCAGGATACATCTTTACACGTCAACTCTCCTAGCGGTGCTGCTAGTTTGCTCAAGTCTGGAATGAACTTGCCTAGATAGCTAACCATGCCAAGAAAACATTGTAGGGCTTGAACATTGTCTGGAGCTGGCATCTGAAGAATCTCTGTTTGCTTGGAAGAGTCTGGTCGTAAGCCTGAACTGGTAAACAAATAACCAAAATAAGTAACTTCTCGTAACCTGAACTTGCACTTTGATGATTCAGCTTAAGATTCACTTGACGTGCTCTTTCCAGAACTTTCTTGAGGTTTCTGTCATGCTCAGCTTCACCATTACCTCCTACTAGAAGATCATCTACTATAACAGTACAGGGATACGCAGAAAAAATGTGCTCCAGTGCACGCTGAAAGACCTCACTAGCAGAATTTATCCCAAATGGCATTCTCAAAAATCTGTACCTGCCAAAAGGAGTAGTGAATGTAGTTAGCAACGAGGATTTCTTGTCAAGCAAAATTTGCCAAAATGAACTCTTTGCATCTAAGACAGAAAAAAACAGTGGCATTTGGCATCAGAGCTGCAACTTCTTTGACTAGACGTATTGGATGATGAGGTCTTTTCAGTGCTTTGTTCAAATCTTGTGGATCAATACATATTCTGATATCATCTTAGCTTTTCTTATGAGCTACCACCATGAAAGATACCCATTCAGCTGGTTCTTCATCTGGACAAATTACACCTTGTTGCACCATTTTATCTAACTTGGCTTTGACTCTGTTCTGCATAGCTACTGGAACATTCTGGGATGGTCTGATAACTGGGCTGACATCTGAGTCTAACTTCATGGAATACACAGCTGGAAGCTTGCCTAGTTTGTCTTCGAAAAGATCTGTGGTCTTCTAAGCTAACTTGAAAGCAATCCCATTTTCAAACTGTCTCCGAGCCCTAATAATGACTGTACATGCCTTTTGATCACATAAAATAACAAGGCATAGCTTCTCCCAGCAGAGCAACATAAAAGTACTACTGAGCCTTCAGTTTGAATCTCTTCACCACCATAAGCAACAAACTTTGCACACTTTGCCAAATCAAGCTTCTCACAAACACATACTCTAGCCAATGTTTCTGCAGACATAAGATTGCACTTTGAACCTGTGTCAACGTTCAGCTCTATGGGTCTTACATTTGTCCGAACAGTACAAAATGCTTCATTCTTTGCCCATAAATCTACTGCATTGACTGTTTCCTGAAGCACAGACACACCATCAACATAAAAAGTAGGGTCACAACTTTCTAACTGATCAACTTGCTTCTTGGAATGTTCCCCTTTAATAAAAGTATGTGTTCCTTTTGATTTACAGAACCTTTTGAAATGATTCCACTTATTGCATCTGTGACGTTGCTGACCAAAAGCTAAACATTTTTCCTTTTAGGCTCATGACTTCCACCATAATTATGACAGTTGGCAATAAAACTGGGTGAGGCCACATTCTTTGAGTTTGCTGAATCACTCATGCTTCACTGAGACTGTGCATGCTCTGGAATTTGCTAGAAAGGTATGGGGTTTCCCAAGGACTGTTGCAGGGTTTACAGTTGCTGCCATGTGCTTGGGCCTATTTCTTTTAACCACGTGCTACATACTATCAACATTGGCCTTAGAAGTTACTGGAAGCATGTATCTCTCATTTGTAAGCATATTTGTGTGCTTTTCTCTTAAGCTGATATATTTGACAAATCTCAGTGGCTTTATTCAAAGGTAAATAACTGTCACAAAGCAAAATCTTTCTCACAGCATCATCTTTAATACCATACACAAGTCTGTCTTTTATCAACTCATCCCTTAAATCATCAAATCTGCACGTTTTAGCCTTGTTCTCAAATCAGTTATATATGTTGCAAAAGTTTCACTAGGCTTTTGATCTCTTGTGTAAAATAAGTGCATTTCCATTGTATTATTCATTAGGGGGTTACTCATTTCTGTAAATTTACATTTTAAGCTATAGGGGTCTTCCCTTGACTCAGTCGGTGCATCTATATGATGCTTTTTCCCCTCTCCTGCAAAGACAGCAGATGCATATACAAATGAATGTTCTTTCTATGACTTCTGACCCAGCTAAATTAAGCAAAATAAATGCCTTTGTATGGTCATTTTTATCAGAAAATGCATCCTGTATGAAAATATGGTACTCTTGCTCAAACACTCTCCAATTCTCTACAATATTATTGTCAAACACAAGAGGACCTGCTTTTCAAAATCCATCTGCCAGGCCAACAAAGTATGCCCAAACACACTGTAGTAATACGGCCCTTGTAATTATATACAAACAAGCTGCTATGTGTGCCTGTAATAACATTCAAATGCACAATAAACTCTTTGAAGTACTGTACTTTGAGAAATATGCTTTGCAATGGCTGTATTTTGTGAAATAATTGTACTGCAAGACTGCACAAATGTGAACACTTCATACACTTCAGACAACTTGAATAGTTTTGATTAATGCAAAAAATTAGTGCTTAGAGAAAAAATGCAGTTGTTTCCCTTATTTTATCCATTTTATGCAATTCAGACTTTATTTCAGACATTGTCTGTATAGTTATTTTGAATATTTCTATTAATATGTCATAGTTTCAGATATTTATGTTACTTAGAAATTTGTTTAGAGCGTTCTAAATGCTTCATTTCATAATTTGTGAATAAGAAACCATTTGCGCAAGGTTTAATACCTGAAATTCATTCCTGACCTATTTTGTGAGTAATACGTGCAGTAGAGATAATTCACTCCTGTATTTTCCTCCAGTCATAACTGAGTGCCTCTTAATCTCAAATTGTGTTTCTGAGCTTTCATGATTTTTGTCTCGGAATTTTGAAAGTTGGTCATCTGAGAGTTGGGCTTTAGAAGTTCTAGACTAATAGCAATGTGCAGCTCTGCTGAAACATGCTTAATACCTAAATTACCTGTTTTAATTAACAGCTGTGTGGCATGGCAGGTTAATGCAGCACCCTACAGGTGCAATGGTCATGGGTTCAAAGTAGGGGACAGGCTGAATATGTCCCAGAGGTTGACATCATTCTAATTGCCACCACAAACAGTCCCTATGCCTATACATACCCAGTCCCCAGTGGCCACAGATATTGACTGCCTCCATTGCATTGGTGACACCCTGGATCTGTTCACTGATGCAGTGAACAAAAGGTGTGCTGAGACAGCGTCTGTCTTACAATGCACAGTGTCTGTGCTGGAACATGTGGTTGGAGTTCAGCGTCGGCCTTGTGGGTGTAGGTCAGCAACCCCATCTGCTTAAAGTCCACGTGGCCATGCACAATAATGCTGCCATAGTGGCAGTACATTCAGCACTACAGAAGGGAGTGTGCTGTCCACACCAAGACATGGCAGGCCATGGGCTCATGTTCCTGGGCATTTCTGTGGAGAACATGGTCCCAGCAGACAGCAGTCACCATCAGGTATTAACACTGCTTCTGATCTTGGGCATGGAGGTGCCAGTGTAACTCCTGGCAGAGCCAGTTCCGGTGTTCAGGCCCAGAGACAGTGAATTTTCAACTCTTCCAAGCATGGTTTAAAACTGTCCAACATAAACATATGTAGGGCTAGCACTGAGCTTGACTGTGTACACCCATATACTCACACACCACTGTCAAATGCAAGTCACCTACAGACACACACACCACAATTTCCTTCCTGACTCACAAACATGCTGTCAACCTTTTGGGTCAGCTTAGGCCTCCTGAACCCCCACACAACCCCCTGTGCAATGATGATACTCGTGCCACATCCCTGTCATTCTCATCATCAATGCAGGGAAATGCAGGTATGTGTCTGATGCACAGGGTGATTATATAAATTAACATGCACTTGTGCAATGCGTTGTTTAGCCATGCCACTTGTAGTGGTTGCTAACAGATACTGTATGCTGGCATCTGTAATGAGTAAGCCAAATAATGTTGTGTACCTTATGTTGTATGATGTTGTAATGGCTGTATACTTACATAATGAAAGGTGTGTCACGGAGCTGTTTCTGTTTCAGGATTCTGTTGGGCACACCTATGGACACACAGCAGCAGGACAGCCATAGACGTCACAGGACAGGCTAGACTGTCTGAACAGAAGAAATATGTCCTCGGCAAGGTACAGCACTATAGGTGCATGGCTCCATTAGACCATATGTATGTAACAGGCTAATAAGGGCAATGGCCTCATGCAGTGTACTCAGGCATCCCTAATCTGTGAAAAGGTCTGATACCCTTGATAAGTGTCACAAGGGTGTTGGGAGCTATCACATCTACAAGTTGTGGTGATGGAGATGATTCATCTACACATTTCCTGTGTCCAATACAGACATTTGCTCGATAACAGTTATGATTGTCATGTTCTGCATCCCATGGTGTAACCTGAATATGACATGCATTACAGCAGATGTGTGCTTCACATGCATGAGGGGCCTGTTACATATAGGGCGTACTGTCTGTATGACATACCTGTCTCTCCAACATGTAATTATACCACAATGACGGTGTAGGTATGTAGGTCAGGTAAGACATGTGTTAGTCCTAACACAGATGCATGGGAGGTTCACAGTGTGATCTGACACCTCCCTATATGGCAGCCATACACATCCCTACAAGTATTTATGACACAGACTAAACACGTACGGTCATGACACGGACTCCATAGGACATGTTATCTGCAATGTGTATTGAAGTACCATGGAACCTGTGTGACTGCTACAGTTGTAGGATATGCCTGTGTAGTGACATACCGAGGGTGCCATTGTAAACAATGATATGTGTGATGAGTGCCACCTTCAGTCTGGCAATGACAGTCTGTGAGTTACATCACAGAAAAAAGGGGAAGGATTTTTAAATAATTTGTTAACATTCGAAACAAAGTTGATTATAAATTTTAGCACTCTGCATCCTAGGGGGTTAAATCAGGAACTCAGTTTCAATTAATAAAGTTTGTATTTGTTTCTTCTATTCATATCAGGCACAAAGGTGTATTTGTATGTGTATGAAAATGTCACTTTAATTGTATTATAGTATTATAGGCAATTTGTTTTAACACAATCATGTATTAATTGAATGATTAAGTATAATATAAAAGAGAGTCATTTGGTGTTAAAGTTATTCCTTTTGAAGGTGAAAGCTGAGGTATCGGATGCACCAGTAAAATTTTTTCTATTGAATCCACTGTCTGCGTTGTTTTTTTTTTTTGAGTGTTACATCACAGACCTATCTGTTTATGACGTACAACACTGAATGCATCTCCACATCTCACTGACCACTGAAAGTTAAAGGCTACATTTCTCCCTGTGTCCATACATCCATGATTAATAGCTCAACTGTGTCTGGTGTGCGGACACTACTATATTTTCCATGGGTAGATGACTTTCCAAAGGATAGTATTATGCGGTCATCGGCATGTAGTAATTGTCAGTGGCTCAGACCGCAACTGAATGTGTGTCACAGGCCAGCATGGTTAACTGTTGGTTCTGTGTGGGATTCAGTGATAGCTCCCGATATGCAAGCACCTGCTAATGTAGACAGTCAGAGGGCACTGACAGTGGCTGTGACTGCAGAGAGGGAATGGCTAGAAGGGGTATGCTATCAATGATGTCTGGGGAAATCAACTGGTGACTGGTGTCATTGCAGCTTAGGTCTCCCAATGCTATCTTCCCAGATTATGACTGCCAGACACTTGCCTACCCACCAGAGGACATAATACTCATTAGATAACCTACACACTTTCCAGCAAGGCCCGCTGGCCTAATGTTGTCAAACACCTTGTCAGGCCATGGTAGGTAGAGTGAGTAATATTCCTGTCATCCACTGCATACTGTAACACTCAATGGGGTCCACCTGTTAGAGTTGGTAGGCATGATTTGGCCTTGAACATAACAGACTGTGTCTGGTCCAGTGTTAGTTGGTGTATGACACTGTTACTGCTCATATCCATGCTAACTCCTTTCATGGCATTTCATGTCACATGAGTCAGAGATCTGGGGACAATGCTTGGCATTACATGCTAGTTGTCCTTTGTGCAACTATTGCATTTGCTTCCAGCATGTTCTAAGAAGAGAGTCATCCAAGCTGTGTGTACAGAGTACAGACAAACACATTAGCGAAGTATAATATGTATATCATTTGAAGGTAAGATAGGGATTTCACACAGGTATTCTGCAGTTGGACATTACCAAGTGGTGTGTACTTGAAGGACACGATAACTTTGTGAAGACTGTGGAAAGCAGGGGAGTCCACAGAATTGCCAGTGCCTGACAACTACTAATGCTGGTCTCACCATCACCACTCTCACATAGGATACCATGCCCTGATATGTTTTCTGTCCCACACACAAAACAGTATTATAAAGCACATAGTGACAAGCAGGACGCAGCCTGTTTGTTCATCTACATAGCTGTTCTACATCACAAAAGGCCCTGTAGGCTTCACATACCTTTTCCAAGAGATGCCTTGATTAGCAACCTGGGCAATCAGTTGGCTTTTGCATGTGTTATGTCATCTGTTCCAGGGTTGGTGGTATGTCACTAGGGAACTGACAAGAGGGGGATTAGTAGCACAGCTGTAGCACCACAATACAATGTGCAATGTCCATTAACACAGATGCCCAGTCTTGCTGTAAAAATCAGCACACTACCAGTGAGCCATCATAGGCGACACTTTCATAGCACTTCATGCATCCTGCCCTTCAACACATTAGTGGTGCATATCTGCATGACATGGCTGTAAGGCCTACTGCAGCGAACTGGCCACCTTTAGCCAATGTGTGTTCACTTGCCACATGTCTTAGGCATGTCAGGCTGTACAGTTATGTACCTGACACATGTCTGTGTTCCCAAATCATACCACACAACAACCAGTGTGTTGTCTAATTGCTTGACAGGCATCGTACACCAACATAATGTCAGCAAAGTTGAAAAATTCCGCTATGCATGCACAGCCATCCACATCTTCACTGTAAGGTACCTACACACACTGTATATCAGGCTGTCAACCCCAAGGGTGTGGCAGCATGACCCTACCATTGCTGGACCTGCTGCTGAGATTTTGGAAGTGTCCCACCCCTCTACTCCTATGACACACAAACACAAAGTGTGACAGATGTGACTGCATTTCAAACCTTGCTGCCATGGTGTCTCCAACAGCAGTCATTACATATGGCAATGATCATTATGCCAACATGCACAGATCACATCCTGCACTACCTATGTGTGCAACTCCTTACCAGACACATTGCCAAACAGACACCTCAGAACATCCTGCCTCTGGAGTGCACAGTACACATAATACTGCATGCACCACTCTCTCACCACTCAAACACCCAAGGCAAAACACAAAATCACACCTCTTAGTCACAGGTGATTATATTGTGAGACACATTGATGTCTGTGTCAAGTGGTTACATATGGGAAAGGTCACAGATAGCTGTCTGTGGCTTGAAATAATGGGCCTTACCACACATTTTCACAAATCAAGGGATATCAGTGAACATAATATTGACATCATAGTTCCAACAGGTGTCTATGACTAGAGACATACATCACCTGCCTGTATGCAGACACATAACTGTGCTTAGCCACTCTGTGTCTCTCATGGGTTTACACATACCTTTCGGCTGTAGTTGACACTCACCTGGGATGATGGCTCCATACACATGTAAATTGAGGGAATTCAATAATCGCCTTAGTATCTGGTGTCATTGTCAGGGGATTTACTACATGTCTGCCATGGATGCCTTGCTCAACAGACATCAGTGCTTCACCACTGATGTTGTTCATCTCTCACCCCTGAGATATAGAGTAATGGCCATGGCTACTGACACCCCCACAAGTTGGCAATGAGAACACCATCTGTATACATCATGGTTATGCTGCTACACAGAGGGTATGGCAACACTGAAGCCCACTCTGTGTAATGGGTCCACACCCTGGATTATGCAGACGTGTGCAGGCAAGGACATCTGGTTCAAGGCTGTGGACAGCACCACAGCCATACCAGACTACATGTCCATCCACATCTTCACACCTCAAAATGACAGTATTCAAGGTAATGCAGGTGGTGTATACATACTCATTAGGGATAGATACACATTCAGATGTTGTGAAACACTCTTCCTGGAGACAATGTAGGTGCAATTCAGTACTGGAAGGGCATATACTCAAGCAATAGCTGGCTACAGGAGCAGCTCCATGTATCCAGACACCCATTGTGCGTATTTGTATGTAAATGTGTCTATCAAGATATATCATTACACCATGTTGTGGGGTGCGATTAAGTGACCAACAGCTGTGCTGTTTAGTTGTACTGCAGCTAACTTGCCCAAAGGTTAGTCAACATCCTTAACTACATTGTCCTGGAGCAGTGCCGTGACATCCCCAAGGGGAACCAATGTATTGCAACATGTGTTTACCAATATGTGTGACCACTGCATCCCCCCAATGTGAGGTCCTCCCTAGTGGGGTCTGTCCACAGATCAGTGTCATGAAAACTATGAGCAGTAACCCTCCTTGCAGACAATACAGACATATATTTCAACAAAGCCATGTATTACCTCCTGTGGGATGGTTTAAATAGCTTGACTGCACCTCCCCCTCTGATGGGACACCATGAATGCAGAGCTGTACACCCATGCCTTATGGCAGCAGCACTACAACTGCATGAACTTGGCTCTACCTGAGAGGAAGAACACAGGCTCCTCATGGCACAGCAGACCTGCCTAGTAGACAACTGCCATTATCAGGCTGTACAATAGGAGGTGGGCATTGCTGTGCGACAGTTGGGGTGAGGATGTCCTCCCTAAAATGGTGACACAACCTCCTCAGCTGCAACAACCACATAGAGTTGTGATGTTGTGTAGACACAGTACGTGACAAAATTAGTCACCCATACAAAGCAGAACCACAACACACAGTGTAGTTACATGTGTAACCTCAAAGCACAGGCCCAGATTGTCAGTGAACTCATACTTGATGCTATATAGAATGGGTCTGTAGCCATCACTACCCTGTAGTCCCACATGTTCTGCATCAACCTTACTCCCCTATCCCCACCACGTGACAAATGACATTCCTACAACCTGTCCCATAACTTCCATATCTATACAGCAGGTCGTCAATGGCCTCTCTATGGAGGATACACAGCATCTATTGGTCATGCTAACATCCCAGGCTGCATCCAACATGGGATGTGTCATGGAGTACTAACACCATTGGGAACACCTTGAAATCACACTGAAACCACTGGCTGAACCCCAGCTGACTGGACAATGGCAAATATTATACTCTTGCAAGAGAGGTGGTGGATGCACTGACCACCAGAACTATAGACCTCTTTGCCTAAGTATCCATATCTGTAGGGCTGTAGGGATAATCACCATGGAGCTGATCAGCACACATATATGTGATTGACACACAGTTGACTGTAGACAGTTTGGTTGTCTGACAGGGGGATGATGATTGCTAAACATGGTGGACATTTCCGGGGCAGTCACCAAGGACCTGGGTGAGAAGACATCAGGGCATACAACCCCCTGGACTGAGCCAAGCCATCTAACTATATCCCACACTCAAGCACCATGTACAAAGCACCCACTTAGGCATCCATGACACTATTATTGTAGGGGTCACTTAGTGGCCCATTGATAGCACTCATATTCAACATAGGGACATCCGCCTCCAATAGATCTGTAAGCAGAAGTGTTCAACAGGCTCAGTCGTGGGTCCTCTATTTAACCACAATACAAGTGAATACTGACTGTCTGTGGCTAACAATGTTGGCTGATGCCTGCAAAGTGTGAGCACTCATGGAGTCTGTGAGTTATTTCAATATCCTACAAGAGGGTAGTGATGAACAAATGCCTGTTGACATAGTAATGGCCATAAACTCCATGAAAATATATATGTAGCATCATTTGCATGAGTGGCACCTATGTACCTGGTAAGTAGGACATCAGTCGCAACATGTGCTGTACATACTCAATGGTGAAAAAACTGGGCACACAGACCTGGCCACACAGGTTTACACCTAATGTGCCTGAGACCACCATGTCTCCCCAGTGGTATGATGGGAATCATGTGTCATAGCTGATGGCACAATCACCTGTAATTGACATACTCATACCCTCCATGTACTCTTCTCTCAGCAAGCCAATATCTGAATGCAGTGGCCATTTAGTTATGGACCTTTCCAAGCAGTACTGGCACTTGCACACAAGAGTATACTCCCTCACGAGGTAACTTCACATCTTCAGCATGTGTTCAATGGGGATCATCTGAAATGAGTGTCATTGTAGCTTGTGAGATATAGACTACTCAGAGATGATCTCTGCCTTGCATATGGGGCAATGTGTGAGCATGCTTGATTGCAAATGCTGCATATCTATAGGTGGCATAGTATATGGATTAATCACTGTAAGGACATTAACCTGCAGTCACCCCCTCCCAGTTCTACAACTAGCTAACTCCCTCTCTAACTCACCTGCAATAGCAGACCAGGCCATTAGGTGGCACCCTTAACCCAGCATTCACCTCTTGATTTACCTTCTGCTCTCTTGTTTCCTTAACTAACATTTGGATCTCCCAGACCATACCTTTATACTCTCTCCTCACCCTTTACTACTACTGTCTGCAACCACCTATTCCATCTCAGACTCCTTGCTTATCTCTGCTCTTACCTACTCCTGACTTACCAATCTTATCCTTAGTATCCAGCTATACTGATTGTTTCTTGTCAAGCCATTTTACTACCTGCTTCAACCCGCTCCCTACCCCCAATTCCCACCCACCCCCATGGGGTCCTAACCTTATAGCTCCCTGGACACACCCCCTACTCTGATCTTCCAATCCTTCTCCTTCCCACCATAACTTCCTCCCACCCCCACTCACACCCTTTCACCGCTATACACTCACACTTATTCTATCTATTTCTCCCTCTAATTTCTTCCACTTACCCCTCCTAATTTTACTCCTTTATACACTAGAATTATCTCTTACATTTTACTCTTTTCTCTGTTTTACTCCTATCCTCTCTTTTCTTATCCTAAGTTGTTCTATACTTTTACTTAACAATAGAATACCCCTTTCTACTTCCTCCTCTCATACTTTTCTCACCTTTCTCTAATACTCCTACTCCTACTATGGCTCCATACCTGCCAACCCAGCTTTTACTCTCAAGTCTACTTTTTTCCACCCTATGCTCAGTTTACCTCCTATCCTTCTATGAGAAACCATTGTATGTCCAACCTTTCAATCCACATAAACACACTACAACATTTCTCAATCCACTTAATTCATATCCATATACTTCTTCTACCCCTAACTATCAACTACCTAAATTCCACCGACTTTCACATCTCAACTATGTTTTGCCTTCTGATAACAAAACTAAATTACTAACCTTTCTAAAATATAACCTCACTATGAAACCTATTAATCTTACCCTTCAAGCTGGAGATATCCACCCTTACCCTGGTCCTACTTTCCCTTCTCCCCTAGTATCCATACCCAAACTCAATAACACCTTCCTAATAGGACATCTTAATACCCAAAGCATAAACAACAAAATACCCTACCTGCATTCCCTCCTTCACATACATTCACTTGACATTCTCTGCCTCTCTGAGACCTGGCTAAAGTCTTCCACTAAAGACACTGAGATTACTCCCCAAGGCTACAATATGGTAAGACTTGACCGTCCCAACCGCAAAGGTGGTGGAGTTGCAATTCTTTTTAAAAATCATCTGAATATTACTACCCTTCCTGCCTCTCCAACTCAAGATAGCAAGGTAGAAGCAATCATTGCAAAACTCCAATTAAATTCCAAAAAATCCCTTTATATTATATGTATGTACCTACCACCTGGTAATAATATACCAATCCTCGAAAATTATCTTAGTTGGGTATCTGCCACATATCCCCAAGAAACCATTATACTAGGTGACCTGAACATAGACTGGAATAGCATTAATGCTGATAATCCTTCTTCTCATATCAACCTCCATGGTTTTACCCAAACCATTACCTCACCTACTAGGCTCAACAAACATAGTAATAGAGAAAGCATTTTAGACTGGATTCTCATAAACAAAGTCAAAGATAGTTACAAAGTAGGAACCTTGCCAGATGATGTTAGCGATCACTCCTTAACATTCATAACAAGGGAAAAGGCTGATTGTGTAAACCCCTGCACTATAAGAAATATATGCACCATCAAACATTTTAATCCAGAACTGTTTCAGTCTGAACTTAGTGCATGTAACTGGAACCCCTTAAAAACACTTCCTCTTGAAAATGCAGTACTATACTTTAACTCTACTTTTTTTATCCATTCTTGACATACATGCTCCTGAACGTATCATTAGAATTAAATCTAATGCAGCCCCCTGGCTCTCCCATGAAACCAAAAAACTTATTCTCACTAGAAATAAAGTCTGGGCCACATGGAGATCCCACAGAAATAACCCTGATCTTCTACACTTCCGCCAGCTTAGAAATCTAACCAAAAAGGCAATAATAGCTGACAAAAAAAAAATTCTACTTCGATCTACAACAAACTCACCTTAATAATTCTAAACTTTTCTGGTCTTCAGTCAATAGACTCCTCTCCCCAGGAAGTTCTAAAACACCTTCCCCACTTAATGCTGATCCTGATACCCCTCAACAAACTGCAGATGCTTTCAACACATTCTTCACTGAAACTATACAAGCTCTTGCTAAACAACTGAATGCCAACAACTCACACCCACCATGTAACCTTACAAACTCTTCCTTTAAATTCTCTCTACATCCTATCTCTACATCTTACATATACAGACTCCTTCTCAAACTAAAACCTTGTACCCCCTCTGCTGACAAGCTCCCTTCACTCTTTCTACAAAAAGCTGCCAAGGTTATCGCATATCCTATTTCTATTCTCATAAATAGGACAATTAAAGAAGGAATCATCCCAGATATCTGGAAGGTCTCTCATATTATCCCACTCCATAAAGGTGGTAACTCCATAGACTACTCTAACTATAGACCTATTGCTGTCCTCTCTCCTCTGGCCAAAATTATGGAGAAATGTATCCACCATCAGCTAGTACAACACCTCTCTCTCCACAACATTATAGTTAACTGTCAACATGGCTTCAGACCATAACATAGTACTACTACCGCCCTGCTTTCCTTTGTAGACACTATTAATCTGAACCGTAACAACAACCTACTCTCTTCTGCCATCTTCATTGACCTCTCCAAAGCATTCGATATGGTTAACCACTCTTTATTAATCAATACTCTTGAATCCCTATCTTTTGATATCCCAGCCATTAGATGGTTTAATTCGTATCTTACAAACAGAAAACAAGCAGTTCTCTGGAATAACCACATTTCTTCTCTTTTGCCTATTTCTATCGGAGTTCCACAAGGCTCCATTCTTGGCCCACTTCTCTTTTCCCTCTTCATTAATGATCTCCAAACAATAATCCCTCAAGCTACCTGCATTCAATATGCCGATGATTTAACACTCATCTGCTCAGCATCTTCCACCTCAGAACTTATCTCTCATACTCAAAAAATCTTTAATACCGTAGAATCATGGTTCTCCAGTCAATTCCTCTTATTAAATGCTAAAAAAATAAACTTCTCCTCTTCACCCCCACTTCCAGGACCCCCCCCCCCCTTAAACTTCACCATCTCCTCCAACAATGCCACTGTCATCTCTCCCGACTCTACCACTAAACTGTTAGGTATTACAATTGATAATAATCTCTCTTTCAGCCAACACATTAACAACTCCATAAAACTTGTTAATAGAAAAATAGGATCCTTATATCGTATTAGACCATTTCTGACACCTTCCACTAGAACTAGGATTGCTCACTCCCATCTTCTTTCTACTCTTCTCTATGCTTCTCCCATCTTTACCAACCTTAAGAAAAACAACCTTACCAAATTGGCAACCTGCTACAATAACATTGCTCGCTACAGGTAACCCCTACAGAACACATCACTGTCTCAACCTGAAACCACTAGGCTGGCTAGAGTTTCAAAACTATCTTGCAATCCAACAACTCACTATTGCCCATAAAATTCTGTACCAACCAAAGAACACCCCTATACTCTCTCAACTCATAATCCCCTATAACAATCTTAACTCTCTCCGCTCTTCTAGTAAACTATTGACTAGTTCTATAAAATCAAATAACACTGCTGGTGACTCCCTTTTTACCAATTCGGTAGGTACAAAATGGAATTTATTACCTAGCAACATAACAAAGATTACATCATTGCCTCTTTTCAAACAAAACATTAAACTGCACTTCCAAAACCACTGGCTGTGCTCCTGCAGTAAACCTGATTAACTTTCCACTACTTATACTCTACTTTAGAACTACCTCCTACATCTCGCTGACTCTATCCTCCACTTGGCTTTCTTCTTCTACTCCCACTTTTCTTCCTAATACTTCTTTGCTTGTTGACTGTCTTACTTGCTCTCCTTTCCATAACTAATCCCTTCTAACTTCCCTTATTCTTAGCTCTCTTTTCTCTTACTTCCTACCCTGTATCTTTATCATACAAAGTATTTTTTTATCTTTCTATAATGTTTTTTGGACTATAACTATGTGTGGTAGTAATTAATTCATTTAGTATCATTTAGTATCTTTATCATACAAAGTATTTTATGTTTGTATAAGTTTTTTTTTGGACTGCAACTGTGTGAATTAGTAACAAACTCATTTAGTAATAATATGAAACTGTAGAGTTGTTAGTTTTTGTCTTTTACAAACTTTCTTACAAACACTATGATGTTTTTCTTTTGTATTCTCTGTGGAGCTTTTCTCCCCGGGCCTCTACTGAAAATGGAAATATCTCCAGCTAGACTAGCCCGGTCAACAAATGTAAAATAAAAAAATAAAAATAAACCTAGTATGTGACATTAATAATACATGCTGGTGGGAGAGATTTGTTTAGCAGACTTTAACCCACCTTTGCAACAGAGCCCTGGCTAATGGCAAGTAGAGCACCTCAGTGCATCTAAGCACATGCCATCTGTATGATTGGCTGGGTGGCCATTATGTCACCACAGGGCTTCTGCCTGTGTCCCTCTTGGACTGGGGTAATATGTGCTGATCATGTAAATAAGGGTATACAGTTGTCTATGATTGTGATGGCTATATGGCCATTATGATAGTGAAGTTCAAACACTCTGTGGTTCCATAAGCTGATGTAAATTGCTCTAACAGGCACACACACAAACATGCCTAGATTGAGGATAGCAACGCTTCCAATTACTGCTTACAGGATATGGCACAGCACACACATAGTGCAAGTTGGCTGTATGTAGATTAGAAAACTTACCCATGTAATGGTACACAGTACAGATCACATTATGTGTTGCAAGCAACACACCTCATGTCTGATAGTACTGTCGGTTTAGGACATATTATGCTTGATGACATCAGCAGGCCAAGTTGTGGTCTGGCATTTTTTAGGGCCACATCACTTGCTACAACTAAAATTCTGCTAAGCCCTATTTCTTTGTAAGTTACTGAGCTAATCATATTTACACCATATGGACACACACATACACACACACACACCCATGGACACACACACACACACACACACACACACACACACACACACACACACACACACACACACACACACACACACACCAAGTGGCCTGCAGTGAGATCAGAACCTCCACCTATCTACCCTTGCACACTATAAATCACAGTACTTATCACATGTGCCACAGCTTAAGTCAGATGCTACTATGGCAGGTGGTAGTCTTAAAGTAGATGACATTGTAGAAGAGGGCAGTTTGGAAGCCAGCAGCAACTTACAGGGTCAAAAAGTGCATAACCATTGCAGTTTGACAGCCAGTGAAGGTTTATAGGTTCATAGGTTGGTACCAGGCTATCGGCCCTAGGGCCTATACAAGCCTAGCCATAACAATTCCTTGGCTATTTCTTCCCACACTATTTACTTCCCTGGACCGCTGTCTAGCAGGGTAACTGACGTGATCCCCGGGGTGCATTTCCTTTCTCCCATCCAATTATCAAGGTTTCTTTTGAAGAGGGCCAAACAGGTGCTCTGCTTGACATGTATGGGCAGTCTATTCCAGAGTCTGGGGAGTCTCTGGGTCAGGAACCTATCCCTCCAGCATGTTTTGTTTATTGTGATGACAAGATTTAGATTCCTGGAGCATGTGGCTCTGAGGGATTGGGATTTCTTTAAGTGGAGCATGTCCAACAGCTCTAGGTTTGACATGGCCTTGTATGTTAAGCAGAGATCGCCCTGGAGTAGACGATATGCGACAGAGTATAGCTGGAGTTTTTTTAAGGCGGTCAGCATAGGGCATCTGCTTTAGGCCTGTGATTCCTTTAGTAAGGTATTTCTGCAGCCTTTCCAGTTGTTGCAGATGTCTTGAGAGGTACATACCAAATGGGGTGTTGTATTCTATAATAGGTCTAATGAGGGATAAGTACAGTGGGACAATGACCTCCTTTTTTTTGGATGAAAAGCCCTTAGTGATGAGGTGTGCCACATAGAAGGATTTCCTGACTGTTGTGGCAATGTGGTTATTGAAGGTGAGACCACTGTCCACGTGTGTCCCTAAGTCTCTTAGCACACTTTCTGTGTTTAGTGTACTGCCACCTATGTGGAAATTCATGGTTACATGTTTTTTTCCTAAAGGGGATAACTATACATTTCTTGGCATTGAGCTTGAGCCCATGGCTCTGGTACCAATCATCTGTAAGGCCCTTTTGTAGAATATCCACATCATTTGGAGATTCAATAATGGCTCCTAGATTGCAGTCATCTGCGAACTTTGTTAGCCAGAGTCCCTTAGTGTTGGCCTGTACTTCGGAGAAGTAGATGCCAAACAAGAGAGGTCCCAGGACTGGACCCTGAGGTACTCCACTTGTCACTTGTCTGGAGCTGGATTTGGAGTCAGCTACTTTTACAGTGTGGGTTCTGTCAGTAAGCCAGTTGGCAACCCATCAAGTGATGTAGGGATTAATGCCCAGCTTAGTAACTTTATCTATGATACCAGAGTGGGGGATGGTGTCAAATGCCTTGGCGAGGTCCAGATAGGCTGTGTGGACTGCCTTACCCTCATCCACAACTCTGGAGACTGATTCGAAGAAGTCAGTAAGGTTCAGGAGACAAGATCGGCCCTTCACAAACCCAAACTGGGTGAGGTCCAGTGTTTTAAGGTTGCCAATGTCTTTGTTTATAAGTTCCATGATAATACGTTCCATGGCCTTGCAGATCAGGCTCGTCAGACTGATGGGGCGGTAGTTCCCGGGATCCAAGGTGGATCCTCCCTTGTGGAGTGGGATAGCTGTAGCTGTGCACCACTCAGTGGGCATGAAGCCTGAGGTGAGGGTATGATTAAGCATGACACTTAGGTGAGGTGCCAGTTCATTTTGTAGTTCATGTAGTACACAGCCCGGGATGTCATCTGGTCCCATGGATGCTGTATTCTTAGCTTTGGAGAGTGGGTTTTTTACCTGTGTGGCCGTTATTACCGGAATTTGGCAATCTTCCAGTATTGAGATGGGCCATTTAGGGGGTGAGAGGGGGGTGAAGTTGGCACTGAATCGATCTGCCAGGATATTGGCAATATCCTTGGGATCAGTATATTTAATGCCATTCTGTTGTAGCTCAGAGCAGATCTGAGCATTGCCATTTAGATTCTTGACATAGTTACAGAATGCCTTGTGGTTGTCTTTGGAATCTTTGGCAATTTTATCTTTGTAACTAGTTTTGGAGGATTTTATGAGGGATCTCAGCTTCTTACTGAGGATGGTAAGGGAGTTTTTTGCATCCTGGGATTGTCCTCTTTTCTGCAGCAGTTTTTTTCCTTTTGTTGTAAAGTTTGTTTATGGCAGGGGACCACCAGATTGGCTTCCTTTTTTTGGAGGAGAGCATCTTGGTTTTATTTGGGATGGCACGATTCATGCATGAGTGGATGTACTCATACAGTGCCTTACTGTAGGACTCAGCAGTCGAACTTTCAGTTCCCGTCTGCATGGGTGTCATGAAGTTTGTAACTTCTGACTTGAGTAGCATGAAGTTGGCCTTGGAGAAGTTTTTTTGGGAGGTTTCCTTACTGGGGGGTGGGGGTGGGATGTGGATGTTAAGGGTGATTAGCTTATGGTCTAACATGACCAACGAGGAGGTGACCATAGGTGTGGAACATCGATTTTCCATGTTGGTAATGACCAGGTCTAGGATATTGGTGCCCCTGGTGGGACTATGGATTAGTTGATCCAGGGCATTGGAATTTATGAATTCCAAGAACCGTTGGGCAAAGGTGTTGGTACATGAGTAGTTTTCCCAGTTAATGGCAGGGTAGTTGAAATCACCCAGTATTAGGATGTTTGGTTGTATATTAATATTTTCCAGTATGTTTAGAAAGGTGTAGTGAGAATCTTGGGGCATGGTGGGGGATCTGTAGAAAGCTACAATTTGGATTGCAGTCTTACCTAGTGTTAGTTGCACCTGGAGAATTTCAGATGCATTGTGTTGGGCAACTAACCTGGTGGTGTGAATATCCTTGGTGAATATGGACACTCCTCCACCTTTACAGGTTCGATCCTGGTTTGGTAGCCGAAAAGTGTGGTAAGAGTTGTAACCTGGTATTGCAGGGGTGCCCTCTGTAGCCTTGAACCAGGTCTCAGTTACTGCACAGATAACGATGTTCTCCATTTTTAGGAGTGCCTCGAGAGAGTGCATTTTGAGGTTTAGACTTCTAGCATTGAGTAGCATTACCTTCAGATTTTGCATGCTTGTACCTGTTATGGTGGTGGTTTTGTCCTTTGAACTTTGCCTAAAAAAGGCACTATAAGAGTGGCAAGAGCCTTAGCCAGTAACCTGAATCCCAGGGGCGACAGGTGCATACCATCTCTGGCAAAGCATCATGGTCTGTCGATCATGTCATCTCAGGCAGACAGATACTGGATCCCGTTTGAATGACACCAGAAGCTTAGCCAATTGTTGAAGTCAATCATTTTGTCCTTATATTGTGGTATCATTCTGGGCAAAGGCAGTATGCTACTCAGGGCTAGGATCATACCTGCCTGGGCCACATGATCCGAGAGCTCTTCCATGTCTCTTCTCATGTAGTCCAGGGAGGTGCATCTCAAGTCATTCATTCCAACATGGACAATGACAGAGTCATATTTGTACTTGTTGTGGAGTGACTTGAGTGCATGAGTTATGTGGCGGATCCTGGCACCCAACAGGCAGCTCACTGTAATTTTCTCCTTGTTCAGCCTGGTGAGTGGGACATCAATGTGCCTGACTATAGAGTCTCCTATGACTAAAGTCTTAAGTACGTTGTCTTGCCTTAGGGGCTGTTGCTGGGTGGCACACTGGTGTTGTGAGCTGTGTGACACTTTGGTAGTGATTGGTGTTTGTTTGCTTTTTAGCTTCGGAGGTCCTTGTTGCTTGGGCAGGTTACAGTTAAGGGCCTCTGCATATGTGGATTTAGTTTTGCTATGTGTAGGTGTTGGTGGTGTGAGTTTAGAGGGGCTATGTGTTGCTTGAGGTGTAGTGTGGGTGTTAACCTTCTCCTCTTGACTGTCTAGCACAATCTTGGGTAGAGAGAGCTTTGCTTCCAGTTTGGCTATGTAAGTGCATCTCTCACAGGTTGTAGTGTTGGGTGGTAGAAGGAAAGGGTTGTCTGTGTACATGAGACAGTTGCTGCATTGCCCCAGTATGCCCAGATTCACCAGGTGGACAGGAGAAATCAATGGAAGCTGACCCTTGGACATGCCTGGTTTGGTGCTTTTTTTTTAAGTACAGGAGCTGTTTTCCTTTACCTTAGCAAGGTACTTTGCAATTATAGGCTGTTTAGTGCCTATGATTAATTTCTCCTTATTAATAAGGAAAGGTGAGTGCTTGTATCAGTTTAAGGCTTCCTAGTGCTTTCCAGCAGGTATTAGAGCAAGTGATAGTCACAGGGCTGCTTAAAAGTAAGATGAAAAAAAATGGTTTATCCTAAACAATTCAGTGTGCACTAGAGAAGTTAGATGTGAAAGTAGGTAACTTAAGTTTTACCTGTCTAAAAAGTTAAGATTTAGTGGAGAGTCACTATGTTGAAAACAGCAAGATAGATTGAAAGGGGGTGATCAATTTTGTATTCTGGTACTATGGAATGCAGTAGAATGGCCAATAAATTTAAATAGCTGAAGGGGAGTGATTTCACAAAATGATAATTTTGTGCTTACTCACACAAGCCAGTGAAAGCAGAGATGAAATGAGATACATGGTCAAATTAACATAAGAGGCAGGCAGCTAGAAAGATTGTGGTATTTAAGAACACAACAGTGACAGGGTGGGGTGGGGGGGGTAAGAACACAACAGTGACAGAGTGGGGGGTGGGGAAAAATTCCTGCCTGACTCACAAGAAACAGAGCTGTGGTGTCTTTTGAAGTTTTAATATGCAGTTAAAAGCAGAACACAAGCAAAACACAAGGTAAAGAAAACAAATTACAGCACTCAGAATATAGAAAGACAATAAACCAATACAAAATACAACAAATAAAAAGCAAACCAACCTTTCCCACACAGCAAAGTGTAGCAGAGTCTGGGTGAGCCTTATAGGTTTCTTAGTTGCTTGACGGGGGGATACGCGCGCACACACACACACACACACACACACACACACACACACACACACACACACACACACACACCAAGTGGCCTGCACAGAACTTATCACACGTGCCAGAGCTGATGTTTATTTTATATGTGATTGCAGGCAAACTACTTGTGGATTACACAAACTAGGCTTGTGCTGAACAGCATCTGTGGCCTGCAAAGTGATATTGTTTCATACTGTTATCTGTATGTAGTATCCTAGCAGTGAGATAATTGTTATTATCCTAGCTATGTGTCTACAATTACCAGTATGGCCATATGTGGCTGTTTGCACTTGGATGGGCAATCCTGTGGCAGGAACAATGTGCCTTGTCCATGCATGCACTGACAACATTATACATTACACCACCTGCTCACCTGTTGCTGTATATGTGGTGACATCCAGCAAGCACAGGGGTCTGTAGGTTAAGTGCATTAGGTACTGTTGAGCCTTACTTTGGATCCTCTGAGCAACATTATAGATGTGTGATAGAGCAGCTTTACTCACCAGTATTAGAGTATGTAGGGCAATACAGATATCCTCACACATATTTCTGTAGATAACAATGATGTATTTATACATGTAGCTGTGTGTGTGTGTGTGTGTGTGTGTGTGTGTGTGTGTGTGTGTGTGTGTGTGTGTGTGTGTGTGTGTGTGTGTGTGTGTGTGTGCGTGTGTGTGTGTGATATGTATATGTGTTATGTAGATATATGGGGAGAGACTGAGAAGTATGTTTGTGTAAAAGCACAAGAACTGTAGTTCAGGGTTGACTCTGTCTGATGCAAACAGTACACAGCCAATACATATATAGGTACAGGTTGTGTGGGTTGCCTGGCATCAATTTTACTATATGTATGTGAGTAAAAGTGTCACTCCCTAGGGCCCTAGGTTGTCAATGAATGTGCTATGCATTGTCTCTTAGCCAAAGCCATGGGATACTGGGCATGGCTACGTCTGCCTACAGGGACATCATCAGGGGATCCCTCTTCTGAGTCCTCCTGCTACTGTGGCTGTGGTGACCCAGACAGTGGTGAGGGGTTGTGTATCCCTTCCCTTTGCTGATCCTGCTGCAGCTGTTTCCGCAGGATCATATTGTGTGGTATAGCACATACTTTGAACATATGTGCACATGTGGCTGGAGAGTACTGCAGGGCTCCACCAAATATATCGAGACACTGGTACCATGACTTCAGAAGCCCAAACTCATGTTCTATGATTTCCTAGTTTGTGTATGTACCTCATTATAGCGTTCTTTGGTGGGTGGGTGTGCATTTCTGATGGGTGACATGACCCATGTTTCCAGGGTGTAGCCAGCATCCCCCAGTAAATGGCCATCTGGGATGCCCCCCTAGCAAACATCTGGTACAGCTGTGATGCATGCCAGATATGGGAGTTGTGATAACTACCAGGGCTGCCAGCATACACATTTATGATAGGCCCGTGGGCATTGCACATGACCTGGCAGTTGATGGAGTGGTACCCCTTGCAGTTGACATAGATTGTACCCTCCTCACAGGGTGGTGCCTTGATGTGTACGTGAGTGCAATCTATGGCACCCAGTACTTCAGGGCAGTGTGCTACACACTAGAAGTGTTGTATTTTGCTGGCCATCTTCTCAGAGGTGAGGGGAAAATAAATGTGCTCACTGGCATGTGGTAGCAAGGCATCCAGGAACTGATGGAGTACCCTGAAATCCGATGTCTGTGAAACCCCAGTTGATCTTTGGAAAGTACTGTAGCTAGTATCCTAAGGGCTACACATACCTTTGTTTCCACTGGGATGGATTCCCTTCTGTTGGCTCTGGGTCTGAGTTGGGGGAGGCAGAACTCAGTGAGTTCCCGTAGTATGTCCCTGTTCACCATGTAGCGCTCTACAATCTCCAGCTCATGTAACTCCTGGAAGGTTACCCTGGGCCTGAAAAGTCTTCTCCTTCTCTGTCTAGGTCTATTGTCAGCAGCAGCAGCAGTGACTTCAGCATCTAGCACATATAGGTGCAGCAGCCTCTTGCATCCTTTCAGTTAAAATTCCCCAGTCAGTACTGCAGTGATTCAGAGTATTGTGGAAAAATCAGAATGCAGGGTGTATGCATATTTTATAGAGCTCTGCTATAGGTGTAGATTATGATATTGGGTAACTATGATGCATTGCACCTACATACAATATAATGAACATAATTTCATTTTAGGTTAATCAAGTGTCAAAGCTAATCAAATACATTTTTTAAAACATGCTCAGAGTGGCAGTGTGCCGCACAAACGTGTGTACGGAAGGTAAACAAAGCTCTCCACGAAAGGATACGCTCAGCCAGGCAGGGCACTGTGCAGACATGAGCACCTAAGCTGAAATGAGCTTAAAAGTCAGTAGACACCCCCCACCCAGTATCAGCTACTTCCTGTGTAAACAGCAACATGGGTCTAAGCCTACACGAAAGGGATATGTGGACTTGATTACTCCTTTCTGCTATTCAGTACATCCACCTCATTTACTTAGGTATCCATGCTCACAGCTTGGAAACAAAATGCTTCAGAGCCCAACCACGTTAGCAACAGCACCAGTGCACCATTGCAGGGGCTCCATATACAATCATGTAATACACTTCTGTCACATACTAATTTGTTTTTTTCCATTTTTTTTTTCTACAAAGCACGTTTGCGCACCTCAGCACACCGCACAAACATGCCCAGATTATTTAAAAAAATAATTTAACTTATTTCCTTTCATTTTTCTGGCATGTAAAATGATAATTTCGGTCATATGTGTATGTGGTATGACATTTCTGTGCAAATATCTACATTTTTGCAACCTCTTTTGTCTGTCTACACTCCTGTACATGGAATTTTTCCATGTACACTACAGACACTGACATGGGATCTGAAGAAATGTCTATATGCTTGCTGGATTGCTCTACCTGCCTCATTTGCATGAGATTCACCTGCTTATGAGGTGATTTGCATGCCACAGAAGTTTCCGGGTTGCTGCATGTGTGCAAGCCACTCAGCAGCCCTTACTGAATCTAAAAAATTTGTGGCCATGTAAGCAGCATGGCATGATGCTTACACAGAAAAAAATGTGTAGGCTTTATGAAACTCACCCCTAAGGCTTAATTGTTTTCCTTAGTCATGATTATTCTTTAAGCCATAACTGGATGAAACTCTAGAATGTAGCTCACAGCATCTAGGACCCCATTGCTCCTAGTGGAATAGTCCCCCTCCAGATGTCTGGTTTAAATCAGTTATTTACAAGATGAAGTGTGTGAGGGGAACGGGGCTGTTACGGGGGGCACTATGCGGCCCTTTATCTCCGATGACATTTTATCTAAGGTTAACCCAGGCTATAAACATAAAGCCTCAAAAACAATATCCATCGAAAAGCTTTTAAGCAAATACTAACCATCGAACTTGCTTTTTATCATATAGGCTCATCATCATAAATCCATCCATCGAATACTCATAGTTGACCAATGACGAGGAAGTAGCACAACAGGAAGATTAGATTAACACTGGACATTTGTTATTTGGATGGCTGCACCCCCCCCATACCCTCACTAATTATATATACCAACTCCAAGATCACACTATGGTGGGGAAAGGGCAGGTTTGCTATCCTGTACTCAAGATGGCCAACTATGAGTATCCGATAAATGGATTTACGATGATCAGCCTATACTACAAAAAGCATATTCAATGGTTAGTTTTCACTTAAAAGCCATTCAATGTATATTGTCTTTGTCGAATAAGCACAGACCCCTCTTTTTCTAAGTTCTGCTGTCTACTAAAATCAAATTTAGTTAATCAGACAGAATGCATCTGTTACCCACCTCTGGTCTCACCACTGAAGTCTAAGTTAACTCATCTCCACTATAACCCAACCACTAAGATCCTTTATTCAAATCTCTAATTTATTTTTAATTTCTCAACTGTTTTGAAACTTCTGCACATAATTGTAAATTCATATATTGGATTTACTATGTATCCAAACTAAGAATTACTCTACCACTGTAATGTTTTATCGTCACATATATGTTATTCTACTCTTGTCTATTTTGTATGTCTGGTCAGTTTTTCATGTCAGGCTGAGTGAAACTGATCAGAATTGATAGGTGTTCTACCTTGGTAAACAAATTAAAATAAATAAATATGAATAAATGAAAAGTCATACGTATAACTGATATCAGTCCTGCTGACTCTGCAATAATTACCAGTCATTATAATGTCAAACATGATACTACATGGAATGCAAAAATCAATTGTCCATCACTGTATTTCCATGTGGGTAATGCTCTCCTTGCAGATTTGTCCAAAACCAGGCTATTGTACATCTAACGCTCATAGATACTGAATTATGTTCTTCTTTCCTATCCATGGCCACATAAGCAGGTTCAGGGCACATAAAGTCTGGTCCCCAGTTTTAAAGGCAAGACTGACTCTATTCTTTTAAGCTTCTCAAGCACTTGAGCTTCCTTAATATTAGAACTAAAGCTAAGATTTTCCATATGGCAATATTTCTGACTGTGTTAGGAAGAACAGCCAAGTCATCCACAGGGCTTGCAGTATCTGAGGGGTGGCTCAACAAAGGGTTAATTGGGACAGTAGGCAATAGTTACAGCACTATTAATGCAGACCTCATATGCCTACTGTTGATGAGTGGTTCATGTATTACTGCCCAAGAGGTAGACATAGTATTACTACTGCCCAAGGGGTAGACATAGTAGTACTACTGCCCAAGACGTAGACATAGTAGTACCACTGTCCAAGAGATAGACATAGTAGTACTACTGCCCAAGACGTAGACATAGTAGTACCACTGGCCAAGAGATAGACAAAGTAGTACCACTGGCCAAGAGATAGACAAAGTAGTACCACTGCCCAAGAAGTAGACATAGTAGTACTACTGCCCAAGACATAGATATAGTAGTACTACTGCCCAAGAAGTAGACGTAGTAGTGCCACTGTCCAAGAGGTAGGCATAGTAGTACTACTGCCCAAGACGTAGACATAGTAGTACTACTGCCCAAGAAGTAGACAGAGTAGTACCACTGCCCAAGATGTAGACATAGTAGTACCACTGTCCAAGAGACAGACATAGTAGTACTACTGCCCAAGACGTAGACATAGTAGTACCACTGTCCAAGAGACAGACAAAGTAGCACCACTGCCCAAGAGATAGACAAAGTAGTACCACTGCCCAAGAAGTAGACATAGTAGTACTACTGCCCAAGACGTAGATATAGTAGTACTACTGCCCAAGAAGTAGACATAGTAGTACCACTGTCCAAGAGGTAGGCATAGTAGTACTACTGCCCAAGACGTAGACATAGTAGTACCACTGCCCAAGAAGTAGACAGAGTAGTACCACTGTCCAAGAAGTAGACATAGTAGTGCTACTGCCCAAGAAGTAGACATAGTAGTACTACTGCCCAAGACGTAGACATAGTAGTACCACTGCCCAAGAGGTAGACATAGTAGTACTACTGCCCAAGACGTAGACATAGTAGTACCACTGTCCAAGAGATAGACATAGTAGTACTACTGCCCAAGACGTAGCCGTAGTAGTACCACTGTCCAAGAGGTAGACATAGTAGTACTACTGCCCAAGACGTAGACGTAGTAGTACCACTGTCCAAGAGATAGACATAGTAGTACTACTGCCCAAGACGTAGACGTAGTAGTACCACTGTCCAAGAGGTAGACATAGTAGTACTACTGCCCAAGACGTAGACGTAGTAGTACCACTGTCCAAGAGATAGACATAGTAGTACTACTGCCCAAGATGTAGACATAGTAGTACCACTGTCCAAGAGACAGACAAAGTAGTGCCACTGCCCAAGAGATAGACAAAGTAGTACCACTGCCCAAGAGATAGATAAAGTAGTACTACTGCCCAAGAGGTAGACATAGTAGTACTACTGCCCAAGAGGTAGACAGAGTATTACTAGTGCCCAAGAGGTAGACAGAGTATTACTAGTACCCAAGAGGTAGACAGAGTATTACTAGTACCCAAGAGGTAGACAGAGTATTACTAGTGCCCAAGAGGCAGACAGAGTATTACTAGTGCCTAAGAGGTAGACAGAGATGTCTTGGAAGCTGAAGAAATGTGCAGTAACTGCTGCTTATGAAGGGCACATAATAATAATTTACCATATGGAAAGATAATGTAAAATTACAGGCATTATTTATAGAAACAGTAACAATGGAATATCAAGACAAAATTGAATAGGGCTGTAATTAAAACATGGGGCCATTTGCTCTAGATATGAAAAAAAATACCTGCTCCAGCCAGCATTCACATAATGATAAGACAAGCTCCCCCAACCCCCCACTCCTCCCACTGCCTTATAGCTCTATAGCATTACTAATTTCTCTCTCCATCTCTGCTTTTCTCTTAATCTTTCGTCTCTTACTCCAGCTTTCCTCTAATCACTAAACCCTGCCCTACTTTTGCTCTCCATTTCACTACCTCTCACTCCTCCCACTTCCTTGCTGCTCTAATTTCTCTCTCTCTCTCTCCACCTCTGCTTTGCCCTAAATACTTCCTCACTTACTCTTCCCTCCCCGATCGACTGTATCTTTTTACACTATAATACCACCACACTATCAATAGCTCCACTTCCCACTTATCAATAATATACCCACTTAATATGACAGTATGCTGCTGCACTTTCTCTTACCCCTTATTCTGTTCCTTCTCTCCAGGTTATCATCTTATCACTCTTACCTCCCATATCCTCCTCTGTCATCCACTCTTCCCCAAGTAACATCCACCTTCAACAACAACCCTAACTTTCCTATCGCACCCTTTCTCTACAATATCTCCTTTATTTATTATCACAGGCTAAAACAGTTAAATTTTTCTTACACTTCCCTAAACATAAGTTCAAACTCACTACCTACTATTTCTATTTCTCTAAATCAAATGTACTTCCTATTACTCTCCTACCAGATGGTGACATCCACCCCAATCTTGGTCCATCTTCTTCCTCCTACCTGGCCTCAAATTATGGTCACCAACTACCCACCTCCCCTACTAAGCATCTGTCTATATACTCCATAAACCTACAAAGTCTAACTAATAAAATCACAGACCTACATTCCTGGATGGACCACCACTCTTCCCGCACCTTAACTCTCTCAGAAACCTGGCTTAAACCTCACATCCAAACTCTGAAATTCTACCCCCTGGTTATAACATATTCCGTCAAGCCAGACTCTTCAAAAAAGGGGGAGGTATTGCTATCATGTATTCAGATCAACTTAACATCTCCACCCTCTCCTTACTCTTCCCTGGTTTTTCACCTGCTGAACTTATCTTTCTCAACTGCTACCTTAACCCACACAAGAAATTTGCAATAGCATCTAACTATATACAATACCTCCTGGTAATAATCTTCCAGTTCTTGAATCTATTTTATCCTGGATCTTCCAACATCTATCTTATGAGACAATCTTACTAGGTGATGTCAATATTGATTGGAATAAACTCTCTCCCTCTCCCCTAGCCTTACTATAAACCTTTTTGGTTTCAATCAACTTATTTCTGCTCCCACCCGCATCAATAAAAACTCCAGCTCCATTCTTGATTGGATCTTAACTTCTAACCCTAAACAATACTATAATCCCATCACTTCACCAGACTCCTTAAGTGATCACCTCCCTATCTCAATACTAAGAGTACCTTCTCACACCTCTAAAACCCACTTTTATAGGGACTGCTGAAACTGTCCAATTTTAACACAGAAACTTTCAGCTACCAACTATCTCTCATTAACTGGTCTTAGCTGTTCAACCTTCCTCTAAATGAAGCTCTTCTTGAATTTAACAATATTTCCTAAGCATACTAAACACCCTTGCACCCATGAGGAAAGTTAGGATCAAATCTAACCCCACACCCTGGCTCTCCAAAGATACCCTTTCCACCAAGAAACTTAGAGACACTACCTGGAAACAATGGACAAAGTCAAAATCTTCTTCTCTTCTTAAATTCAAAGAACTAAGAAACCTTACCAAAAACCTTATAAACCAAGACAAGAAAAACTTCTATCAAGAAGCTCAATCTACCCACATTTCTAACCCAAAAAGATTTTGGTACACCACTAATAATATTCTCCATCAAGGGAAACCTTCTACCCCCAACTCCTACCCCAATAAAGCACCTCTCAAAACAACCATCCTACTAAATAATTACTTCATTGACTCTATCCATAAACGAATCCCCTCCAGACACTAACCAATCACAACCCCTCACTTCCCCCACCATCTGCCTCCACTCAGCTTTATCCCTGATACCTGTTTCCACTGCTTATATAAAAATCTCTTTTGCAGAAACTTTATCCTTGTTCCCCCTCCTTCGACAAGCTACACCCCCCAATTTCTCAAGCTTGCAGCCAGTACTATATCATATCCCCTTTCAATCCTAATTAACCACTCCATCAAAGCATCCTCTGTCCCAGAAATCTGGAAATCCTTTTACGCTATTCCACTTCATAAAGGAGGCAACTCCACTGACCCTTCCAGTTTCCAACCTCTAGCCATCCTCTCTCATCTCTCAAAAATTCTAGAGAAATGCATTCACAGACAACTTCTTTAACACTTACTCCAGGAAAATCTCCTCTCAGCATGGATTTAGGCCCCACCACAGCACATCAACAGCCCTTCTATCCTTCACCCAGTCCATAGTAGAGGCAAGCGATAACAATAAACTGGTGTCATGCCTATTCCTCGACCTCTCCAAGGCATATGACACCATCTCCCACCCTAAGCTTCTTACTAAACTAACTGAACTCAATCTTTCTGCTTCCTCTAGTCTCTGGTTTGGTTATCTCAATAACAGACAGCAATACGTTAGATGGCAAACCTCCTGCTCTCCTTTCTTACCAATCTAAACTGGAGTACCCCAAGGATCCATTCTAGGCCTCCTCCTCTTTAATATTTTTACTAACAATCTATGCTCCACCTGCTGCACCTCATCTCTGATACAGTATACCAATGATTCTACTCTTATTACCCTCTCTGACAACCCTACTAACCTTCACTTTCTCACATAGACTGCTTTCAACACCACTGAACACTGGTCAACTAATAACCAGGTCATTCTTAACCCAAAGAAAACTAAACTTCTTATTTTTCTTCCAAAGTCCATGTCTAACCTAAAAACTTCCTTCAGTCTCTCTTCACTAGACAACACCATCATCCGTGCTGACTCCCATACCAAACTTATAGGAGTTAGAATTGGCGATCAACTCAAATTTGGCCTTCATATTCAGCAATCTATCATAACGACTAATCAAAAACTTAGTCTTTTGCATAGAAACAAAAAATTCTTATCCATCACCTCAAGGAATTCACTAGCTCAAGCTTACCTCCTCCCCTGTCTACTATATGCTTCCTCTATACTTACCCATCTCCAAACAAATCTTTTAACCAAACTTGAACGAACTTACAACCAGATAGCCAGATTTGACAGTAACTTCCCGTAGAAATCCCATCACTGCCTTGCCCTTAAACAACTACAATGGCTTGAATTCCCTAAACTACTCCAACCTCCCAGCTAGATTACACATTCTCTACTCTACAAACCTGCAGACTGTCCCTCCCTGTCTACTCTCCATACAAACCTTCACCGTCTCTTTGCAGCACTGACCAACAGCTACTTGACATGTACTGGCCTAACAAAATAGGCAGATTACTTTATAAATATTCTGTATATCAAACTTTGAACAATCTCCCTACCAGTATACGTTCTATCCAATCCTCCATTCATTTCAAAAGAGAACTTAAGATCTAACTTGCACACTCCCTCCTGTAGCTGTCATCACCCTACTTAACCATCTCTCACCCAAGTGTTAGACTAAAACAGTTCTCCTCTCTTACTCTAATATAACTTGCACAAACACCAGCACTGTGATACCTTAGCTGTGCCACTGAGCGTTACCATATCTAAACCTCATTTTGTGTCTTTCCTTTGCTACTATACTCCCTACCCCTCCCTTTTCATAACTGCTTCATTCTACTCTCTAGGGTCTTCTGAACTGTACTTTTCACCCCTCTATTTCTGGTCCCATTTACGTTGTCAAAGGTGCTGTTAAGCGAACGCCCTTTGATCGACACATAAATGTCGAACTATGAAAAGTTCGAATGGCCAAGTAAGCAAATTTTTTCTCAGAGGAAAAAGTTGCCTGACCTTTATCGGGAATTTGCCCTTTCCTCCACTGTAGTGTGATCTCCGAGTTGGTATATTTAGTTATGGGGTATGGGGTTGAAGCCCCCCACGTCTTAGGGTTTGATGGTCTGTTCTTTTTTTATTGGCCAAGCGATTTTTTTCTGTGGGAAAAAAATCACTTACTTGGCCGTTCGAAGTTCTTGTAGTTCAACATTTATGCGTCAATCAAAGGGTGTTCACTTAACAGACCATTCAACGACTTAATATAGAACCTCTATTTCTACCTTTCTATTTAATGCTTCCTTTTCCTCTCTACCAGCTTCTTTTTTTTTCTTTTTCAATGCTTTAATGACTTCTTTTTTTTTTCTGATGACCTATTTTTAAAATTGTAATTTATAATTTTTAGCCGTTGTTTTTGCTGAAGTTTTATGCTTTGTTAATTTTCCATTATTGCATGAACATCTGTTGATTTTGTACTCATTCTCCAATTTGGCATGAATATATGTTGTTATGTTACAAAATTTCACATTGCTGTTTATTGTACACTTTGTTACTTGTTTCTTTTTGTGGAGCATTTCTCCTCAGGTCTCCTCTGAAAATGGGCCACTGGCTTAGAACCCAGTTAACAAATGACAAATAAATAAATAAATTGACATTTACAGCACTTTGTTGTGAAATTGTGCCATTACTTAATTCCCATGATACAGTGCCACTGTGCCCTTGCCTACATTTATTACGCATATTTCTTCCAAGCTACACCACACTTTATTTAAACAATGGTGTCTACTCTAACCAACTGACTTGTTGCTGCATAGAAATGTCCCACTCCAACAAATACACTGTTTTGCCTTTCTTGTCTTGTGAATCAGTTATTTATCTTTGCACAGTGTGCATATAGTCACCACTTTTACAGCTGTTCCTTTATGAAATGTATACTAAAATGTTTGGAACATCTTCCTTTCTAAAGTCATACAAAAGGTACAATAATTGCATTTAATTTGTTGCATTTCTGACAGCTGTGGCAATGAATGCATGCTGTTGTCTCTTCACCCCATGACTGCACAGATTTAAAATCCTAAGGCATGCACAATAAAAATATTAACTTACCTTAGAGACATTGTGTTAAAAGTATCGCTTCAACATTGAGATGGACAAATTCATATATGGCATTGAGATAGACAAATTCATATTTGGTAAACAGCCTCTACTACACCTCATTGGCTATCACTGAACAAGGTGACCTGATAACAGGAGTTTAAATTCACTAACTCATCAGTTAGATTTCAGGATGGTGATAGAAATCTGCTACGAAGACTGAAGATGCCTGTAAAGCAGACAGGTAGGTTTAGTACAGTGAAGCATTCCGGCAAACTGTCATTATCGCTGTGACTAACAATGATTTGGATTCTTCGTCTCCTATTTACATCTCTTCATTGGATACAACCTCATATTTGAAGAGTGAAGTATCTCAGAAGGGCAATTTCTCTTTCTCATTTGCTCTAGTGTGCATTGAGGGATTAGCTAAGGTGTGTTCTGTCATTTATTCCTAGGGATCTTGACATGAATCATAATTATAGGGTGGGCTTTCCTCTTCAATTTCCAGCTTCTATAATCCCAGATGTTTGGCTCAGCATGGCACTTGCCTTAGTAGGGGACCCCTGTTTACTATTCTTTAGCAAGAACTCATATTTCCATTATTGAAATGTACCCTGGCATCTGCTATCCATTTAGTGACTAAACAGCCCTTCATCTGTCATAACTATGCACTTGGCTTTAAAAACTTATGTTTTAAAGAAATGAAACATGCACCAATATTCTTTTTATTTCTTTATTCATTCATTCATTCATAGTTGAACATGCATCAATGTTCTTTTTATTTATTCATTCATAGTTGTTGAACAGAGTAGAGCACACTGCTACTCATGGACCTATTTCAAGCTCAACCCTGGTGCAAAATCAAAGTACAACACATGGGAAAACAAAGTAACAGAACATCCAAATAGAATAATAAAATAATACATTCCAAAACAGTATAAAATGTTTGTGCTTATTGTAGGTATGATGATAGTACAACAAACTCATATATGAATGCATATTTAAATCAATCTAGAATGTTCCATAGGATACAGCATGCACATACTTAAGTATGCAGTGAACCAGAGGATGAGATGTTAGGTAGTTGGAAGGAATGGGGTTAAGTTATGTTATTAGTAGAAAGCAATTAGTTGATTAAGTGAAAAGGGATTAAAATGCTTTCCTTACTTTAGGTAGAGTAGTTGAGTCCCTTATGTTTGGCAGTATTGCTTTCCAGAGTTGGAGTCTGAACACTGAGAAACTGTGACCACTGCATTTTCTGCAGTTAATACTGGTGAGATAGCGGGCATGTTCAGGTTGTGATCTGAGGTTATATAATCTATGATTCCGAATCTACCTGCTCAGTACCAGAAGGAAATTGTGCTTAGAAGTTTGAGTAAAAGGGTGCCGAGTAGTAGTTCTGCTTGTTGTTGCTGTTGTTGGGCTCGGAGGCAGCTGGCTTTTTTTATTTATCATCACGATGAAAGTAACAAAAGTTTTGTTTCAACTGTACAGTCACATTTAAAAGTCCCAGTTAAAGTTATTGTTTGCACTTACCCGGGATAATGATTGGGCCTCCAACCCTCACACTGGCAATGTACAGCACTTTGTTTTGTTAATCCAAGAACTGAACACGAATCATTTGACACACAACTGCTACTTACTGTTCTCTGCATCTTATGTATTTGTGTGTGTGTGCGTATGTGTACATGTGCATCACTTATTGTTTCCACATGACCCAATGAACCAAGGAAAATTAAGTTTTTGTCCTCCTTTGACTTTAGCTTCCAACAAACATTTCTCATTCTGGCAAACTCATATGTTACTACTTGTTCTGCATTTTCAACTAAAGATGTCTTCATTTGTGATTTTATTTGAGAAGGCAGCAGTCTGCTTTTCTTGTTCCTACTACATCATCCTGATACAGTGTTAGGTAGTTTCCTGTGGTCTGCCATACTTCAGAATCCACTATCTTGTTGTGAATCTATGCAGATCTGCAGTACTTTCGTTCGCAGACATTGACACAGTTAGTTCTTTGGGAGGGCAGTACCAATGGTATCTGTGGCCACTAGTATACTCAATCTCCATGCCCTATGGAGCTTGTGGTAGATATTGAGAATTGAGACACAGCAATGGATACACTTTTCAGACTGCATGTGTTAGTATCAACATGGCCTTCATCTGGGGTCTGTGTACCTTGGGAGGTGTCCACATATACAGATGCTGTGTTCATGGCTTGAGTAGGGAATCTGCATTGCACATTCTCTGTCTCCAACACTGACACCACAGTCCCTGACAGTGCCAGTTGTTCATCACCATCATGGTCAGAGGCAGGCTCCTCTGCAGCATCAGGCAGTATAATATCCATAGTGGTGGAGCTGGATTGGACATAACCTGTGAAGACATCAAAGCACAATAACCACTATAAATATAACTTATCACTTCAACAAGAATTAATAGGCACAGTGTGTAATGGTAGCAATTGAAAATATATCCTTACCTTGTGCAGATGCTCTTGTAACTTTCATGTCAGTTCCAAAGCTGGCCATATTGCCTACATTACAGGAAACAGAATAACTATAAAGAGATCAGACAAAATGAATTGTGCCATAACAGAACAATAGCAAAACATACCTGATTCATCCCCAGTGGATTCTGTAGGATCATGATGCAGCTCAGCTCCAATGTCCAACACTGCCATGAGTCTGCTCACCTATGCAGAGTAGCTAGGAACTTCTGACTATCCATTGATGATGGTTTAACTGCTTTCCTGCCTTCTGTCATGAACGGTATGATTTTCTGTTTCTTATTTTCTCACCCTTGCAAGCAGAATTAAGATAGGGGCAGTCAATTTTTTTCCTGCCCAAGCAACCACTGGCCTTGGACATGGAGACCTGAAGCAAGACTTCATCCATCACACTGGATAATTTGATTTTTCATGCTGTACTTTTTCCAAGCATGATACTGTGTGGTAGAAGAACACACTGTTTTAGTATTCTTCTAAGGAGCACTTCTCATATTCAGCTGTCTGTACTGTACCACCCAGCCCATGTGTTGGTCATGCTAGTATGTACTTATAATAGTTGGATATACTTCCATACTCTACTATGTGATGCAGGCACAGGCTAATCCTCCCCCAAACTTAAGTTCCTCCAATTGCCAATAAACCCCCATGCAGCTTCCCCACATCTATACAATGCAACAATAGCAATTGGAGAGGAACAGTTAGTCATATACCCACTGTACTCCCCATGTATACGTTCTCAGCTACCCAGATGCAAAATGGACGTAACTTCAAGCTGCAGCTAAACATTGTCTGTCAGTAAACTAACTAGTGTATGTTAACATATATAAGTGCAGCTGAGTTATTATGCTTATCATCACAACACTGACTGAACCCATTACAGAACCATCCAGCGTAAAAAGTCAAACCACACATCAGGTGTGGTACCTGCTGAGTACAGTGGTTAAGCATTTCACCCTGAATGTTCAGTAGTGTTTGAAAACTGGCTAATAGTCAGAAAACAATGGTAGAAGCCAGTCATAATATATTTGCAAATTATTGTTATACACACTTCTGTGCATCCAAGCATATGCTAGCCTGTGTTGATCTAGCACCTTTATATGCTGTCTTACAGCATTCCTATGGGTTTGCTTCCCTTTACCTTTCTCATTATGTCAAACCAGGCCATGTCAAACCCTGAGCTGTTGGACATGTTCCACTTAAAGAAATCCCAATCCCTCAGAGCCACATGCTCCAGGGATCTAAACCTTATCATCACAATGAACAAAACATGCTGGAGGGATAGGTTCCTGACTCAGAGACTCCCCATAATCTGGAATAGACTGCCCATACATTTCAAGCAGAGCGCCTCATTGGCCATTTTCAAAAGGAACCTTGATGACTGGATGGGAGATAGGAAATTCACCTGGGGGATTATGTCAGTTGCCCTGCTAGACAGGGGCCCAGAGAAGTAAAACTGTGGGAAGAAATTTCCAGGGAATTGTTATGGCTAGGCTTGCATAGGCCTTAGAGCCGATAGCCTAGTACCAACCTATGAACCTATTAGTTCTGCAAAATTGTATTGCCTTCTCTTAATATTTTATCCTTCTTACAAAACTGTACCAACCACTGAAAATATTCTCACCCACACTATTAGCACAAGGAATATTTTATTTTACCACTGCTGCAGCAGAAATGTAAGACATATCTGGCACTAACCTTCAGCACTTAGTACTGCGGCTTCTTTAATTCACACTTGGTTTTGCAGAAGTGTAGACATTGTGTAATCACTGTTCCGTGTTCTCTTTCATATCATACTGAGCCTCTAAACAGCCACTAGCATTTTTATCATGCAGATCTAAGCCACTCAGCACAATGATATTGTGATATTGCAAGTGAGGTCTCATTGTTCCTGAATCACTCATTTTCTGCATTACAGCTTGATGTAGACTCTTGCATACAGGCTTACATGATGTTATGTATCCACACAAGTACCTGCTGTATGCATTGGGCATGTGTATGCAGGCTGATGACAGAAAGAGGGTTGTTGCATTACATATCATAGGCCTGTGGATTATGGAGGTGCAAGAGTGCACTAACAATTAAATAGTTGCACAACATAATGCACGGCACAATGATTGCCACCATATCATACACATTTCATTCCCATTTACTGTGCAGTCACAGACCGTCTTGCTTCTTGTCACTGTTCACCCTTTCTAAGTTCCTCCATGTTATATGTAATGTGAAATGGGTGTAATTGCAAGATGGCAGACATTATTCTGTAGTATAAGACCTAGAATATGGTCATGGTTGCCAGTTGCAATGTTTCTGCCAGTGTGCCCCTGTGGCGCTCTCAGGAATCTAATGTATTTCTTTATTTGCTGCACAGAGACCACTGGGAGTACCAGTTTATGAACTTCCATGAGGGTTCACGGTATAAGGTGGATGCCTGGCACTGTCTCACCAAGGCTCTTACTTTTGTCTCAGACATACCCAGATGAGTAGTGTTGGCACCAATGTAGTTGCCTGCACCCTTAAGTCCTTTTCAGTCAATGGGAAGAAGTGGACAGAAAGAGAGAGAGAGACAGACCATCTGAGATGCACTGTAAGCATGATGCCCATTATTTTCGACTCCTTATTGAAATGTCGGCACTTGAAATGCCAAGTGATGAAAAGCCACAAAAAAGGACAGAAAACATAAGAGAGGAGTGAATCTCTAAAATCACTCTTCTCCTTAAAACTTCTTTCTGTATGTGGGCAAGCTCTCCTTGCACCCCAACATGTGGGGCACAAGCTCTCAAAACACCCAAAACTTATATATACCAACTCTGAGCTTGCCAGACTTCATAGAAAAGGGAACATTCTATGAAATGGCATCTTGGACTTAGTATATACAAGACCAGTCTTTCAGGCATTCAGTCTCCTTGTTTTGGAACTCTTCCACTCTTGGGATTTCATTCTTTTTGCAACAGTTTCTTCGTTCTGTTGTAGAGTTTGTTAATAGCAGGGGACCACCTTATTGGTTTCCTTTTTTTAGAAGACTGCATCTTGGTTCTATTAGGGATAGCACAATCCATGCACCCATGTAGGTGATTATAGAGTGCACTTGTGTAAGATTCAGCAGAGGTGACTGTATTGTCCATTTGCATGGGTGTTGTGAAATTGGCTACTTCTGCCTTAAGAAGTATGAAGTTGGCTTTGGAGTAGTTTTTACTGTGGTTTCTTTAGTGGGGGTTGGGTACGGAATGTGGATATCAAGTGTGATTAGTTTATGGTTGGATCTGACCAACGAAGAGTTGACTTCAGGTGTGGATCACCTGTCACTCATGTTGGTAATTACTAGGTCCAGGATATTACTGTCCCTGGTATGGGCATGGACAAGTTCATCCAGGGCATTGGAGTTTATGAATTCTAGGAAGTGTTGAGGGAAGGAGTTGGTACAAGAATAGTTTTCCCAGTTAATGGTGGGGTAGTTGAAATCTCCCAGTATTAGGGTGTTAGGTTGGACCCTGATATTCTCTATTATATCAAAAAAAGAGGAGTGTGAATCCTGGGGCATGGTGAGGGATCTGTAGCAAGCTACAACATGGATTGCAGGTTTGCCCAGAGTTAGTTGCATTTGGATAATTTCAGTTGAATTATTTTGGGCAACTAGCCTGGAGGTGTAGTTGTCCTTAATGAATATGGACACACCTCTGTCATTGGTGTTCCGGTCCTGGTCTGATGGCCAGAATGTATGGTATGAGTTATATCCTGGTAGTGTAGGAGTGCTCTCTGAAGCCTTGAACCAGGTTTCAGTCACTACACAGATATCAATATTCTCCATTTTAAGGAGTGCCTCAAGTGAGCGCATTTTGAGGTTTAGACTTCTAGCGTTGAGTAGCATTACCCTCAGTTTTTGCTTGCCTGTATCAGTTATGGTGGTGGTTTTGTTTTTTGAGCTTTGCCTAAAAAGGCACTATAGGGGTGACAAGAGCCTTAGCCAGTATCTGGAATCTCAGGGGTGACAGGTGCAGGCCATCTCTGGCAAAGCATCGTGGCCTGTTAACCATGTCATCCCAGGCAGACAAACACTGGATCCTCTTTGAATGACACCAGACATTTAGCCAATTGTTGAAGCCAATCATTTTGTCCTTGTATTGCAGTATCATTCAGGGCAAAGGTAGGATACTACTCAATGCTAGGGTCATACCTCCCTGTATTATGAGTCATATTTGTACTTGTTGTGGAGTGACCTGAGTGCATGGGTTATGTGGTGGATCCTGGCACCCAACAGGCAGCTAACAGTAACCTTCTCCTTGTCTATTCTGGTGAGAGGAACATTAGTGGGCCTGAGTATAGAGTCAACTATGACCAATGGGTTAGGTACGCAGTTTTGCCTTATGGGCTGTGGTTGAGTGGCACACTGAGTCTGTGTGTTATGTGTCTTTTGGGTTGAGGTGAGGGCTAGAGGTCGCTTGCATTTCTGCTTTGGAGGTCTGTTGTTTGGGTAGATTCTTATTGAGGGCCTCCAAGAATGATTTTGTGTATCTATGTGTGGGTCTTGGTGGTGTAAATGTACTGGGACTATGAGGTGTGTGTGTGTGTGTGTGTGTGTGTGTGTGTGTGTGTGTGTGTGTGTGTGTGTGTGTGTGTGTGTGTGTGTGTGTGTGTGTGTGTGTGTGTGTGTGTGTGCGCACGCGCGTGTGTGTGTGTGCGTGTGTGTGTTAGCTTTCTCCACCTGACTAAGAAGTTCAGCCTTGGGTTGAGAGAGCTTTGCCTCCAGTTTGGCTAGATAAATGCATCACTCACAAGTTGAAGTGTTGGGTGGTAGGAGGAGAGGGTTGTCGGTGTACATGAGGCAATTGCTGCATTGCCTCAAAATGTCCAGATTCATCAGGTAGACAGGAGAGAACACCAGGAGCTGTCCCTTGGACATGCTAGGGATTCATTTTTTTACTAGACAGTGAAGGTAGTAAGCACTCTGCTTGTTTCCTCGAGGTAACTTGAGGAAGTAACAAAAGAACTGTTAACCACTAGGTAATGAGAAGGGTTTAGAGCTTCAGAGATTTAGGTTCATAGGCTCATGGGTTCATACTAGGCTATCTGCCCTAGGGCATTTACAAGCCTAGTCAGAGTGTGTTTGGCTTTCGCCACCCTTTTTAAATTAATTTTGCTATGCCCTTTTTCGAGGTTAGTATACTGTGCCTCTGTCTATCAGTGACACAGAAGTGATACCAGGGGTAAATCTATGATCTCCCATCCACTCATCAAGATTCCTCTTGAAGAGAGTCAATGAGAGACTCTGCCTAACCTGGACTGGGATTTTATTCCAGTGTGAAGGGAGCCTCTGGGTTATGAATCTGTCCCTCCAGCATGTCCTATTTATTTCGGTGCTGAGGTTCAAGTCTCTTGAGCACGTAGCTCGATGGGATTTGGATTTTCTGAGGTGCAGCATGTCCATTAATTCCGGGTTGGACATGGCTTTATATGTCAGGCACAGATTGCCTCTGAGCAGGCAGTATGCCACTGAGTAGAGCTGGAGTTTCTTTAAGCGGGCAGCATATGGCATTTGTTTGAGTCCTTTGATCCTCTTGATGAGGTACTTTTGGGGTCTTTCCAGTTGCTGCAGGTGTCTGGTAAGATACATCCCAAAAGGGGCATTGTATTCAATTATGGGCCAGATGAGGGATGAGTAAAGAGGCACAATGACCTCCCCTGATCTAGATGTGAATCCCTTCATGATTAGGTGGGCTATATAAAATGTTTTTCTTACCACTTTGGCCACTTGGTTGTCGAATGAGAGATTGCTATCAACTTGGGTCCCCAGGTCCCTAATTACTTTTTCCGTACTTAATGGATTACCACCTATGTGGTAATTTGTGGGCACTTTGTTTTTGCCAAAGGGGATGACTATACACTTTTTGTGAGTTATTTAGTGCTATCAACTGTTCTGAACCAGTGCCAAGCTCTAAAACGACTGATACAAGTGCTACAAATAAGAAACTAGCTAGTTCTAAGGGAAAAACTGAGGGCAGACTTTGAGGCACCGGGAATACTTTAACCCTAGCTAAGCGGCGCTGCGCAATGCGAAAACTCATGCAAACTTGTGCAAGCACGGGTTTTTAACTCAGAAACTTGAAAGGGATAGGAATTAGCCCAAAATGGCCAATAAGGTAAATTTCAGAGCTGGTGACCACTCCTCTTTCGGCAGATAGGATGCTCTAGTGCTTACCACTCTCACTAATAAGCAGAAAGACCTTCCACTGGCACAACAAAGTCCTAAAACCAGCAGATCTGGGATCCGGATTATTCTAGTACAGGAAAGGGTGGGAAACAAGCAGTACAGATAGTAATTTTTTTGTATTTTTTGTTTTTAGAATTTAAGCAGAAAAAAGCACTCAGTATAAACAGTATAAATGCACAGAAATTCAGTTAAATTTTAAATTATAAACAGTTAAAATAAGTGCAGACACAAAAAAAGATTCAGCAGTACAATTCAGCAGAAATACAGCAAACTACAGTAAAAACAGCTTTTTAAAGTGTGATTAGCTTAAAACAGTTCAAAGAAAGCCAAAAAGGTACTTAAAGCAGCAAAAAGTCTCTCCTTCTCATTTCTAGTGCTGTAGTAGTCTGCAGGATTCCCAAACAGGATCTAAAACAACTACAAACCCATGCAAACATGGGTTTTTAACTCAGAAACTTGAAAGGGATAGGAATTAGCCCGCAATGGCCAATAAGGTAAAATTCAGAGCGGGAGACCACTCCTCTTGCAGCAGATAGGCTGCTCTAGTGTTTACCACTCTCACTGATAAGCAGAAAGACCTCCCACTGGCACAAGAAGGTCTGGACCACTCAGAAACACAAACTAAAGTCCTGAAACCAGCAGATCTGGGACCCAGACTATTCTAATATAGGAAAGGGCAGGAAACGAGCAGTAGAGATAGTATTTTTTTTTTGTATTTTTTTATTTTTAAGAATTTAAGCAGAAAAAAAGCAGTGTCAGAGTCATTGGACTAGAGATCCAGTACTGGCTTTATCTGATTAGTTGCTTATAGCTTGATTTTTTTTTCTAACCCTCCCAGAATCTTGATTTATTTTTTTTAAGCTTCCTACCCTTTTCTGTTGTGGTTTTAAAAGGTTGTATTTCTAGTTTCTACCCCTTATGGGAATCTGAATTCCAAAGTCCCTCCCTCCCATGTTTCATTACTATTGGTCTGTTGTGTAAGCTATTTAAGTACTCGTCCAATGAATTGTTTTCCATAGAGCCATAATACTGAGTGTCAATGCAGCAAACCAGTATTGCTCTTGAATAAATGGCAGCACAGTGGTGCAGTGGTTAATGTTGTCGCCTCACAGCAAGAGGTTCTCTGATCCAATTCTCGGCTGGTGTGTCTTCTGTGCGGAGTTTGCATGTTCTCCCTGCGTTTCCTCCGGGTACTCCGGTTTCATCCCACATTCTAAAGACATGCGGCTGGAGTATCTCTCCCCGGGCCTCCGCTGAAAACAGGCTCTGTGGAACCTAGTCAGACTTTCCCAGTCAACAAATGTTAAATAAAAATAAAAATAAATAAATAAACCTCCTTTACTGCATATTGTCTCATGATCATTTTCCCAGAGGTCCCATCTGCTTGGTACTCTTACCAGACTATGACAGAGTCCTGAATTAATCCTGATCTGCCTTCACTGGCAGATAAAAGATCTATTTTACAATTTTGCACTTCAGTTAACTGTTTTAGACTGCTACTGTTTTATTTAAAAAAATTAAGTTCCTCAATACTTGAAATGTCCTTGTCCAGGTGCTTTTTTAAGTTGTAGCTGTAGTACCATTACTCTCTCAAGCAATCTTTTTTCAGTTTTTAAATTAAATGGACTAGAATATTCCATCCATTTGCAGTAGGTGGTAGCTTGGTCTGTCTGAGTTCGGAAACATATAAGAAACTCATAAGTTTTGTTGTTTTGGTGGTCAGAGGACTTAGAAGCCAGATTCCTGTGCTTTAAGTGCCTGTACACATTTTGAGCATTTGTGCACCACTGTCCATCATGCAATGGTGGTTAGTAGTGTCCTGTATAGACAAAGACATCTAGAAACCAAATTTACCCAATAAAACTATCTCTAAAACTGTACCAGTAACTTGGTGAGTGTAGAGCAACTACTTAGTGCATTGAGTAGCACAGAGCAGCTAGTTTGCACATTGAGGAGCACTGCCCCTTAAATTTAGTATTATATCACCTAGTCTAGTCTCTAGTCCTAAAAGCACCCTTAGTCAGCCTAGTATTAATCCTTCATGCACCACACCATTGTAGTTCACCCAGTAAAAGACCTGACATCATGGATATGCACTTTCCCAATTTCTCTGTAACCAGTTTGGTGGATATGGGTATATTGAGACAATGTAACAATTGTTTAATGTTCACTGGCAACCATTTAATCCTCAAAGAAACAAATACAATATGTGAGAGATGTCTATACACAATAACTCTGGAGGCAAAACTCATGTACTAACACACATAATAACAATCTGTTTCTCAGAAAAACACATGCTACACCCGCCAAAAATAGTTCCAGAGCTGGATTATAGTCAAATGAGGCTCTAGTCAAAGTAATGGATCAGCTCCCCTGCCTACAGCAGCCCCTTAAAGGCAGCACCCTAGCTGTTCCAGTGTCCCATTGCTTGGCTATTTCTCCCCAGTTACCATAACACTGTTCAGACCCATCGGTGTGCACACTATTTTCTTCTTTACTTCTGCAATGATTAGCGATATTTAAAATGTTTATTTCAATTCTTTAGCACAAACACTGATTGTCTTTTGTTAAACAAAACAACACAGTCTCACAATGAAAACATGCTTAGCATGAACAGTAAGCTTCTCTGCCCTTGAAACTTACATTCATTAACATGGCATTGAAACCCAAATACAAAGAAAATGCATCTGGCCAGTGGTGGATTAAGTTTACCTCTGGCCTTTTTTTTCAAACCACAGGCCCATTGTACACCTTTTAGGACCATGCATACATACATGTGTTCTTTGTTGCACCATCCAGTTTGTCTTATATTCCTTGCACAATACAGCACAATCTGTTAGTTTTTAACATTTTTCCAGTAAACAATAAAACAAAGTTGTATCCCATTGCCAAAACTACCCATTTCAGAACATTTCAAACACAAAAGGCCAAGCACACTAATATCAGTCATTATACATAGTCTCTGCAAAAGTAAAAGTTATATGAATAATTTCACATTAAAGAGATCTATAACTATGAAGTGGTTGTTGCTTATAAACAAATTTACATTTCAGTGCTTCATGTACAAATTCAGTGCCTGCTGACCTTGAAGAATAAATCCTCCATGCTACTTTTAAAGAAAATGGTAAGCTGGTAACATTGCAATATGGAATGGCTGCCAAACTGACAACAGGTTCATAGTTACTAGGCATCCTATCTAAAAGTGAACATACTTGTAAGTAAAGCACCCTCATTAAAGGGCACTGCAATATCACCATGCTATCTACATGGTGTGGGAGTAGAACCCACAGCTTTTTACACCAAAGGCAAACATGCTACCTGTTCTGCTACTAACATTACTTTCAAGCTTTGTGGCACAGATATTGATCATGCCCATTTGCTAAACAAAACAGCCACACATTGAAAACAGCAACCATGAGCAACAGTAAACTTCTCTTCCCCTGAAACTCATTCCTTGAAAATGCACTGAAACCCAACAGTCCTTGAAAATGAACCCCATGATGACAGTTTGGTAGTTGGTGCAAAGGATTCAGGCTGTAGTCTCCTGTAAGGTACAGCGTTTGAACCTGAATAAGTTAACCAACCTGCCATCCCTAACTGGGCCATTTCACACACACACACACACACACACACACACACACACACACACACACACACACACACACACACACACATACACACACACATGAATGGCACCAAGCAATTCTCCATGCTTAAAATCCCATGCTTCTGAAATTCCAGTGTTAAATGTGAGTGCGTATTTAGAATGGTGCATGCATAGGCACTACTAAAGATGCAGACAGAGTGCATCCTTAAAAAAGAAATGTAACACAACCAGAGTACATTCTTAAGGAAGAATTGTAAGGTTTTATTTGAACTAAATGTTGTGGCAGCCCTGCAGCCAGTGAGCATTAGGCAACTGCCTAGGTCGCCTAGGGCTGTCACTGCCTCTGCATAGTATGCACCCCACACATAGACCTCCTTATGCTTAGGTACTTAAATGCAGTCTTTCCAAACCCAAAGACTTAGACATTCCACCTGAAAAAATACTCTTACCAAACCCAAAAGGACTCGACAGAAACAACACCTAGCACTGCACATACAACCACACCCAGTGGAGCCCCAACTACCAAACCCATAATGCAAGCCAATACACTACCCAGGACCCTTGTCATAGTGGACTCCATTGTATGACATACTGATGCCCTACTCACCAGGCTGAACAAGGAGAAAGTAATGGTCAGCTGCATATCAGAGTGCATGCACTCAAGTCATTGCGCCGTGGGAATCAGTATGATCTTAAAGTAAAAGTCCATGTAGGTTTAAATGACCTGAGATTTACCTCCCTAGACTGTATGAGGAGAGTCATTATGGAGCTCTCTGACGGTGTGTCACAGGCTAGTATGTGCCTAATACTGAACAGCATTCTACCTTCATTAAGGATGATGCCACAATATGGACAGAAGATGACTGATTTTAATACTTGGCTTAGTTCTTGGTATCATTCTAGGGAGATATAAAATCTGTCAGCATGGGAGAACATGGTTCACAAACCACATTGCTTTGCCAAGGATGGTCTGCATCTGTCCCATCTAGGCTTTTGAATACCAGCTAAAGCATTGTCGTCCCCCCAGAGAGCCTTTTTTAGACGATGCCATACTGCAAACCTTTCAACATGGCAAAATCTGCCTAAGGATGTCTAAAGGTGTTACTGATCAATGCCATAAGTCTAAACAAAAAGCTCCACTCCCTCCAAGCAATCCTCACCTTGGAGAATGCAGACATCTGTGCAGTTACCGATACATGGTTTAAAACAGCACAGAGTACCCCATCAGTACAAGGCTTCAGTCCCTTCCAAATATTTAGACCAGCAACTGCACAGACAAGGATTAAAGTTGAAGATGTCTCGATCTACATCAATAACAAACTTACCTCTATGCTGGTTAAACAGGGTAATCTACTGCAGTTCCACCATATCCAGATTACCACAGACAAAGTCTCATGCCATATCCTAACAAGCTAATGGCTACCCTCTATGCCCCATGAAACCCATAGCTCATACTTAGACCTATTGGAGACATTCACCATTCAACCAAATACCATACTCATGGGGGACTTTAATTATCCCTTTATAAACTGGGAATCTTACATGTCCCCAGATTAGCAACAGCAGAGATTGCTAGACTTACATACACCTACTAGAAGTACAAACATATTGGACCTGGCACTCACAAATATGGGAGAATGCTGCATTCTCCCATTGTCATATCCTCTATGATGATCAACGTAATGAATGTGATGAATAAGTCTAATATACAGAGAATAATATTTGCTTTTAAAAACTGTGATCAGATTTCCACAATTAGTCCAGGATACCTTAGGTAATAAACTGAATCATATCACAAATCACAAACAGATTCTCTATGAAGCCTTAACCTCTGATTCAGAGATGGCCCTACCGTGGCTCTGCAACACAGATATGTGTATCACCATGGTTGGCTGTGTCTGTGCCCACTCTAAATGCTAATGAGGCATTCTAAGGGAAAGGCATATGCTAATTAGCCATGTGCCTTCCTCGGAACTGCCTGAGATAGAGCATTATGCAGTTGTGTAATTCACAGAATTGCTTAGGTGTGTAAATTAGCACACCTGCTCCTGACCATTTCTGTTAATGTACATGGCGAAAAACTCATGTTCACTCATCACAGTAGAGGTAAATACCAGGGACTTTAGCAGAGAGGTAGTGTTGGGGTGTGTGTGCATCTGTATATACGAGAGACTGCATATATGAATGTGCATGCCTGCCTGGGAAGTCACAGTGGGGCGGTTAGTGAGGGTGTCTGATAGGCATGTGTGTGCGTGTGTGTAATATAAGGGGGATTAAAATTGAAATTTCAGATTTTTTTTACTTGTAAATTTAAGTTTGTGGTTTATTTGGCGAGAAGCTCAGGGTGTCAATCATTCTATGTGGGTAGAACTACTGGAGAATTGCATACTAGGATTTATGAGCATCTGTATGCAGTACAGGATAGAGATTTTATGAAAGGTAGAGATAGGGCTGTTTCTCAGTCCTCAAAACTATTTAACAAATGTTAGCTAAATGGAACTCAGATTAACCCACATACCAAGCATGCCTTTATATTAGATGCATGTATCATAAATATCCCAGAGAAGCTAAGGTCACTACAAATCCTGTCTGATTCTCCTAGTGATCACAGCCTAATAATTCTGTTCTCATCTATAAAATACAACCATCTGCCACACAAAATATTTATTTTTTATTTATTTATTGACATTTGATTACAGGGAAAGTCCAACTGGTTATGAATCCATTTTCAGCAAAGGCCAGGGAAGAAAAGCTTCAAAGTATTTCAAAAACATTTTAAGAATAGTAATTGTACAGTCTTTAAAACTAATAAAAAAAACAAATACAGTTTAAATAATTATACGAAATTAGACATAATATGAAAACATTGTTTAAGAATACATGCAAGTTATGTGACACTTCTTTAATTTTTAGCCAGCTGATAGAGAAACTAAAGGTAAGTTAGTATAATACAAACAGGAATTGCAATATGAACTGAGAGAAAAAAACAGGTGTATGGTATATTTTAGAGAAAGCCACGGGAGAGAAAATGACAGAAGGAAGGAAGTGAAGAATTGACACTAAGGAGATGTAAGGCATGAACAGGTATTTATCCATATTTAGGGATATAGTTTATTATGGTGTTGAGCAAGAACAGAGACAGCTTTTTGCTAGTATGCAGAAGGACTATAGCTGCCACCACAGAGGAGATTGTTCTAGAAGTATTATAACATATTAACTGCAGTTATAGCTGCAATGACCCAACAAGAGCTTTGTTCCCCTTTTATGACCTGATGGCTCCTATCAAAGAAAACTAAAAGTATATAGAACAAAAAATACAAATACAAGACAGAAATAAAGCAAGGAAGAATGGAAAGCCAGCCCTCATTATATGAACAAACACTTTCATTATCTGAAATTGAGATACGAAGTGAAGGTTAACATCAGGTGCAACCATACCACAGTCTAGAAGCTTCTATACTTTTCTTTTATGTATGACTCGGAAATAGACATACCTTCATCATCAAAATGGTTTTTGAAGTCTATAAAAACTATTTCTAGTAATAAAATCTTTCCTGAAAAAGCCTCAGCAGAAGTCCCCTCAGCCAATAATATACTCATAAAGTTTATAGATAATTTAGCCATCCCGAGAGTCCAACAACTTTCTGTTCAATAATGCCTAGCCTGGGACACCCTACATACTTCTTCATCACTACTTTCAATGCCCACCTTTCTGCTTTCTACTTTCAAGGCATACACAAAAGAAAAGTATAGAAGCTTCTAGACAGCATTGACTACCTATAAACTTAACTTTCACACTATACATCTCCAAATCCTAAAATTGGGCAGTTAAGTACTGTGCAGACTGCTGACACATCTTTATAACTTGTTGCTTACCACTAATTTTGTGCCACACATTTGTCACTTACCACTGATTTGTACCCCCCAATTTTATAATTACCCTAATACTGCCACTCTCCACTCCCAAAATGCCAGTGCACGTCTGTCAATTGCCAACTTATGTCCACTAGCAAAAATACTGCAGAAATTAAGTTATGGACAATTGTTATAATACGTCTTGGAATAGGATCTTCTTTCAGATATACAGCATGTGTTTCACCCAAGTTATTGAACTATTACAGCTCTATATACACTCACTAACACATACATAACAATATGGACAATGGTCAACTCAATGGAGTTATATTGTTTGACTTTAAAAAAGTCTTTGAGGCAGTGGTCCACACAATACTTCTCAACAAACTAGTTAACTCTGGTTTCTCTAGCAATGTCATATCATGATTCAAAAAATACCTAACTAATAGATCCTTTTGGATAACTGGAGCCACTGATCTTGTTGAAACTTGAACCGGCTTAAATGGTGTCCCTCAAGGGGTGGCACCAACCCCCTACTGTTCTCACTATTCATTAATGACCTCCCATGGGACCTTTCACAAATTAATAGTATTCTGTATGCAGATGACATGATTCATAGGTCCATAGGTGTACACCAGGCTAATGACTACTGAGGTCATTGTAAGCCTAGCCAAGCATCCCAATTGCTTCCTGCAAGTTTATGTATCTTGGGTTTATTTTAAGGGGGTATATGCAAGCTACGGCAAAATTTACTAGCTGCCTCTTTCCATTAGAGACATAGGTGCTAGACTCGGGCTGATCTGGGTTTCTCTTGAAAAGGGTTAGGGAAGACTAAGTTTCAAATGGACTGGAAGTCTGCTCCACAGAAACAGAACTCTCTGAGACACATACCTGTCCCTCCAACATGACCTATTCATATCTCAAGCAAAGTTTAAATTCCTAGGTTGAGTAATTCTGCTGCTATTCCTTTTGCAGATATGCAAAAGGACCATCAAATTGACATCTCAGGATGCCTTGCATGACAGGCATAGATTGCATCCCAAGAGTCTGTAGGAAACAGAGTATGGAGGCAGGACTTTGAGGTGATCTGCATTGAACATACTATTTACACCCTGTATTCTTTTTCTGATGAACCTCTGTGGATGTTCCAGTTGTTACATGTGCCTGGCCAGGTACATACCAAAGGGGGCATTGTACTCAATGATGACCCTGATGAGGGCTGAATACAGTAGAGCAATGACTTAATGGACCTAGTTGCTATGCCCTTGTTTATAAGCTGAGCAACACAAACTGATTTACTTTCTTCCTTAGACACATGTGGATCAAAAAACAGGTTACTATCTACATACATACCTCAATCTCTGACTACTGGCTCCACTTTTAAGGGGTGTGTTATCAATGCAGTAATTTCCTAGGGCAGTTGACATCCCAAATGGTACTATTTTGGATTTCTTGACAATGAGTTTTAATATGTGGATTTGGCACCAGTCATTTGTCTATGTTAGTCCTTTCTGTATGATGTTAGTGTCTTTGGGGGGATTCTATGACTGCTACTAGTTTGCAGTCATCTGCAAACTTTGTCAGCCAGAGGCCCTTGACATTGGCCTTGACTTCCAGAAAGTAGATGACAAAAAGGAGAGAACCCAACACAGAGTATTAAGCCACTCTGCCAGTGATCAGTCACTTTATGGACACGGTCTCCACTATCCTAACTTCCTGGGACCTATCTGACAGCCAACAGACTATCCAGAGAGTAACATAGAGGTTTATGCAGAAACCTGTGAGTTTGTTTACAATGACCAAGTAGGGTATTGTATCGAATGCCTCAGCCAGGTCAATGTAGGTACTCTGCACCATTTTTCACTCATCCATTACTTTGGTGGCCTTCTCAAAGAAGTCCACCTGGTTAAGTAGGCATATCTGCCCTTGACAAAACCAAACTGCATTGGGTCCAGTTTTTGAAGGTTTTCTCTATCCTTATTAAAAATCCTGTGATAATTCTTTCCATGGCTTTGACATGCTACTTATCAAATCAGGATATAATACAGATGATATCATATGACAACTGTGGTGACCTACCACTGGACCAGTAATCAAGGAGACTCAATTCTTACCACTGACACCTGTGGGAGACATTCACTAGGAGGATAACAGGTACACACACAGTATTTCCAGATGCAGCTCTCTGCATCAAGTGCAATTTCCCTTAAGAGTACACAGAGACTACAGTCAGTCGAGGGCTGATTCCCCTCTCTCTTTCTACTGATCCCCAGTAAGGCTCCCCACTGGCACAGCTATAGAGTTAAGTCCTTACCCAGGGTTCCAAGCCAAGTCCTCAAGTCCTCCAACACTCTCTCTGTCCAACCAGTGTTTCTTGTCCCTGCCCAAGTAGCTGACACACACACTGTTTGGGATTTGATTTGCACATACATACACACACACACAGACACACACAGACACAGACACACACTCACACACACACACACACACACACACACACACACACACACACACACACACACACACACACACACACACACACACACACACACAGAGGAAAGGCTGGCACAGATTTACTAGCTATGTCCCCTTTTGCCCAGACTATAAGCTAGTTACCACTGCCACCCTCACCAGCTACCTTAACACTTTTCAAAGGGTACCCAATATACTGAGTGAAATTAATATTAATACAAATGGTAGTGAGACCAACAGCAAGGCACCGTGTCACCAAATAAATAAGCAAGTGCTCTCAAAACTTAAATATCTCTACAAAGATCAGTCACAATGAAAGGTTTAAATATATTTAATAATAAATAATAAAAGAACAAGACAATACTAAATATATATTCATATCAGAGTTTAAATCACAGGAAACATTTAAAATAACATTGCAGGATAGGCTCAGACAAATAAAAAAAAAACAATATCTAAACTAAGCTTCACTATATTCCTGATTGTATCTAAGAGAGTTACTATACTCTAATAACTTCCTTAATAGAGCAAGGCAGATGATGTGGTGAGTGGTCCTTCTTGTTGTTGTCATGTCCAAGACAGAATGCAGACTGTTCTCTCTAAGAGACTTCTCAAAATAATATCTAAAACATTACTGCTGGAATTGCTTGCCGAATTACATATTTTCTGGTCATCTGACTTATAGTTCTCATGCAAACCCCCATTGATGGCAGCTGGCAGTTTTTAGTGCCTACCCATAAAAATACACACACAAGGGCATTTGCTCAGATCTTTGGCAGGTGCTGGAAGTCATAAAACAATTGCATACCTATGTACTTCCAGAGTAGTGATTAGTTCCCAACAAAAACAATACAGAAAGCTTCCTAGTACAGACTTTGTGTCCCTGGCTGCCTTGAAACCTGTGAGATAGCATCTTTATGGCCTAGCCTATAAAGTGATTTAACTTCAGATATTTTACCAAATTTGCTAGACTGAAGTTAACCCTCCAGTTTCCTCTGTTAAACCATATAGATTTAAATAGTTACAATAGCGCACGTACATTTCTGTTCTCTCCAGTAAGACATACTGTACATACATTTCAAACACAAGCACTTTATAAATACCTTTTCAACATAAACATCTATACAAATCAGTTTGATATACACATGACATAAAGTTCTAATATATTTGTAACACCAGCATCTTGTATGGCCCACAGTTGTAATACATTTGGAACATAAGCATCTTGTATAAATCAATTTGCTATTCACAAATAACATAATTATTTGCAAAATTCCAGCTAGCTATGCTGGCAGTACATCCTTTCATCAACCCCCCCCCCCCACACACACACACTTCAAAGACTCAAGCTAGTTTTTCAAGTGTCCCTTGAGAAACATTGCTTGATAGGGATGAGCCTATCTGGGAATACATTAACTCATACCATATCTTGAGATCTGCACTGGCATTGATAACCCCAGTGCAGTGCTGTACTGTCATATGCCTGCAACCCTAGGCTCCACTATAGTAATGTGGGATTTTGTTGGCTGGCTTACTGTAGCCATAGAGCCCCCTCAGATGATTCCTGCATTGTACTACAAGTATTCAGCACAAGGGCCTCCCTGTCATGGTAAGGTTTTATGGTGTTAACACGATACAGTTTGTGCCCCAGCCTCCTGCTTAGCAGTTCTACCATGTAGTTAATATCACTGACCTTCCTTACCATTTTGAATGATCCCTCCCAAGCTGTCTGCAGCTTAGTGTCTGACAGGAACAGTGGCAGCTGGTGACTTCAAATCAAAGGGGGGCTGCAGGAGACAGCTGAATGGGTGGGGTCAATGGGAAGGGGTGTGGCCACCTAGAAGGGGAGGAGCTATGTTCAAAACCACAAAAACTAACTAAATACACTGCCCTGGGTGCCAAACCGTCATTATGAGAGTCCAATCAAGACAAAATGAAGTGTAGAAGAATAAAAATATTTCACTGCATTGGCTGCATGACAGCTTACTTACTATCTAGATGGAAACAAAAAGGTTGTGAGGCATGAAAAAATAAATTACTTTTTAAATACATTAATGGAATGCCAGTCAAAATCAAGTATAAGAAAAACAAGCAGCACTCAACTCAAACCACTTCTTGCACTGCAGTTCTAATTATAATTTATATTCAGCTTTATTAAAGTACCAAGTAACATGCTGAAAGTAGAAATCTCTGATGCCCCCACTTGTAAAAATGTTTCTTATCCAAAAAAAGACCTGCTGCCTGACAACTATCTACTTGTTTCATGGGGAAAACATGATTAAAGTAAAAAATAAAAAGCAAACAAGAAATAAGCTCGATACATTGCTTAAAAGGATTACTGTACAGGTTATGGACCACATGACTGGCATTCTGTTTAGTTTACAGGTAAAGCCTGCAAAGATGACTGGAAGTCTCCAAGTGTAATGAGCTTCTTAAAATAATGTAATCCTGTCCTTTATTACAAATACTGTCTTATGCATTTCAATACCCAAGGCTTATACATTATCTAGTTAAGTATTCTCTACATGGCAGCAACAGAAAGGCTTTCAATGTTGGCAATTCTTTTACAGTATGCTTATTAAAGCTTACTTGCATCTTACGATCCCAGCCAAGCTTACCTGATGGTCATTAAAGTATTGCTACTTAAACACAGAGCAACAGGCACTTTGAGTAATAAGCATAAATCAACAGTACAAAAAATATGACAGAAACCAGACCATTCTGCAAAAATCAAGGACAGATGAAAAGCCATTCTAGTACTTGTGTCTACCTTGGAAGGGGGGGATACTCTGCACATTTACACTGCATAACTACTCCTTGCCTTGCTTCAACACATCCAGAGTCACTACATGGGGGAGTGGGGTGCAACAAGTATGTCACAATTTGAAATGTCTCTGGCTGACTGTGATGGCCCTGACACATTTGTCATACCTCTCAACCTCAGAGCAAGAAATCCGGACAAAGCCATACAAAGAAGTGGGACAAAGGCCCAAAAATAATGACAATTTTTAAATATTGCTCTTATAAACTTAGAAAGATAATAGAATAAGTCTTGCATTAGTATGAATTTTCTTAATGGTATGAAATCTGAAACTCAAATGTCTGTCATTATTTTCTAACTTCAGTCTTTAATGATTTGCCACTAATTTGCCAAAAAAAAAACACAATTTTATGAAAAATGGACCAAAAATGTGATGTAAAAATATAAAACAGCCACACAATACAGCTGGGAACCTGTCAAAGAAGGGACACTTTAATATTAGTACTGCTAACTTGAGCAGCTGACAAAATAAAATAATCTACATGCATTTCTGAAATAAAAGTAATCTATAACTCTGATTATTACAGTTATTTCTTAATTGTAAACCCTCCATGTTTTCTTCCACAATTGCTATTTTGCGGAGGGATTATTAGGGGGAAGAGTAACATTTTGAGCCAAAATCAGGGACAGTTGAGAGGTTTGGCTATGCCTAATTCTATAAAGCAATTTATTTGCATTTACATCTCAACCTGTTAATGCAATAAATCTGGACAAGGCCAAATATATTGGGGGAACATATAAACAGTACTAAAAATTGCTCTTGTATAAACTGAGACAGTTGATAGAACAACAGGTCTTACTTTAGCATGCATTTTTCTGAAGGTTATGAAGTCTGAAACTAGTATGTCATTATTTAGTGACTTAATTCCTAAATGATTTGCCAGAAAACCACAAATTTTATGAGGAACAAACCAAAAATAAGAAGCAAAAATCTATTCATTCTTTGAAAATCTGGACAGTTGGGAGGTATAGTTCAGCTGGGGCTGTCTTTAAGTTTGCCGCCCTTCCCCCTCACAAAATCATAGTCGAATGGAGCCTCCCCCTGCAGCCATTCCAATGATCCATTACTTGGCTATTTCACTCCATTTACCATAAACACTAATGTGCATACCGATTTACTTCTATGATGATTTGAACTTCATTTGAAAGTTTTATTTTGCATTTTACAGCACAAACACTAAGACATCTGCTAAATAAACTTAGCATTAAAACTTCTCTGCTCTTGAAACTCACATTCATTGAAACAGCATTGAAACCCACATTCAAAGAAAATACATTTTACCAGTGGCAGATAAAGATTAATTCTGGGCTGTTTTCAAATCATAGGCCCCTTGCATAAGAAACATATGCTCTTTGATACACCTTCCTATTGTTTTGAACATTTTTCCAGTAAACAATGAAACAAAATGAATGCACCCATAATGACAAAACTGCCCAGTTCAGAACATTTCCATCATAAAAGTCTACTCAAACTTCTACAGTCCACCATTATCAGTAAATATGCACAATTCTACAGTCCACCATTATCAGTAAATATACACAATTCTACAGTCCACCATTATCAGTAAATATGCACAATCTCTGAAGAAGTAAAAAAGTCATCTAAATAATTCCACATTAAATAAATCTGTAACTAATGAAGAGGTTGCTGCTAGCAAACACCTTTATATTTCATGGTTTCATTGAAAAATAAAGTGTCTGATGCCCCTGAGGAATAAATTGCCTATATTACATTAAAAATGATAAGCTAGTAATATTGCAATAAGAAATGGATGGCAAACTGATAACAGGCTCATAGTTAGTATCTTAACTTTTTCAGTACGGCAGCATTCACCCCTTGCGGAAGTAGAACCAACAACCTTCTGCATCAAAAGCAAGTACATAACCTGTTGTGCTATTAACAATGCAAGCTGACTTAGCATAAGCAGCACTAAACTTCTCTTCCCCTGCAGCTCTCAGCTCCTTGTAAAATCTATTCAATACTCAACTGCATCTCAACTTCGCAGCACAAGAAATCTGGAAAAAGCCAAATTTATTGGGGGGTGGTCAAAAGCCCAAAAACCAGGGACACATTAAACATTGCTTGTATAATCTTGCAAAGTTGCTAGAATAAAATGCTGTGTTACCGCCATACATTTTACTGCCAAGGTCCCTATGCAAAAGAGTCAGAGCAGCATACCACTATGCCAAATCAGCTGCTTTGTGGAAGAAAAATGCTGTGGTACCACCATACATTTTACTACAAATGTCCCTGTGCAAAACAGTCAGAGCAACATACCACTATGCCAAATCACCTGCTTTGTGAAAGAAAAATGCTGTGTTACCACCATACATTTTACTGCCAAGGTCCCTGTGCAAAACAGTCAGAGCAACATACCACTATGCCAAATCAGCTGCTTTGTGAAAGAGAGGAAGACTGAAACTTAAATGGCTATCATTTAATGAATTCAATTCTCACCATAGCTGTCAACCTCTTAGCACAAAACACCTGGACAAACCCAGTAATGAGGGAATACAGCCCTCAAAAGATATTCAGTGAATTCAGTTCTTGCTATAGCTGTCAACCTTTGCACAAAAAACCTGGACAAAGCTAATAATGGGGTAATACAGTCCCAAAAATAAGGACAAATTTCAAATATTCATCTTATAAACTTACAAAACTGCTAGAATAGAAGGTTGTGTTACTATGTATTTTCTGAAGAATATGAAGTCTGAAATACAAATCTCTGTGAATTTTACTTCTGATGGAACAAAAACAATTTTCAGCAGAGGCCCAGGGAGAAATACTGCAGACACATGCCTTTGTAAAATGGCAGGACACCAGAGCAAATCCACACAAACACAGGGATGAGATGCAGACTCCACACAGAAGGCACCCCAGCCAAGAATCAAACCAGAAAACCTATAGCTGTGAGGCAACAATTCTACCACTGCACCATCAAATATGTACAGAATTAAACATTCAGAAACCTGAAGTCTGAAATTCAAATGCCTGTCAATTTTATTTAACATTTGTTAATCAGGACAATCTGGCTTGGAACAAAAAAACAATTTTCAGCAGAGGCCCAGGAAGAAATAATGCAGACATGTCTTTGTAAGTAACATAGGACACAAAAGCAAACCCACACAAACACAGGGAGAAGATGCAGACCCCACACAGAAGGCACCCCAGCAAAGAATCAAACCTGAAAACCTGCAGCTGTGAAGCAACAATACTACCACTGCACCATCAAATATCAAGCATTGCAACATTTAGAAACCACAGATATTATGAGGAACAGATCAGATCAAATATGAGGCAAAAATCTGAAATTATTTTTATAAATGGTGGTGGGTAGGGAATTCAGGTCCTTAACACCTGCATACATGGTACAGGGATCAAGCCTGGGTATCTCTACCCATCACCATTTGTTCTCTCTAGCCACCAGTATATAGTAACTGGGGCATTTCACACACACACACACACACACACACACACACACACACACACACACACACACACACACACACACACACACCAGCTCCTTCAGCGACCTGCTACTACATCCAGCCCAACGATCAGCTCCTTCAGCAACCTGCTACTACATCCAGCCCAACGATCAGCTCCTTCAGCGACCTGCTACTACATCCAGCCCAATGATCAGCTCCTTCAGCGACCTGCTACTACATCCAGCCCAATGATCAGCTCCTTGGTACTACAGTAATCCTTCAGCAAATCCATCAGCCCAAATGACCGATCAGTGACCCAGTACTCCTGCATGCTCCTTCACCTACCAGACCCGTGCACTGAAAAAGTCTTGCAAGTCCTGCGAGAGCAGGTCAGTCCTCTCATTGGCTCTGACTGCAGCTGAAGCAGTCTGGAGTTCCTCTGTGTGGTGCGGTTGTCAACGCACAGAATCCTGGTATCTCACAGCAATGATTGCTGGGTACCTGTTTGTCCCTATCCGGACTGCTTTTAAGGCAGTCGTAAATTCTTTGTTTAACAGATATTTTTCTGTTTTTTTCTAGGTGGGGGGTTATAGTTATTCCAAAAGATGTGATTTATAATGTTTGTAACTAGGAACATGTTGCAATGTTCTTTTTATATAAATATATATTTTGCCTATGTCTTAAACAATAATTCAATAAAGGGGTTAAAAAATCTTTCTTCTCTCTTACTTTCCAATATTTATTTGACCTTCTGTACTAACATTCTCTATTAAAATACTGAAGACAGGAGTAAACAAAGGACGCTGATGGGTTCATTTTCATAATCACATCATCTGAAGCTTTTTTAGTAAAATTTATACTTAACTCTAACTTGTAAAGCATAAACTTGTTATCCACTGTATTAAATACTTTCATAAGACTAATCTTTCTGATTTTAACTCTCTGACCATTAAAAACTGAGACATACTTTCAAGTGACTAATGGATAATCTTATCTTCAAAAAACCCATCTGGTCTTCCACTGTCAGTGCTGTTTCTAACTGTAATCTATAGGTTTAAGTCTGCATGCAGTAGTGATACTGACCTCTAGTAGACTGGCTCCACTCAGTTACCTATCTTCTTTCGCAGTACATTCACCACTGATTCTCCATCATACTAGTAATGCATTTTTCTTATTTATTTCCCTAAATGCTTTGATTGTTTTCCTACTCCCCTCATCCTTCTCAATCCTGCATGAATCTATACAAATTCTCTAGACCCAGCATGTTTCATCATATCAGATTCTTGACAGCATTTATTTTCTCTCCTTCCTCTCTCCTTACAATATCTTTTCCAGCTTAGGTGCCTGACCCTTTCCATGTACTGTCCCCTTCCATTCCCTTGCCAGTTTTCTTGCCCAATAATCCACGAGCACGTCAGTCATTTTGCTCTTTTTACATGTTAATTTACCAACCAACTGTAGCACTAGTTATCTAGATCTTCCCTTTCTCCCTTTGTTCCATCATTTCAAGGAATGGGTACAACTAGTTTTTGCTAAACTCTTTAATTTTTAAATTACTGTGCAGCAACTACAGCCCACCTTTAGAAAAAAGAAGCAAAATATCTTCATACATGCTTCAGAACCCAGAAGACTCACTGCTACATAGGTCATCATTTAACATAGTCATTGCAGAGAGTTTTTTCCAAGATTGTACCCACTGGAAAAAAATTCCAAAAGATATCTCAAAGCACTACTATTATCCACAGTTGAGAAGTCAATATAAAGGGAGTATTCAGAAACAAGCAGTGATGTGCAAGGTGCTACGTAGCATGATTGAGTGGGTTTGTAAATTTACTACCGTCATGGACAAAAGCCTTTAGGTTAGAGGCATATCTCGCCACATTCAGTGACTTTCCTACTTTTGGCTGTTTAAATTTGTGAAAAAGTCTTTGAATATGTACACAACATGGTTATGTCGTCAATAACACACCATTCAGATATTTATAAAGGCCCAGTACCCATATATTATGCCACATCTCACATTCACATTCTTTATTCTTCCTCCACCATATCTTTTGTCTTTAAAACTGCAAATCTTCTATTCACTGTACTTTCTACACAATATTCCTGAACTCTTTTAAAGCACCTGCTTCTGAATTTAAATCTTTTAACACTGCTACACTAGAACCACATTTTCTTAGGATAATCATCACTCTCTCCTTCCTTATTGGAATACTTACACTTCTTATGCTCCATGTTACCAGCTTCATTACCTTTTTCCTTTCTTCCCATCTCCTTTCTGTCTCCTTAGTCTCTCCACTAACTCCTAATCCATCATGCTTTTCTTCCCAGCTTGATGTCCCACCTCCAGTGCTGGATTCAGAAGCCCAGAATTGTGATCACTATAAAAGCCACTGTCGTTACTCACCTACCCAACCCCCAAGCTGCTTCCAGTGTATAAACCATTCAGTCAATCCAAAGAAACTATGATGACATCTACCTTAAAGGACTATTTTCCTGACCTCCCACTTGATTTTCATACATACCCGAAACTCTGCAGACTCTTTCACTTCCACCCCCCCCCACACACACACACACACACACACACACACACACACCAGCTCCTTCAGTGACCTGCACACTCCTACCAGTCCAACGATCAGCTCCTTCAACGACCTGCACACTCCTACCAGCCCACCGATCAGCTCCTTAAGCGACCTGCACACTCCTACCTGCCCAACGATCAGCTCCTTCAGTGACCTGCTACTACATCCAGCCCAACAATCAGCTCCTTCAGTGACCTGCTACTACATTCAGCCCAACGATCAGCACATCGGTACTACAGTAATCCTTCAGTGAATCCGTCAGCCCAAACGACCGATCAGTGACCCAGTACTCCTGCATGCTCCTTCAACTACCAGACCCGCGCACTGAAAGTCTCGCAAGTCCTGCGAGAGCAGCTCAGTCCTCTCATTAGCTCTGACTGTGGCTGAAGCAGTCCGGGGCTCCTCTGTGTGGTGCAGTTATCAACGCACAGAATCCTGGTATCTCACAGCAATGATTGCTGGGTACCTGTTTGTCCCTATCCAGACTGCTGGTAAGGCAATCGTAAATGTTTTGTTTAACAGATATTTTTTTTTTGTTTTTTTGTAGGTGGGGGGGCTGCAGTCCGGCAATCCAATAGGACGAGCCACCCCTGACTGTAACCAGAAATCCAAGAACAGTACCTTGGAAAGAAAAAATAGCGCTATCTCACTCCGAGACCAAAGTTTAATACGAAATATTCCAACACATTTTCGTCTTTGTTACACAGACTTCTTCAGATGCAGACTTTACACAATCACCTAACTTTTAGCATTTATCAGTTAGATAAAATGAACCAATAAAAATACTGCTTCAAAAACAACATGACTACATTGATTAAAAACATTGTTAAAACCATTATTAAGATCTTTCCCAAAAATCTACAGATATATAAACATCTTAAATTATCGAAAAGACATTTCAGATGAAACCTCTTATTGTTGATGTGTTTTTACTGCAATAAATGGTGTTTGTATACAGGCTTGTCTGGTGCATTTTCTATTTGGTTCCAGATAAGAAAACAACAGTACCCAAAAAAATGACATACAGATTCTATATACACCATTACTGAAAGTTAAGAATGAACACTGAATTTGTTGAGGAAGAGATCTTGCCATTTAATGAGCGCTTTCGGTGTGGACTGTGCCCCACCTTCATCAGACCTGTCTGATGAAGATGAGGCACAGTCCACACCGAAAGCGCTCATTAAACGGTCTTTTGGATTTTGCATGCTTTTATTATTTGCTCTCATTGTGTTTTACTCGCTTTACGTTTAGTTTATTTTACTGGTTTGTCTTTCATTTTTCCTCTGTTTATATCCTTATTTATATATTTCCTTTGCAGAATGGGTCCCATTAAACCTTTTCCCTGTTTTCCTGGGAGACTTAAACAGGGAAAGTACTGGTTTATGCAAATCAACAGTCTGACCAGGAGATTTTGGCTGAGCTTACAATGTGTAATTCAATTAATTCTCTAAATAGGAAACTATATTTTTGAGACAGCTGTGGTTATGTATATGGAACAGAATATAAATTGCTGAGTCTAAGTTTAAATTTGTTACTCACAATAAGTTAAGATTGCTGTATATATATGAAAGTAATGCCATGGTTAATTATAAAAGTCAGGGTTACACTGAAATTGGCATTCAAGAAATATTGCATAAACAACTGGCAAAAGAAAAGTGAAGATGCATATAAGCAACAGGATTTTTTTTTTTTGCTTTAATGATGGTTAGGGGCATGATGTTAGACAACCGTCTTATACATCAGTCTGCTGCACGAGGAGTAAGTGTGGAATACAGCAACAGGACCCTAACCAGGAGGTAACTCAAACAGGTCATTTACAGATGTCTTTACAGAGACAGGCTGAGCAGTCCAAAGTATATTTTACAGAAAACATAACACTGTTAAGCTAATGTGGATTTCTCATGCTGTAGTTTTTTTTTTTTTTGGCTGGTACCTGTCTTTGCAAGATAAAATGGGTTTTGTGCCAGCAAACATACATATGTTTCTTCTGTGTGTGTCCGGTGAGAGATAATTTGAGTTAAGTTTCAGGGGAAAGCAAAAACTGAAATTTTAAAATAAATAGGGAAATGAAAAGCAGTAAAGACTTTTAAACTCTCTGCTTTTTAAATTCAGAAAATGCAAAATATACAGATATTTTGTTGAGAGGTTAATCAGTTCCCATTAATGATTTACTAACTTCATTCAGCAAAAAGTACAAGATATTGGGAAACCATTAACCACTTTTGATGAAGACAGATGGTTAACTGGGGTGAAAGTTTAAAATCAGTTTATTATGTAAAGGAGTAATTCATTTACCAAAACAGCTTATGCATACGTAGGCATAAGGAAAGTATATTTTATTGCAGCCAACCCTGAACTTATATAGAATGAAGAGGTTGGGCAATGGACATGCGAGACATGCTTGTATTATTTTCAGATGCATTTTTTTTTTGTAAAGAATTAGTTCACGTGAGGAAACTGTGTAGTATTATCTATTTAATTTGTGTGAGGCAGACAGAATATTCAAAATTGTATGGTTTAAAAAAGAAAACAGATTTTGCTAAGTTACAAGCTGAAAAAATAAGCAAAGAACAAGGATGAAAAAAGCAAACAAAATGCATGAGTGATGACTCATTAAATGGTGCAGCAGAATTCAAGCCTTTAAACTTGAATTTAGGTCTTCTGTAAGTAAGGTGGATAAAGAAATTAGCATTGCAAGGCCAAAGAGGAGAAAAACTGAGCGAAGTATTCCCACATCTAAAGAAATAAACACACTTCAAATAGTTCTGAACTCTTCCAGGACGACAAACAAGATAATGATGCCAACAAGAGTCAGGAGTGAGTACCTGAGCCTGGCATGGTAGCTAGGATAAAGAAAATAGAATCATGAAGGACATTAAGAAGAAAGGGAAAAATAAAGCATGTGCTTTCTTTAAATGTTAACAGATTTTGAAAAATGTAAAGCATTTTGTTTGGCATGATTTGACAGTATGATGTCAGTATTAACATTATATTGATGAGAGACTGACAGAGGTGGCCATTAAATACTCGTATAAAGGACAGAGCTGTGGTTATGTTGTACATTTCATAGGTCAAGACATATGCTCACGTATGTTGGTAATGGGAAAGAACAAAGAGTGGATTGTATACATGGTGGTGAGAGAGATGTTGGGATTATAGACATGGAGGTGGGAGAGATGATAGGATTGTACACATGGTGGTGGGAGAGATGTCGGGATTGTGCACATGGTGGTGAGAGAGATGTTAGGATTGTACATATGGCGGAGGGAGAGATGTTGGGATTGTATACATGGCGGTGAGAGAGATGGGATTGTACACATGGCGGTGGGAAAGATGTTGGGATTGTACACATGGTGGTGAAAGAGATGTTGGGATTGTACACATGGTGGTGAGAGAGATGTTGGGATTGTACACATGGTGGTGAGAGAGATGTTGGGATTGTACACATGGTGGTGGGAGAGATGTTGGGATTGTACACATGGTGGTGAGAGAGATGTTGGGATTGTACACATGGTGGTGAGAGAGATGTTGGGATTGTACGCATGGTGGTGGGAGAGAAGTTGGGATTGTACACATGGTGGTGAGAGAGATGTTGGGATTGTAGACATGGTGGTGAGAGAGATGTTAGGATTATAGACATGGTGGTGAGAGAGATGTTGGGATTGTAAACATGGCAGTGAGAGAGATGGGATTGTACACATGGCAGTGAGAGAGATGTTGGGATTGTACACATTGTGGTGAGAGAGATGTTGGGATTGTAGACATGGCGGAGAGAGAGAGATATTGGGATTGTACACATGGTGGTGGGAGAGATGTTGGGATTGTACACATGGTGATGAGAGAGATGTTGGGATTGTACACATGGTGGTGAGAGAGATGTTGGGATTGTAGACATGGCGATGAGAGAGAGATATTGGGATTGTACACATGGTGGTGGGAGAGATGTTGGGATTGTACACATGGTGATGAGAGAGATGTTGGGATTGCACACATGGTGGTAAGAGAGATGTTGGGATTGTAGACATGGCGGTGAGAGAGAGATATTGGGATTGTACACATGGTGGTGGGAGAGATGTTGGGATTGTACACATGGTGGTGGGAGAGATGTTGGGATTGTACACATGGTGATGAGAGAGATGTTGGGATTGTACACATGGTGGTGAGAGAGATGTTGGGATTGTAGACATGGCGGTGAGAGAGAGAAATTGGGATTGTACACATGATGGTGGGAGAGATGTTGGGATTGTACACATGGTGGTGGGAGAGATGTTGGGATTGTACACATGGTGATGAGAGAGATGTTGGGATTGTACACATGGTGGTGGGAGAGATGTTGGGATTGTAGACATGGCAGTGAGAGAGATGTTGGGATTGTACACATGGTGGTGGGAGAGATGTTGGGATTGTACACATGGTGGTGAGAGAGATGTTGGGATTGTAGACATGGCGGTGAGAGAGAGATATTGGGATTTTACACATGGTGGTGGGAGAGATGTTGGGATTGTAGAAATGGCGGTGAGAGAGATGTTGGGATTGTAGACATAGCTGTGAGAGAGACATATTGGGATTGTACACATGGTGGTGGAAGAGATGTTGCAGATTTGTTAAAAAATAAGAATGAGTGGTTAATGGTGTCTAGCACCACACAAAAAAGTTGGGTCTGAAATGTGAAAGTTAGTATAAAAATATTTGTGAACATGGAATTTCTTAATTCAGAAAGGGTATTTTTTTACTGTAAATTTAGGAACATTGGGGAAAAAGGGCTTCATGAAGGGAAAAAATGAAGATGGAAGGGAGTGAGTGAGAAGAGTTACAGAAAGCTGAATGTGAGGATGAATTTACATAGATGACATTGTATCTAGAAGTGCACTGTCTAATGTGCATGCATCATTTTCTTAAATTGAGCATGATCCCAATATCTACAGTAGTAAAGCTCCATCACTGGACATTATTGTTCCATGTATGGCTTCTTTGGACTCTTCAAATTACTGAATAATATCTCCTCACAACTAAACTACCTGAATAAAAACAGATTGATCTGCCTAAAGGACAAAAGACATAGTACCTCCACTATCATGAGAGCTTTTACCAATAAGATTTACTACTGTATAGTACGTACTATCGTACTGTACAAAGTAACATTACTGGAACAACATTTGTCAAATGCTTGACTCAAGTCTTACGCATTAAGCTACACACAATTCTAGCTCACTACAATTGAACTGCAAACATTAAAAACAGGAATAAAAGCCCCTGAAAAGCAGGTGCAATCAACCAAAAATCGGGACATCTAATTAGCACAAATTCCAAATACCAAATATCACAAAACTCTTCCTACCTCAAGTAGAAATATGAGATATTACTCGGACCACTATCTGGTTACCTGGCCTGCCCACTATCTGGTTACCTGGCCTGCTCAGAGTCATAAAGTAAGCAAATAAAGGTGGAAGGAATCAACATGGACTACAGGAAACAGCTCAACAGCAGCTCATAGCCTTAATAACATTGACCAGATAATGGGTGAAAATTAACCTATGTGGCTCAGTTCACTTCTTTGCCTAAATAAATAAAAAACACACATATGCACTCAGGCACACATACATGCACACACACAATCTAGCCATATTTTATTTATGTATTTTTGGGTCCCACCTTTCTTTCATTGCTACTGGCTTGCCCCCCATGCCCCATCCTTGCTTGGTCTGTCAGCCAGCTCCTTTCCCCTAGACTTATCCAGTAGTGCTGGAGCTGGTCACAGATCCTGGGAAATGGGGACTCTGCATGTCTGAACATCCATCGGGGGGTTCTAGTATGACTTACCCATTTTTTCTTCCTCTCCTTGCGGCAGCATGGTATGGTCCAGGGTGACAGTGCAATATGAACAAGCAGCATATAGTTTCCTCTGTGTCAGCTCAACCAGGCCCAATTCTCGTGCACTGACCATGCCTCCCCTCTAGCAATCTTTCCAGCCTTCAGTGGGGAGCGTTGCTAAGAGATGCCCACATGACATCCTTGTCCCAGAATAGGCACACCCATCCATACCTGCCACTCCATCAGTCACCCAAGCTACTACTCAAACCCAGATCATCTGGGTCATAGTCAGGGCTTTATCCCTGTATGCCACTGGAGTGGCTACATATTTATTTTTTTAATTTATTTTGCATTTGTTTACCAGGTTTGTTCAACTGAGTTTAGTCAGAAACCCTTTTCATGAAAGGCCAGGGTATAAAACTCCAAGATATTACAAATATTTTAAACAGATATTCAGTAACATATATGAACAGACATTAAATAATAAATGTTAACAACTAGACATATATTTGCTAATTAGATTATATTCATATCAATGTAGAGGCAATTATTACAGTACAAAGGATGCTTATGCATTAGCAGATGTTGAACATCGAGCATTTGAAGAGACGTGTAAGTGGGTTTATCAAATGGATAACAGATCCAGGTATTGGTGAAGACTGGTTGTTAGGTACAGGATTATGAATGACGTACAATGGCGTGGAGATACGCCAACCTGAAGACAGTGACATTTATTCGGGAGATATACACAAGCAGATCCATAGATTGTTGTGTTTTAAGTCTGTATTCTGAAAGGATTTCACCTGTAGTGGGAAGCAGTTTCATAGTTTAGCTGCATTATTTTAATATAGAGTCACCTGCAGTATTAGATGATTTAGTTATAGTGATTAGTGATTTCTCTCTAGATCATAAAATTCTATTGGGGTAGTGTAGTAAGGTGTTTGGGATGGGGAAATTTTCTGGTTTACAGAGAGGTCTGTGTATTGTAGCTACCTGAGAAAGAGCTAGGTGATGTGTTAGTTCTAAACAATTTAATTCTCTGAGGGCAGTGGTGTTTTCTATTACTATAGTTTACTGCAATGTTGGCTACTTTATAGCACTGCTTAATTTTGGATAGTTGTGAGACTTGAAGTTTAGGGAAGACTGGGGCAGCACAGAGGAGAGATGGCAGAAAGAAAGTAAAGACTATAGGTCTTCTGGCTAGGTCAGTGAAATATGTTTATATTTTGTACACTGTACCAAGTTTATGAGTTTATGAAGAGTTTTTTAACTATGCGTGATACATGGTGGTTAAATTTCACCTTATCGTCTATGATGGCATCCAGTAATTCTGTGTGGTTTATTTGCTCTTTCATGGTGTTGTTGGCAGAGATGGTGGTGAATATGCATAAACAGATAAAGAAAAAAAAGTTTTAATGTAACTGCATTTGTCAGTTTACAGACCATTCGATTTAAGATTTTTCTGGTCACCATCACTTATTTTTTACAGTTCAAAGGATTTGCTTGTTCTTTAAGTATTTTTTTTTTTGTGATTGGGTTAGATTATTTTATGCATATTCTAAGACTGCAACCTCCTGAGGAGAAAAAAGACAGTATTTGTTTTCTGTATTACACATCTCTTTTTCTCCAAGATGCAACAACCAGACAGTTTGAATACTAAATGTTTATTTATTTACTCATTTGCTTATTTATAGGTTCATAGGTTCATAGGTTGATACTAGGCTATCTGCCCTAGGGCATTTATAAGCCTAGCCAGAGTGTGTTTGGCTTTCGCCACCCTTTTAGGTTAGTTGACTGTGCCTCTGTATAGTAGGTCACAAAAGGTAGCCCTATTAAGGTTAGTTTGCTGTACCTTTGTCTAGCAAGGACACAGAAGAGATCCCAGGGGTAAACTTATGATCTCCCATCCACTCGTCAAGATTTCTCTTGAAGAGGGTCAGTGAGGGGCTCTGCCTAACATGGATTGGGATTTTGTTCCAGAGTGAGGGGATCCTGTCCCTCCAGCATGCCCTATTTATTTCTGTGCTGAGGTTCAAGTCCCTGGAGCATGTAGCTCTAAGGGATTTTGATTTCCTGAGGTGGAGCATGTCCATTAATTCTGGGTTGGACATGGCTTTATACGTCAGACACAGATCGCCTCTGAGTAGGCAGTACGCAACTGAGTAGAGCTGGAGTTTCTTTAGCCGAGCTACATAGGGCATCTGTTTGAGTCCCTTGATCCTCTTGGTGAGGTACTTTTGGGGTCTTTCCAGTTGCTGCAGGTGTCGGGTAAGGTACATCCCAAATGAGGCATTGTATTCAATTATGGGCCTGATAAGTGATGAGTAGAGGGGCAAAATGACCTCTCTTGATCTAGATGTGAACCCTTTCATGATAAGGTGGGCTGTATAGAAGGTCTTTCTAACCACTTTGGCAACATGATTGTCAAAGGAGAGATTACTATCCACTTGGGTCCCCAAGTCCCTAATTACTTCTTCCGTACTTAATGGATTGCCACCTATGTTGTAATTTGTGGGCACTTTGTTTTTACCTAAGGGGATGACTATGCACTTTTTGGCATTTAGCTTTAGGCCATGGCTCTGGCGCCAGTTATCCATCTCTGTGAGACCCTTTTGGAGGATGCTTGTGTCAGCCGGAGAGTCAATTAGGGCAGTCATCTGCGAACTTGGTCAGCCATAATCCACCCATGTTAGCCTATACCTCGGAGAAATATATACCGAACAAGAGAGGTCCCAAGACTGAGCCTTGTGGGACGCCACTTATAACCGGTTTAGAGTCTGACATGGCACCTGCAATTCTGGTGGGTTCTATCCCTGAGCCAGTTTGCAACCCATCTTGTGACATAGGGGTTGATATTTAAGCTGGTGAGCTTATTTATGATGCCCGAGTGGGGTATTGTGTCGAAGGCTTTTGCGAGGTCCAGGTAGGCTGTGTGGACTTCCTTCCCTTCATCTATGGCTTTGGTAACTGTTTCAAAGAAGTCGACCAGGTTCAAGAGGCAAGATCTGCACTTAACAAAGCTGAACTGGGTAGGATCCAGTGTCTGGAGGTTCCTAATGTCTTTGTTTATGATTTCCATGATGATATGCTCCATAGCCTTTGCAGACCAGGCTAGTCAGGCTTATAGGGCAATAGTTTCCGGGATCCGTTGTGGCACCACCTTTGTGGAGTGGGACCACTGTTGCTGTACGCCATTCTTTGGGTTCATATCCTGTAGTAAAGCTGAGACTGAACAGTGACTTTATGTGAGGGTTTAGTTCTTCTTGGAGCTCGTGTAAGATGCAGCCCGGGACACCGCCTGATCCCATTGATGCTGTGTTTTTTGCTTTAGAGAGGGCAGCTCTCACCTGTGCATCTGTGATCTCAGGGAGGCTACACTCTTTTGGGATACACATTTACTCTTTTGGGGGGGAAGGGGGGAGAAGTTTGCACTGAACCTTTCTGCCAGGATGTTGGCAATGTCTGTGGGTTCAGTGTATTTTTTGTCATTTTGCACTAACTCAGAGCATATCTGGGAGTTGCTTCCCAGGTTCCTAACATAACTAAACAAGGCCTTGTGATTATCTTTAGTGTCTTGTGCAATTTTTCTTTCAAAGTTGGCCTTAGATGATTTTATGAGGGATCGTAGTTTCTTGCTAGCACTGATCAGAGATGCCTTCCCTTTTTGGGATTTTGCTCTATCATGTAGTAGCTTCCTCCTTCTGTTGTATAGCTTATTTATGGCTGGGGTCCACCAGACAGGTCTCCTGCCTTTGGAGGAATGGCTCTTGGTTTTATTTGGGATAGCATGCTCCATGCATTCCTGTAGGTGTCCATAGAATGCTTTTGTAAAGGATTCTGCATTTTGGGCCATATTTTCCACTGGCCCAGGGGCTTTGAAGGATTCCACCTCGGTTTTAAAAAGTGTGAAGTTTGCTTTTGAGAAGTTCTTCACCGTGGTTTCCTTGGCTGGGGGTGGGGACAGAATATGGATGTCCAGTGAGATTAATTTATGGTCTGATCTTACCAATGAGGGGTATACCTCTGGTATGGAACATAGAGACCCCATGTTGGTGATGACCAGGTCCAAAATGTTTTCCCCTCTTGTGGGAGTGGTGACCAGTTGCTCCATAGCATTTGGGTTTATAAATTCTAGGAACTGTTGGGCGAGAGTGTTGGGGCTTGAGTAGTTTTCTCAATCAATGTTTGGGTAGTTGAAGTCACCCAATATAATGGTGTTTGGAGAGACCTTCATATTCTCCAGTGTTCTCAGGAAAGCCGAGTGGGTTTCCTGTGTTTGGGAGGTTGGTCTGTAGCAGGCTACAAACTGAAAGGCTGTTATAAATAAGCAAACTAATGGCACAATATAAAATAACTTTCTTTGTTTATTTATAACAGCCATGAGTAAACTTTCCCATCCTAAAAATTTCCATAGTAAACAAAAGGTTTGAGAATTAAATCTGCCATAGATGCATCAGAAAGTCAGCCTGGATATGGCATGCTTGATTCCAAACTGCCAAGGTCAAACTTTTGTTGCTAATGGCACAATATAAAATAACTTTCTTACACAATATCAGAGTTCATATTTCCTAAAATTCAGTGATCATAAAGTAAGGGAATCTACATACCAGTAAAAGAGTGAAAAATAATTTGACTTTTTAAGCATCAAACATTAGTGACCTTATAGGAGCACCACATATGGAACAATGCACAAAGTAAGCCACAGCCATGCTAATGCGTCTTTGTTTAAATAGACCATGTTCTCTGGGATCCAATAACATCAATGGAATATTAAGTAACTGTATACCTGCAGATTCAGAAAGAACCCCACTCTGGCAGTAACAGCTATGACCAAAAAGCACTATTTACACGATGCGGGAAATTGCAATTCACAGAGATGATAGCTGCAATGATACAAGACCTCATTATTAGTGCATCTGCAAGTGTTTGAACTGCTCTTAACTAAAACTAGTGCAAATCATTGTGAGAAAAAGCATGTTGCATACAACAAAACAACAAATGAGATACAACATTTATACAAGTTTAAATTAAATAAGAAATTGTGGTAGGCTGAGACTTAGCATCATGGAGGAGTTTGCAGGTCATAGTAGTAGAAGAGCAAGAGATTAGGAGCAGAAAGGAGAGAAAACGGTTGACATGGGGTCTTGACAAGGGCAAATCCATGAGTTAGGTAGAACATTTTTTAGTTCTTTTTTGAAACTAATGGAGTGAGTAATACATCTTATGTTGAGGGGGAATTTGTTCCAGTTGTGGGATGCTGAATGTTTGTATAACACTTTACCGACCATTTTATTCGCTTTGTATATCAGAAGCTGATGTTGGTCTCTGCTGCGGAGTGGACGAGGGGGAGAGGAGTAAGACATGAGATTAGATAGGGAAGGGCATGCTGAGGGTTGGTTGAGGAGGACGTGAATCATGTGGAGTTGGGAGAGTTGAAGTTTCAAACTACTGAATGTGTTTTAGTACCAAGCAGTGGTAAGAGGTATGTGGAAGGTTAGCAGCAAATTTTGCAATTTTATTGTATGCCTGTTCAAGTCTAGTGATTAAAGAAGACTGAAGATCTGTAAAGACAGGAGCAGCAAAGATAAGGCTTGGAAGTTAACTATGCTTGAGACAAGGATAGTCTAGAGTCTGAAGTAAGGAATTTTTTGTTCCTATATAGGAGACCTAGTTTTTGTTTAGTTTTTTAATGGATTGTTTAACATGAAGATCACATTTTAATTGATCGCTGATTATCATACCAAGTAGTTTTGTGAGGGATTCAACATTAATGATGGTTTTATTTAATGAAGAGATGGCAAAGTTGGGTTTGAGATGTGCAAGTGATTTGGGGAGAAAGAGTAAAAGTTTAGTCTTTTTAGGATTTAAAACAAGGTGATTGCCAGAGAGCCATCTTTCTACAGAGTGGAAAGAGGTTTGGGTAAGAGTATGAAGTTGAAAGAGAATTTTGGAGGAGGTGATGAGAGTAGAATCATCAGCATACTGAATAAGAATGGAGTGACAGCAGGATGTATAGAAATGGTTAGATAAAATGTTGAATAGAAGGGATCCAAGGATGGAGCCCTGGGGAAAACCTGTATGGATGGGTATGAAGGGGTAGCAGGAGGAATACCATATGACAGATTGTAGTCTGTTTGTGAGATTACTATCCTATAGTAATCAACAACGATGGTCCATGCATCGTTTTGACACTCAGACCTCCTTCATTCACTCTCCCATACACATACACAGATTCAAACACACACAGCCACATTAACAAACCTCCTACCTGTCCTTTAGTGTACAGAACATCCTTGATGCATAGGTTCATAGGTGTGTACTAGGCTAATATCCCTGGTGCCTTTACAAGACTAGCCCAAAATAATTGCCCAGGCACCATGCCACCTGATGTTAGTTCACAGTGCCTCTATCCACTCATCAATATTTCTCTTGAATAGGGCCAGCGAGGTGCTCTGCATGACATGAATGGGAAGCTTATTCCAGAGTAGGGGCAGTCTTTGGGAAATGAACCTGCCCCCCCCCAGCATGTTCTGTTAATTGTGGTAATGAGGTTGTGATCTCTGGAGCATGTAGCATGGGGGGATTGCGATTTCTTTAGATGTAGCATTTCAATTAGGGCTGTGTCATACATGGCTTTGTAAGTCAAGCAGAGGTCACCTCTAAGTACACGATAAGAGACTGAGAACAGCAGACGTTTCGTGAGTCTGTCCATGTAGTACATATGTTTAAGGCCTAGGATCTTTTTTGTGAGGTTCTTTTGTGGCCTCTCCAGCTGTTGTAGGTATCTGGTCAGGTACCTGCTAAATGGGGCATTATATTCGATAATTGGTCTAATGAGGGATGAGAAGAGAGGGATTATGACCTCTTTCTTCTTGGATGCAAAACCCTTGGTTATAAGATGTGTCACGTAGAAGGACTTTCTGACCACAGTGGCAATGTGGTGGTTGAAAGTGAGGTGGCTGTCGACCTGGGTGCCCAGATCTCTTCAGTGTTCAGTGGACACCCATCAACGTGGTCATTTGTGGGAACTGAGTTTTTTCCAAAGGGGATGATAACGCATTTTTTGGTGTTAAGCTTCAGACCATGGCTCTAACACCAGTCATTGGTCTCAGAGAGGCCCTTTTGTAAGTTGTCTGCATAACATAGGGAGTTGATAATGACTCCTAGCTTGCAGTTATCAGCGAACTTGGTCAGCCAGAGTACTTCTGTGTTGGCCTGGACTTCTGAGAAGTAGATGCCAAACAGGACAGGGCCCAGGACGGAGCCCTGTGGGACTCCACTCATGACTGGTTGACAGTCTGACTTGAAATATGCAACTTTCACTGTGTGGGTACTGTCTGTGAGCCAGTTTGCAACCCACCTAGTGATGTAAGGATTGATGCCTAGTTTGCTGAGTTCATCAATAATACCTATCGTCTTCATTTTGTCCTGACCCTCATAAAACACTGACCCTTATAGTCAATCAATAATGCCAAACATGAGTTTCATTCTTCTTAATGTTCCTAAAGTGCATCATGATGCTAAACCTGTTATTTTATTATCTTCTCAAGTGAGTCTACATAAAAGTTTACCAGCTGTCCCTGGTGTCATCTAATGTTCCTCCCATCTGTAGAGTGCAAAATTCTATTGGGGAGTAGTGTTGTATTAAGGTGCTGAGGATAGGGCAATTTTCTGTCTTATAAAGAAGTATGTGTAATGTAGTTAGCTGAGAAAGAGCTAGGTGATGTGGTTGTGTTAACCAGTTTAATTCTCTGAGGGCTAGGCAGTAGTGTGTTCTACTGTTATAGTTTACTGCAAACCTGAGCATTTGGGCATGTTCATTAACACAGGTAGATGATGTAACTTGCAGTGTCAATTGATTCTTTGAATCCCTTGAGTGCATAAATGCCTTACCACAGGCATTCCTGGGAGGTGAGCACATAGCTAAATATCATATGCCGTTTCCATGTCTTTAGTGCCTAAGTTTCAAAGTAATTTTCCAACTAATCCAAGGCCCTTCTTTTGTAAACAACCTAAATCCATACAACAAAAATCTGGAAAGGGTGAATTTAAAAAGAAATAGCATGAGGACCTTAAAGAAAGTCCAGTTGCTTGCAAGAATCCAATTCATTGAGAAAAAAAATTCCTTGCCAAATTCCCCTACCACCACCACTGGCTTACCTCAGAGAATTGCTGGAAAAGTCCCTCTTTGCATTACCAGAATCTACCACAACTGACACTTGGGTAACAGGCATAATAAAAAAATGGTTACAAACTCCAAACTGGCATAATTTCCTTCCCCCTGGAATACCAGAGTTCCCAAAGATCAGCAATACTTCCAGTCCTTGCAGACTGACTTCTTCATGGGATTGTAGAACCAGTTCCTGAAATTCAATGAGGAAAATGTTTCTGTTAAAGACTTTTCGATACCCAGGAAAGAGGACAGCTGGAGAGCCATTCTAGGTCTCTCTCTCCAGATTATGTAGCTTCATGCATTTTATGCATATTTGAAAATCCAAAATGTTAACACTGCTGATCTTAGTTCCTATTCTCTTTCCACAAGCACATTATATCTAAAGGATTCTTATTTTCATATATCCATGTATACGAATCACAGACTTTTTTTTAATTCTGTTCTTTGTGATCACACTGTCATTTTACTTCCGTACCATCTGAACACTCTAACACAAGAACCTCTATGTGCAAATGTGCAAAAGCAACCTTTAAAGCAGGAAAACTGCAGCAAAATGAAAACATCAGTTTGGGACAAGAATGTGATATAAAACAACTTGAGCAAGAGGGAGTGTATAAATATCTGGGAACTGATGAATGATCAACAATAAAACATGAACAAATGTGAATAAAACTTAGTAAGGAGTACTTCAGAAGACTTTAATCCCAAAAACAGCTTTGACATCTAGGAACAAAATCCAAGCTATAAACCAATTTGCTCTTCCTGTCCTAACTTACAGTTTTGGAGTGACTGACTGGCCCCAGAATGTGCTGGATAGATTAAACAGGAAAACAAGAAGGATGCTTCATGCTCACCAAATGATTTATAAAAATCAGTGTATAACAAGATTATATATCCCCTGTTCCAAATGAGGAATGGGCCTCCTTGAAACTGACTACATGTACAGATCTCCACTCGTGGGACTCCATACATATCTGCTGACCTCACAGGACCCAAATGTAGTGAAAGTTTTGAAACATGAGAAGAATAAATCTAAGATGCTATCCCTGCTTATGCTAGTTGGAAGCATATTGGCGTCAGGCAGGAATGGAAATCACACCACAAGTGGATAAAAACCAGGCAGCAAATGAATGTGCCAAAAAACAAAAGAAAGAATATAAAGTGAAGGACCAGATGAGAGGGCAAGAAATGTGGAAAATGCATAAATATAGTTGCAAGTATAGACAGCTTCTGGAAGAACCTCATGTTGATCAGGAACAAATGCAGGAATGGTTAAGGAGAGGTGAATTCAAACCAAGAGATGAAAGGTTAATATTGGTGGCACAAGATAGTGGGCTACATACACGTTGCCTTACAAAGTCCATTGAACATGTGGGAGAAACAGACAAATGTAGGTTTTGTAAAACCAAATTGGAAATAGTTGCACACCTCATTGTTGGTTGCGACCTACTAATGGCAAAAGGACTGTATACTGAAAAGCATAAACTGTTGCACTGGGGATTGTGCAAACATTATGGTACTGAAGTGGGTGAAACCACTGGAAACATGAGCCAAAAAGCATCAGAGAAAATTATGAAGTCTACATCACATGGGATCATCCATTACCAGCAGTTCAAAAGACAGATGCTACAAAACCAGATACAGTGGTCAAAGAAAAGAAAGCAAAAGTAGCATCGATCACTGAAATCGCCACACTTAGTGACCACAGTGCCTTGCATACAGAGAGTCACAAAGTCATAAAGTATCACGATACGCAAGCAGAAACTAGGGCAATGTGGAAGAAGGATACCCATATAGTTCAGATAGTAGTAGGCACAATGGGGTCTTAATAAAAACAGTCTGCAATCATATTTAGATATGCTACCAATACATGTAACACCGTATGAATTGCAAAAGGAGTAATTACTGGGCACATTGTTGATGCTGCAAAGAGCAATTTGGCTGACATCAAAGAGTAAAACAATACTAATTTTATGAAATTTAATCATACTTTGACTTAGGAATGGGGTCCATTCCATGGGTTCCATTCCTGTCGCTGTATTAGAAACCCATGAGATTTGGAGAAATTAAAAAAGAACTTTTACCAAATGGCTTGCCCCTGTTAAATACTACTCAGTGGTATAGCTGGTTATGTAATGTGATGTGCATTTAGTTGAAGAGCAAAAAAATAAGTCAAAATTGGGCCTAAAAAACTCCTTTTGCTTTGAAACTGTAGCAAATCACTTACAGAAATGTAACAAGCAACTTGTTACAGTTATAATACCATACCCATAGCACTCCAGGCTGCTCTACAGCCGTGGCCTCAAATATAGTATTGCTATTCTTTTTGAAGACACAATCACACCGTCAGCATCTACAAATCAATCATCCTAATATCCTGAGCCAGGAGCAACTGCACCATTCTCTGGCAATGCACTCCTTGGTTACTTGTTGTACCCATGTGCACCATTCACTGGCAAAGCACTCCTTGGTTACTTGTTGTACCCATGTGCAACATTCACTGGCAATCCACTCTTTGGTTACTGCTTAAACCCAGGTTTACCATTCTCTGGCAATCTGGCAATGCACTCCTTGGTTACTGCTTGTACCGAGGTGCACCATTCTCTAGCAATGCACTCCTTACTTACTGCTTGTACCCAGGTGCACCATTCTCTGCAAATGCACTCCTTGGTTACTGCTTGCACCCAGGTGCACCGCTCTCTGCAAATGCACTCCTTGGTTACTGCAGGTACCCAGGTACACCATTCTCTGGCAATGGACTCATTGGTTACTGCTTATACCCAGGTGCACTATTCTCTGGCAATGCACTCCTTAATTACTGCTTGCATACAGTGCACCACTCTCACCTCCCTGCTCTTGGTATGCCTGCAGACTTCAGGGCATACATATTTTTTTCCTTTCCTGGATGATTGTTTGATTTTAGCCTCATCCATTCAGGAAGTGTGAACAGGCAGTTTACTAAGAATCTTCTTCATCTTCTTGGATTTGCACTGAACCTCAAAACGTCATCCCTAGAACCAATTCTATCCCCTAGACTGCTTCCATTCTCCAATTTGCAGGCTTATCAACTTTACTTCCTTAATCTGACAAAATAATTTATGACTTCAGAAAGAAGATTTCTCCCAGGCCTGGATTTCATGGTCTTAACCATTCGAATGATGCTTCATGCTAGACTCTACATGATAAAGATACAGTGGTACCTCAAATCAGTGTGTGCCCAACACCCCCACCCTCTCACTCAGAAAATTCCAATTCTTTTTTTCATAAAGAATTAATTGCTTTGGTGTTCCAAACAATCTGTTCTCAATGTGACAGTCTGCTTCTCTCCTCCACGGACTTGTCAGAGCATGGCCAAATATGCTTCAGACTTTAATTGGAGAGCCTTCTCCAAAGGCATAAAATCTCATGAAGTTTGGGAACCACTACAGAGAAAAAGCTGCACCAACTTTTTGTCTTCCAGGCATGTTACAGGGGATGAGAGACAGTACTACTATGATGTGGTATATAAACAAACTGGTGAGGGGAGACAAGATCTTACTTACTCCCCTTTGTAGACTGGCCATAAAAGTGTGGTATTTAGAAATTCAAGATAATCAATTCCTCCAAGCAACTTACATTCCTGTAAGGGCAGACACCCTGAACAGATCCAAGACTGACACATATGAGTGAATGCTGCACAGATAGGTCTTCCTGCCAATAGTTTAGCAGTGGGAAATCCATCAAACAGATCTTTTTGCCTCCAATCACAACAACCAACTAAATTAGTTCTGCTCTGGGACTCCTTGCAAAGACACTTGAAAGACAGATGCCTTACCAGTCCACTGGACACATTACAAACACCCTTCCCTTTTATTTCCAAGTTTCTTCAAAAGATAAGGAAGGACCTTACAAAGATGCTACTGATGACCCCGTTTCATAGGTTCACAGGTAGGTACTAGGCTATTAGCCCTAGGGCCTATATAAGCCTAGCCAAAAAGGTACCCTGGCTTTCGCCACCCAAGAAAATTATATTCCTGTGCCCCTGTCGAGCAGAGCCACAGAAGTGATCCTGGGGTGAATTTCCTATCTCTTTTGACTCAAACAACACTAATTTTCCCTTATAATGCAAGTGATCAAGGAAAAATATGAGATTACCACACAGGGTGGATTTACTTTCAAAGGACAAAGGATATGTGATTCATCCAAACTTTATAACCCCAAATATAACATTTTCAATGATCGTTTTTTTTTATTCATTTTAGGCACCTTCATTCTATTAATGTGGTACAAGTATTTAAGAAGGCAAGAAAACCTGCTACAGAGAAATTGTATTTACCTAAATGGAAAAGATTTTCTCTTTGGTGCAAAACAAAGGGCAGAAACTATTACAAGCATGAGCTGCCCTGGTTCTGCATTCTCTGTGTCAGCTGCTTAATTCTAGCTTAGTGCACACGTATGTCATGTTTGTGTTTTTCCTGATGGATCCTTCTTTATCCTCCCTGTTTGTAGGTCAGCCAGTTCCTTAAGGGGGTACTGCATGTTAGTCCACTAAAGAAACAGCTGACTCCTTCTTGGGACTTAAATTATGCCTTGTAAAAGTTAGCCTAAGCTTCTTTTGAAACAGCAACCACTTCTTCTCTAAAATGTTTAACCTGGAAGATAGTTTTTTTGGTAGCCTTAACCTCTACTAGAAGGGTATCGGACTTACAGGCCATTATACATATTCAACAATTTTTGGTCTTTTACAAGGACAAGGTGAGTCTTAGAACCAAACTATCCATTATGGAAAAGGCAGTTTCTGAATTCATCCTTAACCAAACTATTTGTTTCCCTTCCTTTTATCATAATCCACAAAAAAGGAGAAAGCATTCTTCACTGCTTGGGTACTCATATAACACAGATTTTATTTGGATAAAACTTAAAACTTAAGAAAACTAAACTAATATTATGTCTACTATGATGAGAGGATATTGGAGAAGCCAGTTTCTATTTTCTTCTGTTATTTTAGACATGATAAGGACCTTCTACAGTTTGTAAAACCACACTCTATTAGGACAGTTGCTACCTCAGGAGCATTTTTCAAATGAGTGGACACAAGAAAGATCCTTGAAGCTGCTACTTGGTTCTCTATTCACACACTTACCAAACACTACAAACTGGATGTCTTCTCCACAGCCAGAAATAGATTTCCAAAGCTGTTCTGCAAGGCATCTAGGACACTGGTTCAACTCCCACCACCCATTCTACTTGCTTTTTCAGAATCTTCCTATTTGTCAAGAGTACTGCAACAGAGATCTATTGAAGAACACAGTACAGCTGTGTAAGTAACTTACCATAAGAGTAGATGTTTGAATAGATCACTGTTGCAATACATATACCCCCCTTTCCATCCCTTTAGTACTTACTTTCTCTGATGGGTGGGATATCATATCCCATCTTTTTTATTTATTTCTCACCATATATTCCCTTGTAGATCTTAACTTAAAGCTGTACTCTTATTTCCAGCACAGGGGGCAAGAAAGTTCTAAGTTGTTGGCACTTCTGTATACCGCAGTTAAACTAGCGCATCTGTTCATGTTAAGGGCGAATGTACAGTGCATGAGAAAGGTGCTTGAGCTATGTAGACTGACCAAATGCCCAGGTATCCCAGCAGAGAAGTCTTATTTATGAGAAATACTGTAACAGAGAATGGTATAAACACGTACTTTTATGATAATTTACCTATACAACTGTACTTTTTATTAGAACTAGTTTAGAAGCAAAGTACAGTTTTGTCTATGCTAATGATACCTAGATAGCTGCCTTTGCTTTTTCATCCATGTGATAATTTTGGCACTTATTTTTGTCATCTATTTTTTCTCCTAATAAAGTGCTGAGGGCATTCTGCCTTCAAATATGTGGAAGAAATTATAGCATAAGTCACTGAACTCAGCTGATATAAATTTACTCATGTGCAATTTTAGTTAATATATTGGTTTCTGCAATGGTCTACTGGGCAGTTCATTTCTTAAACTAAATTCTCATGTATTGGATATTCTGCTGTTTTACCAAGAATACATGGGTCTACTTCAGTAGACCGAAATCACACTTACCCGTCTTTCAAAAGACCGAGATGAAAAACTCAAAAGTTCAGAAGACCGACTGCTCAGAAGACCTACAGATTACTATGGGTGAGTAACTGCTTGCCCAACCCTGCAAACACATTAACACCAAGCAAAGAAATCATACCCATTTGGGAGGCTTTTCCCCCCCCATACCCCCTATGTGAGGGGCTGTGTCCCCCACACACCCCTACCTAAATATACCAACTCTGAGTCTGCACTACTGTGGATGTTTGGGGTAAAAGTCAACATGCTGGCCAAGCGGTTACTTACCTGTGGAGATCTGTTGGTGTTCTGAGTGGTCAGTCTTCTGGAGTTTAATTTTTTTTTTGTCTTGGTCTTTTGAAAGTCGAGTAAGTGGGATTTCGGTCTGCTGAAGTAGACCTGAATACATACATAAGGCAGAATAGCTATTCAGTGTACAGCATAATAAAATGTAACTTCTTCTGTTAAATGGTCATAGATGGGAATATAATGGGGTAAGCCATCATTCATGAAAAATATTGAGTAGTTAATAACAGCCCAAACCCCCTAAGACCAGTTTGTTAAATATAGCTGACCAAACAGGCAATAACCAATATTTTTTCTTGTGGCAGCCTCCTTCCACACAACCACATCTAGAAGGAGACATCCTGCATAGCCCTCTACTGTAACTAACTCTGTGGTCTCCAGACATTGGGATGAGCTACATTTTGTTTCATCCTGTTGTCCACTTGGTCATCAATTGCAAATGAAAGGGCTTTACAAACTCAGACTGTGATAAGTTAAATGAAAACCTTCAGCAATAATAAGGTATGGACAGCTGTCCTTGTAATTAGGAGTATTTATGCTGACTGCTATGTTAAAATGTTCTTCATTTTAAGAACAAAAAGTGGACATTGTTTTACAGTGCTTTACAGTTCTCATACAAAAAAAAACATTGATTTAAAAAAACGCTTTTTGGGTCAAGCCATTGTTTGCAGAATAAGAGACATACCTGGAAATTAACATTGACACAATTCTACAACTGGCTTGGGTTACTATCCACTATGCAATGACTTTTCTAAATCTATTAAGTCTATTTTTACACAAAAGGTGGTTTAAAATAAATTGCACAATAAATGTTATTAATATTCAAAAGCATGCATGCTAATTGGATACCCAATCAGCGTGCCCATTGTAAATCAAGCATATCCTAATAAAAAGAAGTTCGGCCGCTCATGTCTTCTTGAGCAACCAGCTTTCAACTACAATATGCTAGTTCACAATTTTTTCATGAAACAGGCCACAAATATGAGGAATATAACAAATATTCTGTAAACGTCTGGACAATTTAGAGATATGATTACCAGTAGTACAACTGATTGTACTGCCAGTAGACAAACCTTTAAACTGCCCAAACTTTTACAAAACATTTCCAATTTTACTCATATTTTGCTGCTATGTCTCACCTAGAAGTTTTGATTTTCTGGTTGATTTCTGACTTTTTGTTAGTCAATAATGCCAGGCTTCGTACTTCTAAAACCATCTAAGAGGTTAAAATTTCTGAAGCTGAAAACTAACAAGATGCTGAGAGAGACAGGATCTGCTTATGCTGCACTGCACTGATGTGCTGTGCAAATGGGCAGTTGTCGGTACGCATGCACACTACATCGGTATGCAGACCAGGAAGCGGAAGAACACTAAAGTATTATTATACAGTGAGAGTATTTAAGAAATGGAAGCAATTTCTTTCTTAAATAATGTCATGGTATAGTAGCAATACTCCACTCCTGGATGTGGGTATCACAGGATTTACCCACAGTTGGCTTTGTTTAATCACTTGGATTTTACCCTCATGATCAACTCACACCACCCACGGATAAATCTTTTGATGCCCCCACCCTATCATGGATTATTGATTAATGAGTAGATAAGCGCTGTTGCTGCTATAGCAACAGTCAAAAATTAGACTACATACAGCTGAAGATAAAACCAAATGTCATTTGATAAGGAACGTAGGAAAAACATTTGTATGTACTGGAAATTTAATATGAGACCAAAAGAGGACATTTAAAAGGACTAATAAACTTCAAAGACAAAGTTATGATAATATTATCTAGACTAAGAAGCTGTCATTGAAACATGTAGTTTTTATGAATTGTGGAATCTGCTGTGTGGGAGGAATAGAAAAGGGCTCGATGCTAGTGCCTCAGAGATATGCTGATAAATTTTATATAGCTTTACATAGTTCCTGCAACAATTTTAATTTAAGCCTTCTGCTGATTGCACTCAACCCTATCAAAACAGCTCAACAACTGTTATAAATGGCAGGGTAACTTTCTAGTATTCGACTGCAAAAACTTAAAACATTTTGCTTATCAAAATCAAATAAAGCTCCTGGTTTAAAGCTGATCATCTCTAGCTTGTATAAATGTGGGTCATAGTGCTGGATTAGAACTAGTATCACTGAAGCTTCTCTACTGATAGCTCAGTAATAAAAGAACCACTGAAAGAATAGAAAGCATCGCATTGTTTTTGTCAAGGATGGATGCTTTCTGCATGAATGGTAGTGTGGTTTTGTACGGAAGCTTGGGTAATAGAATTTTTATTTGCATAATAGTATTGTGTGTAGGTGACTGCGTGCATGCATGTTCATGGCAGACATGCTTATGTGCAATATTACTCTGTGTGTGTGTGGGGGGGGGCGCACCCCGGTGAATGTGCACATTTATGTGTGATATATGTACATGCGTGGGTGGGTTTGTGTGCATGTGCTCTGTGTGCATTTGTGTGTATACATGTATGTGTGAACATGCAAGTGTGAATGCATGTGTATATGTGCCTCTGTATGTGCTGTGTATATGGGTGTACACCTGTGTATGTGTGTGAACACGTGTGAGTGGGCCTTTTCCCTCCCTAAGAAGTAATTTTATGGGAGGGTATGTCACCTGACTGCTCCTGTAGCTTCTAGTTTTGTTTTTGTTTTCCTTTTCATTGTTGTGACATTTGTAGGATTCATTTCACTAATGCTATTTTTTTATTTTGCAGTAAGAATAACTCGAGCCACGCACTCTTTCCTTCCAGTATTTTTTCATTTCTTTTATTATGAATATCATTTTCCTCATTCATGGAGAGGTTCAAACGTTTCTTCTGTTATTGAAAAATAGAAGATCCAAGTCATATTTCTTTAAATGAACTGTAATTTTTCATGTCAAATATTGGAAATTATCAGACAAAACTTCAAACTTTTGGCTGATCATGAAGGTATTATATCTTGAGATTTTGCCATTCCCTGCACTTCTCCCAAGACGTTAAATGTTAAACATTTAAGGACCATAATAATTACTTGCATGCTCCTGAAATTTTACCCTACCAAAAACTGGCTTGACTTAAGTTGTTAAAATGGGGTAGCTTTAAGGAAATGGCTTAAAACTATATTAATGCCTGCAAAAAATGTCACACACTCCAAAAAAAAGCATATATCTTACTGGACTGCTAGACAAATGTTTAAATATGTTCATTTGAATACTTATACTTTTGGCAATTATTCCGTATTATTTCTATGTTACCTCTTTTCTCTTTTTTCCTTCTATTAATTTTAATTGAGCTGTCAAAGTTAAGACTAACTGCTGGGTATTAACTAATTTTCTTCATCTTAATCCTAAAAACATACCTTATAGGTAGAGCTGAATTGCTTTGACTTACTAAATGCAGTTTTTTTGAATATGTAAATGATGTAAAATGTATGTAGTTGTATCAAAGTGTGTAATTAGTTTCTTTTATATTGTGACTCGCTTTGAAAATTCAGTAAAACAGTATTTGGAAAAATAAATGAAGAGCGATTTGTTAGATAGTACTTGCCTCTTGTCTTCTTCCTGCGTCTCCCAAATCCTCTTCTTCATCCAATCATCTTCTGCTTTCCTGTACATGTGACTGAACCACCACATAAACAGCATAGATTCATCTGACCCTGTAAGAACTAGTGCAGGGCAAATCCCAGAAACAAATCCCTGTGGTGGAGCCATGCTTTACAATAAAAGGAAGTGATTTTTTTCTGAAAGTAAGAAGAATTCCAATAATAGAGATCATGTCATTGAAATAAACAAACAACTCAGAAGCTTAATAAAATCTCTCATAGTCAAGTTTGAGACTACAATAGCCACCCAAGCTAAAGATAATCACAAGGCCTTTTTACTTATGTTCATAATCTCAGAAGTGCAAAGCAGGAATGCACGGAGCTGATTGTGAACAATGTTACCCACACTGAGGCTGAAGATATAGTGAACCTGCTGGCCTATAAATTCAGCTCAACTTTATCCTTCTCTTCCCTCTGTGTATCCCACAAGCTATACATGAAACTGACTCACCTCCATGTATTACACAAATACAAACCCTAAGGGCTCTATTAAAAGCTTGCATCAATGGATTCTGACAATATCCCTGGATGCATCTTAAATAAAATAAAGCACAATTTACCCACCCCCTCTTCAATCTCAGCCTCCATACAAGTTCTGTACCCAAGCAAATGAAGAAGACATGCAGTCTTTCCCCTGCATAAGGGAAGACCTTCCACAGACCCAGGCAATAAGAGATCTGTAAGTCTTACCAGCCTCATATGTAAAGCCATGGAAAGAATCATGGAAGTACTCAATAAGGACATACGAAACCTCCAAACACTGGGCCTGTATCAGTTTAGATTCACCAAGGACAGATCATGCTTATTCAACCTGATGAACTTTTTAAAAAGGTCACCAAAGCAATGGATGAAGGTAAAATGGAAGACACCAAATCCTTTGACCAGCCCAGAGCTTATGATATGATCCCCCTACATCACCCACTGGATTGCCAGCTGGCTCAGAGATACAATTCAGGATAACAAAATATTAGAAGTTACCTTCACAAAGAGAGAAATCACCAGTACAGCCCCCCCCCCCCCCCAGGGTTCAATGCTGGGACCTCTCCTGTTTGGCATCTACTTCATACCAAAGGGCTCTGGAAGATTAAATTTGCAGATAACTAAAATTTAGGTGAAGTCATTGAATCCCCAAATGACTTAGCCATCCTGCAGGAAGGTTTGTCACAAATAAATAACAGTTGCTAGTATCATGGATTGAAATTAAATGTCAAAATATCCATAGCTGTATCCTTTGGGAATTTGTCTATCCCAAGGAACCACCACATTGAAAATATGCCTCTGGGATTTGGGAACTGTCGTAGGATATTCCTTCTTCTGTGCACAGCTTATAAGCAAATTGATTACATCTAGATCAAGACATGTCATTGTCCCCCCTCTTATCACCCCTTATTAAGCCAGTTATTGAATATAATGTCTCATTGTCATGTGCCTGTCCACAGAGACACCATGCCAAAAAGATAAAAGGTCTAAACAATATGTCCTATATGGACCGACTCAAACCTTGTCACTATACACAGTGTATGCCTGCAGCTTGCCCACTAAGCTGGCCTAATAGGTGACCTGTATTTGACATACAAGGTATCCTTTGACCCAATACTGATGGACGTACTGTTCATCAGTAAGTTAAATGGTTTCAGAAATACTCAGTACAACATCAACAGAATAGTTTGTTAGGACAACTGTTGTATCTCGCAGGGGATTACATTGCTCTGGAACAGACTCCCCGTCCATGTAAAATAAAGCTCATTCCTGTGCATATTCAAGTGCAACTTGCATCTATGGATGGGGTAACAGAAAATTTAC